>NW_008347810.1:2121766-2133923 GCF_000622305.1 Nannospalax galili
GGGCGAGGCGCTTCGGTGCGCAGCGGGACCGGGCGGCCGCGGGGACACGCGCTCGCCGGCCGCAGAGCTGCGTTCGGGCCGCGTGGTGCTCTGCGGTGCGCTCCTGTGAAGTTTGATGTGGTCTGAGCAGATGAGACGTTTCACTTTTAACTTTTTAAGACGGATTTTCTTAGACTGATTTGCACACGAGAATGCTTTGGTGGGACCTCTAAGGTAACAATCGACGTAGCCTGAGAGTTAAAGCGAAAGTTGATTCATACTTTTCTTTGAAAAAGACGAGTATGCAGATTAGTTTGCCAAATACTGCGCTTCGCAGCCCTGTTGTCGACTTTAAGAACTTTCTTTCCATTTTCCACCTTAACCAAAGCTACTGTGTTAACAGTTCTGTGTGGGTTTCTTTAGGCATTGCTTATTTTTTCTTATTCTCTTTTAGGTTATTTTCCTCCACGGATTGGGAGATACTGGGTAGGTACCATTAAGAGTAACAGTAGTGAGACGGGCTCTTGCTGCTGCTTACTGGGCAAAGGTTGCATGCGGAAGACTGACTTTGTATGACCAAGTGTTGCTGGTACAGTTCCTATGGCGGCCCAGTGATTAGGCCATCTTTTCTGCTTACAAAACCTACAGAATTTCCCCTTTATCTTGAATTTGTCGTCTTTGAGTTTCCATCTCTGGAACATGTTAAAATTGTTAACTACTCAGGTAACTGAGTATTGGATACCAGAGAAGAGTTCGGGATCCTTGCAGAGGCAATGCGCAATCAGAGCTTTCAAGCGGAGTTCCCGTTTCAGAGCAGGTTGCGGACTAGTCGATTTCGCTAAGAGAAATAGCAACATAAAGCATACAGGGATCCGAGATTAATTTGGAGAGTTAGCTGCAAATTTTGTTTTGTTTTTGTGGTCTGGGGACCACACCAAGAGCCTTGCGTGTGCTGGACAGACACACATCCAATCAACTCAGTCCCTTATCAGATATTGCTGTATTAAGTGTAGGTTATGATTTACTTGGTAGTTCTGCTGTTTCCACACCGAGAGGTTTTTGTTTTCATATTTTATTTACTGATGTATCTGTTTGAAGCTTAGGTAATATATAAATGCGGCTTAAAATTGAAATTGGAGGAATAAACAGAAAATAAATTTTTAGAAAGTAATCAGAAACATTATTAAGTGTTCTTTACAATGGGTCATTGGGTGAGGCCTGTGGTCCAAGCTCCTGAGGAGGCTGGGACAGGCAGGTTGCTTTGAACCCCAGAGTTTGAGACCAGCCTCAGAATGAACAAATGAATGAAGGGCTGAATAATGAAACATTGGGCTAACTTATGTTCCTCAGGTACAGCTACATCTAACCCTTCTAACTTGGGAGATGAGGTCCACAGATAGATGTGTTCAAGGTGATACAGTTGTAGATGAGGGCTAGGTTTTTGTTGTATCTTGTCTCTCTCTAACCAAGTGTAGTCTAAGGATTTACATCAATCCTCCAGCTTCTCTGATAAACCTCAAATAAATCTTTGCATTGGCTCCTCCTACCTTTAAGTGATCCATTCTCTATTCTCATTCCTATTTTCTCTCTCTCTCTCTCTCTCTCTCTCTCTCTCTCTCTCTCTCAGCTTTTTAGACAGGGTCTCATGTACTCAGGCTGCTTGTAGGACAGGATAATCTACGTTCAGCTTTTTGTTTGATTTTTCAGATAGTCTATCTGTGCTGGCCTGTAACTCATTGTGTAAACCACACTAGCTTCAAACTTCTGATCCTCCTGCTTCCTCTCAGAAGCTAAGGATTCCAGGTGTTTCCTGCCATGACACCCAGCTGAGAGGAGCATCAGCTCTTGTGTGTGTATATACATGTGTGTGCAAATGCTTGTGGAGGCCAAAGGACAACTTTAGGTGCTGTTCACCCTCTTCCCCCTTTTTTCGAGACAGGGTCTCAACCATGTACCTCTGACTGATCTAGAACTCACTGTGTAGACCAGACTGACCTCACACTCACAGTGGTCCACCTGCCTCTGCTTTCCAGAGTGCTGGGACTAAAGGCATGTGCACCACACCTGGCTTTTTGTTATTGTTGTTTTTCAAACATGGACTCTGGGGTCGAACTTGAGTCCTTATGCAGTTTACTATCTCCCCAGTCTCATCGTCGATTTTAAAAAGTGATTTTCTTTTCATGTTCTTCTCTGCCTGCTAAGTCCAGTATGGAGTTATTTAAAAGGTTGAAGGACTCTCATTCATCCCAATAAAAATGGGACTGGCTTTGCTGAATGGAATTTAAACAACAGAACTTTGGGTAGGGATTGAGTTTTCTTGGTTTTGTTCATTTACTTTTTCTTTCGTTTTTGTTTTGAGATAGGGTCTTTGTTCTGATGTGTTGTAGCTCAGACTGGCCTGGAACTCCTGATTTAGCCTCTTTAAGTGCTGAGATTACAAGTGTGAGCCTCCAGTCCTGGCTTTAGAACATATTTACAACCAAACCTTTGTTGGCTCTGTGAATCAGGGAGGTGTGTGCTACTTTATAACTCTCCATAACTACAACTTTGGACCAGGCTAGACAAGAAATGGCTTCAGTGTAAGCAGGTCCTGTAGACTAAAGAGAAGAGTGAAAATGTGAAGAAAAGACCAGGTTAAAAATACCAGGAGCGTCTGTGATATCACGCTCATTTATTTTTAGAGTTGTTCACATAAAAATTAAAGGTCTCTAATTGTGAAACGTTAACTCCATTGGTTCCATGACCAAACTCAGAGCTAGCCAGTCTGACGAGTGGCAATTTAATGGTTAAAATTCTTTTAAAGAATTCATTGGATATGCTTATAGTTATAGCATGTATAATAATTTGAAATTAATATTGAAGAAATCGGGGCTGGAGAGATGGCTCAGCAGTTGAGAACATTGTTCTTTCAGAAGACCCGGGTTCAAATCCCAGCACCAACATGGCTGCTAATAACTGTCCATAACTCCAGTTCCAGGGGATCCAACAGCCTCTTCTGTCCTCGGGCAATGCACGACATGGGTGCACTTACTTACATGCAGGTATAACACTCATACACATAAAATAAAAATAATAAAATATTTTTAAAAAAAATATATATATATGTTGAAGAAGTCCTATACTGGATTTCATGAAGTCAGTTTTCTATGAAAATGTTAAATTTGTGTTGCAAAAAAATTCAATGCTAATGTTTAAAAGGGAATGAAATGACTTGAAATTCTACAGCGAAGATACATCCTATTTATTTTTATAACATTTTTAACTTTTAATATTTCCAAATTTATAGAAAAGTTTCAAGAATAATGCAGATTCCTGAATACTCTTTATCTAGATTTGTTTATCTCTGTCTTAACTTTATGCTGGCTGTACCCTTAAGGGTAAGTTGCAAATAGGAGTCTTTACTTCCATACACATTAGTAGGATCTTCTATGTGCTGTATAACTCACATAAGCTATACATAAACTGAATGTTTTAAAAAATGTAAAGACAGTGTCTTATATAACCACGGAGCAGTTACCAAGTTGAGGACCTTTAGTATTATCTACTGTAGTCCATGTGTAGACTTTGCCAGTTTGTCCCAGTAACATCCTTCGTAACCATCCCTTCTTCCTGCAGCCTGCATGCATTTAGCTGGCACATCGCTTTCTATGTGGAAGAACTTGTTTCTTTAATTTATTTTTATTTGTGTGTGTGTGGGGGGGGTGTTTGTATGTATGCCATGTGTATACAGGTGCCTGCAGAGACCAGAAGAGGTTATCAGATGCTCTGGAGCTAGAGTTACAGGCAGTTGTAAGTTGCCCAGTGTGGGTGCTAGGAACTGAATTCAGGTCTTGTGGAAGAGCAGCCGGTGCTCTTAACTGCAAGTCATCTCTCCAACCCATGGAAGAACTTTTTGTGATGCCATTTGTCCCATTATTAACTTAGCCCACTTAAGGTGATCTCTAACAGGTTTCTTCACTACATTTATTTTCTCTTTGTCATTAAAAAACAAAAGCAGGGTGAGGCCCAGTGTGGTGGTACATGGTTACAAGACTGCAGCAAGTTGGCAGCCAGCGTGGGTTACTTACGGCACCCTGTCAGAAAAGCAAACAAACAAAAAGAGCAGCACATGTGCAAATACTTTGAGTCTATGGAAATTGTTCTTCATCAAACTTTTAAAATTTTTATTTTATTAGTTCTATTTTATGTGTATGAGTGTTTTGCCTGCATGTATGTGAGTGCACCACGTGTATGCAATGCTCTGCAGAGGCCAGAAGAGGGTGTTGGATCTTCTGGAACTGGAGTTACAGACAGTTGTTAGTTGCTGTGTGGGTGCAGGGAATTGCACCTGGGTCCTCTGCAAGAGCACCCAGTGCTCTTAACAGGTGAGCCATTTCTCTGTCCCCTTTCGTGCAGTGCTTGTGGAGGTCAGAAGATGTTGGATCCCCCAGAACTGGAATTATGGACAGTTGTTAGCTGCCATATGGGTGCTGGGAATCAAATCTGGGTCCTCTGCAAGAGCAGTCAGTGCTCTTAACTGCTGAGCCATTTCTCTAGCCCTGTCACCTAGTATTTTTAGCAGTTAGTGATTCTTGTATGAACCAGACACCACTATGGTATAGTTTTTTAAACTCTGCTGTCTCTTTTATTATTACTTTATCCCTGCCCGTTTGTGTGTGGACTCAGATTTATTTAATAGATTATGGACCTTTACTGCTCTGTTTTAAGTTTGTTTAGCCTTTTCTTTTTCTTTTCTTTTCTTTTTGAGACAGGATCTCCCTGGAGCCCCAGCTGGCCTGGAACTCTCTATGTAGACCCACCTACCTCTGCCTCCCAAGTGCTGGGACTAAATGCGTGCACCACCATACTCAGCTTTTAACCTTTTCTTTAAAATTATTTCACATACAAAAGTTACTGAAAAAAACATTCAAAGTTCCATGTATCTTTCACCCAGATTACACATTAACAATTGTTAATGTTTCTGAACTGTTGAAGAATAAGTTGCTGAGGCTGGGAATGCAGCTCAGTTCGTGGAGTACTTACCACCTAGCATGTAGAAAGCCCAGCACCACATAAAACCAAGCAAGGTGGTATATTCCTGTTCAGAGTCATAAACTGTCACTACATAGTGAGTTTGAGGAGTTGGAGGCCAGTTTGGGCATATTGTCTCATTACTACCTTACACTTCAGTGTGGATTTTTTTTTGGGGGGGGGGGTCTTTTTGAGACAGGGTCTCCCTGTAGGCCCAGCTGGCCTGGAACTCACTATGTAGACCAGGCTGGCCTTGAACTCATAGAGATCCTCCTGCCTCTGCCTTCCAAGTGCTGCGATTAAAGGTGTGTGCCACCATGCCCGGCAAGTGTGGATTTTTTAAAAAATTACATGTTTATTTTGTGTGTGTATGAGTGTGAATACACTCATGTGGAGGCCAGAGAATAACTGGGTTTCATGGGTTCTCTCCCTCCATCATGTCAGTCCCAGGGATCAAACTCAGGTCATCAGCCTTGGTAGCAAGCACCTGTACCCACTGAGCCATCTTACTGGCTTTTCCTTCACTGTGTATTTTTAAGAACAATGGCATTCCCACATAATCACAATATAGCCATCAATCCAGAAGTTAACAGCTATCTAATGTCACCATCTAATCTACCAACACCAATACTATTTCCTTTAGCTAACCTAATGTCCTTTGTCTGCCTAGGTTCCAATCCAGGATTACATGTTACATTTTCTTGTCATGTGTCCTTACTCTCCTCCAGTCTGGATTAGTCCTTTATCTGGATTAGTCTTGTCTTCCATGACCTTGATACATCTTAAGAATACAGGCTAATTACTTTGTAGACTGTCCCTTGGTTGGGGTGGTTAGTTGTTTGTATTTGAGACAGAGTCTCGGGCTGGCCTCAATCTGGTCTCAATCTTTGGTTTATCAGATGACTCTTTGTATTGTTGTTTGTCTTGGTGCATTCTGTCAGGTACACGTATGGTTTTAATTCTTGTTCCAGTATTGGTGATGCTGTATTTTATCTCTTGGTTAAGATAGTGCCTAATAATTATGACTAAATATTAAATGCTACATATTAAAATATTAAATGCTTATATTTAATATTTAAAATAATTTAAAAGTTTTGTTTTTTTTCTTTTTTAGCCCCAGCTAGCCTGGAACTCACTATGTAGACCAAGAGTGACCTTGAAAAGTATTTTGTAGGAAGATACTTTGATATTAATGAAGATAATCTTTTCCTCAACATATTTTCACAAATAGATTTAGCATCTATCAATGATTCAGGCAGACTATTAGCACAGTTGGTTACCAAATATGATATTTAAATATTCAAAGATAAAATGTGCTCTTTAGAAAAATTCCTAGCAAACTAGTCTTTCTGTAATAAAGAACAGTTATAGAATGTTATGTGGGAATCTTTTAACTTTACAGATTGAAAACTCTTCAACTAGTTTAAGCATGAAAATAAAGTTCATGAGCAAGACTAGCTTGATGGGGCTGGTGAGATGGCTCAGAGTGTCAAGGTGAATAGTTCACCAGTATATGAAGTCCAAAAAAAGGAAGGTTTTGTTTTGTTTTGTTTTGCTCTGCTTTGCTTTGTTTTGTTTTGTTTTTAATACTGCATACTATAAAACTCAGGAGCACAGGGAATTATTTTTTTTAATACAGTGTTCTCAGGGCTAGAACGTATAGGATGTCTTCTAACAGTATTTGTTAAACAGATAAGCGATTAAGGGCAAGATTTGCAAAGAAATAGCAGTCACCAAGTATTTAATTTTCTTAGGCCTGACGTAACAAATAACCATGAACTATAGGGCTTAATTTGACAAAACTTGCTACCACAGTTACTCAGGCCCAGAGTTTCAAACAGAAGTCAGCAGAGCGCCATGTGCTCCTCAGAAGGCTTTAAAAGAGAAGCCACCTTTGCCTCTGAGTTTCCCCTGGCTGCTCAGCCTGAGGAAGAGCCCCAGCCTCTGTTTCATTTGCTCTTCTCTGCTGTATTTCTGTGTTGTCTCCTTTGGGATGCAAACACTACTTACTGGATTTCAGCTTCACCCTAGTCTAACATGGTCTCATCTCAGTCCTTAGTTAGATCTGCCTAGTACCTATTGCCAGATAAGGTCACATTCCAAGGTTCCAGGTAGGCATAAATTTGGGGGAACACTAACCATATATGCACTAGGGTTATTCACACCTCCTTTCCCTGACTTCTTGGTTCTCACTTTAGCTTCTTTTGATTTATTCGCATAATAGTCTCTGCTCTCATACTTCCATATCATTTTAACATGAACCCTCCAGGTTTAACTTTACATCAGCTTTATTCTGGTGGTCAGTCCAGAATCTGACCCTGCTTTTGTCATTTTGGCCTTGGCCAGGCAGGTGGGAAGATGCTAATTTAGAGAGAGATAAATAAGAATAGTATGCTGTGGAGATGGGAATGAGGGAGGGAGTCATTCCTGCTAGCACAGAAACATAGTGGAGACCATGCTTTTCTCTCTGCAGTCTCTTCTAAAAGAGAATTGGTTTGAGTGAAGGTATATTTATCACTTTGGCCCTAGACTCTTTGGATCTTACAAAGTCATGAATGTTAGCTGGCTTGGTGATGCACATCATAATCTGGCACTCAGGAGGCTGAAGCATGAGGTTCGTGAATTGAAGGCCAGCCTAGACTGTACATAGCTAGTTTGTACAGCTTGACTACATAGCAAGACCCTGTTTCAACCAAAAACTCCAAACTAGACAAACCCCTACAAGTTGGATTGTGCACACCTCTATTAGGCCTTCCTTTTCTCTTTTTTTGCATTTATTTTGGTGTATGTGTGTGTATGCCATGGCATGCGTGTGGAGTTCAGAGGACAGCTGTGATTAAAAGTTTTGAATATTAATTTGTACTTGATGGAAGCTTTGTGTGAAGTTCTTTAATCTTTGAGAACTTCTAAAAGACTGAACACAGCTGGCCATACTTTTATTAATGTGGTTAGAGTCAAAGGTCACCCCAATCATCCAGCACAAGTAGTTCAGCTTGTGGATGAGGAAATTGAGGACTGGAGAGGTTGAGTTTGATGAATGAGCACACACCAGTCACCTGACAGGCATGATTGTTGGCCCCGACCAGAATTTCTGATTCCCTGTGTCTAGGATGTGGTCCAGGAATTGACATTTCTTAGCAGTCCCTCAGTATTCCTAATGCTGAGAATCACTCTTTCTGATAACTACCTGACTGAGGGGCCTGTCTGAGGCTACCTAGACAGATTGTGGTAGAGTTGAAACTAGAACTAGAACCCAGAATTCTTGCTTTGCTTACTTAAGGATTCTTTGGATTTTGTGCCTAGGACAAAGATTGGAAAACAATGACCTACAATTTGTGGTTTGCCACTTACTGTTATTACTTATGGAGCTCTAATTCACATACCATAAATTTCACCCCTTTAAAGTATACAGTTTGGGTGATTTTTAGCTTATTTGCAAAATAATGGAAATATCACCACTACTTTAGTTGCAGAATATTTTCTGCATCCCACGGAAGACACCCCGTTTCTGTAGGAGACCCTTTAGTGCTCTCCCTGGAGTGACTCCCATCTCTCATTTTCTGTTATTCTGAATGTTTCATACAAATGGCTTCTTTCAATGAGCATAATGTTCTTAGGTTTGTCTGTGTTGTGACGTAAGATGGATACTGCAGGATTTCTTAGTATGTATGTGGTACATGCACATGAGTGTGCAGGTGTGCATATCAACAGTCTTAATGCTGGGGCCAGTGCAGGACATTGAGTATTTTCCTTTATTGCTTTTCACCTTATTTCTTGGTGACAGGGTCTCTGGGCCAATATTTAACCCTTTGAAGAACTCCCAGGTCTTTTACATTTATTTTGTGTGTTGGGACTGTAATGTGTGTGCATGGACCAGACAACAACCTGGGGTGTCATTCCTCAGGAGCCACCGGTCTTTGTTTTTTGAGACGGGGTATCTCGTGGTCTGGAACTTGCCAAGTAGGCTACTCTGGCTGGACAGTGAGCTCAGGGATCCACCTGTCATTACCTCCAGCTTTTGTCTGTGTGTCTGTGTGTTCTGGGAATTGAACTCAGGTCCTGATCCTTGCAAGACAAACACTTTGCTGCCTGAACTGTCCCCCAAGCCCCTCTTTTACATTTCTCTCAGCAGTGTGGGACAGATCTGGTTTCCACTCTGTGGTCACTAACACTTGTAATTATTGTCTTGGGGAGGGGGCATCTTGTCTGTGTGTTAGGTGTATTAACTTCTGATCCTCCTGCTTCTACCTCCTGAGTATGCAGGGGTTACAGGTGTGTGCCTGCATGCCCAGTTTATGTGGTTCTGAGGATCAAACCCAGGACTCATCCATGCTCTGAAAGCACTCCACCTGCTGAGCTACATCCTCAAAGTTTTTAGTCTAGCCAACCAGTTAGGTGTGAAGTGATCTCTCATTATTGTTTTTATGGTTTATTTTTATGTATGTATTTTGCCTGCATGTATGTAAGTGTACCATATATCCCCTAGAACTAGACCTACAGGCAGATATTGTAGAATTTTAAAGAATTCTTTATGCATTTTGGGCACTGGATTCTTTCCCAATATTGTTTCTTGTTTGTGCTCTTTCTTTTATTATTTTTCCATTGAAGTTTTGCAATGTTTCATACGATGTAATCTGGTGGTGTTTAGATCCCCTCTGTTATCCACACCTCTTCCTTTTGCCTCCTGCATAGTTTAATATACTTTATTATATATAATAAGGCCTGTAGAGTCTCATTTATACCCCAAACGTCCTCCAGTGCTTTTTGCTTTCTTGATAATGTCTTTTTGTTTTATTTTGTTTTGTTCTGTTTTTTGTTTTGTTGACACAGGCTCACCATGTAGCCCCAGTTGGCCTGGAACTTGCTATGTAGCATAGGCTAGCCTTCATCCCACAGAGATCGCCTGACTCTACCTCCCAAGTGCTAAGACTGAAAATTGTATGCTATCACACCTAACATCTTTTTTTCTTTTTTAAGATTTTATTTATTTTTATGTGTGTGAGTGTTTCACCTGCAAGTGTACCATGTGCCTGTGAAGGTCAGAAAAGGGTATTGAATCCTCTGGAACCAGAATTAAGGACTGTTGTTAACTCATCGGTTAAGAGTACTTGCTGCAGGGCTGGAGAGATGACTCAGCGGTTGGGAGCACTGACTGCTCTTGCAGAGGACCTGGGTTCAATTCCCAGCACCCACATGGTGGCTACAAACTGTCCTTAACTCCAGTTCTAGGGGAATCAGAAGTCCTCTTCTAACCTCCGTGTCATTGCACAACATGGGTGCAGTCACATACATGCAGGCAATACACTCACACATAAAATAAAAATAATAAGTAAACTATTTAAAAAAAAAAAAAAAGAATACTTGCTGCTCTTCCAGAGGACGTGGGTTCTGTTCCCAGCACCCACATGGTAGCTAACAGCAGTAGAAAAGTAAGTACATGCCTAACATTCATGAGGTCCTGAGTTTGAGCCAAACACTGGAAAACCAGTCTTTTCAGCAGATCAGCTGAGAAAACTGCATATTCACATACAACACAATGGAGTTGGAATCTCACAGTACAATATATAAAAATTTAAAGATGAATCAGAGGCCTAACTTAAGAAGTAAATCTGTAACACAAAAGGAAAAAGGAGTAAAATTCTATAACCTTGGATTAGGGAACGATTTCCAGACAAAACAAAAAGCACAAGCAGCCAAAGGAAAAAAGCCCCCAGAGACCTGTCTTTTCCTGTCGAATGTCTGAGACCTTCTTCAACTATCACTTAATTTTACATGTAGTAAACCCCACTTCTGTGTATGAGCATGCATGTGTCCGAAGAAGAACATGGTCTATACCCTAGGGTTTTTTTCTCTGTAGATTCTTTGTGTCTGTGTGTATATGAGTTTACGTGCATGCATGTGTATGTCCTGGAGATTGAAACCAGGGACTCACGTGATAAGCATGTGTTGTACTAACTTCTGAGCTTTATTCCAAACTGTTTTGACATCCTTTATCACTTTTCTGTAGTGCTTTTATTTTGGTTTATGTCCTGTTTCTTTTACTAGGTTGTAGATAAACTGAGAACACAAAACTGTCTATATTTTAATCTTTGTTTCTTGATATGCAGGATTTTTTCTTTTCTTTTTTCTTTTGTTTGAGACAGGGTCTCCTGTCGCCCAGGCTGGCCTGGAATTCGCTGTGTAGACCAGCCTGGCCTCTGTCTCACAGAGACCGACCTGCCTCTGCTGGGATTAAAGTCATGCACCACCACACCCAGTTCTCCTATATTTTTAAAAAATATCTATTGTAAAAAATTCATTTTAGAGGCAGGTGTTCCATTGGGCTAGAGATGTTAACTTAAACCTATTAGGGGAAAACTGTAATTAGGGTTAAAACACTAATTCATTGTAGTAGCATGTCTAAAAAAAGCCTGAAATGGAAACCAGTAATTGTATTAGTAACTGTGGGATTATAATTTGAACTACAAACAGATGCAGAATCTTTAACAGTCAGTATTTAACATGAAGTATTGGTGCAGTTAATTACCAAGTTTGGCTTGAGTAATTGAAAGACAGCTCTTCGTCAACCTTTCTTTTCCCAGTTACGAGCTAGTAAGTAAACCAAGTCTTTGAACTGCAGCATCTATATCCTCAGGCTCTTCTACCTTTTTTTTTTCTTTTGGTCTTTTTGAGACCGGGTCTCCCTGTAGCTCCAGCTGGCTTGGAACTTGCTATATAGACCAGGCTTGCCTTGAACTCACAGAGATCTGCCTGCTGGGATTAAAGGCATGCGCCACCACATCCAGTTTGTTTGTTTTTTTAAAGTGTTGTGAGTTCTTACTTTTTTCTGAGATAGCATCTCATAGCCCCAGCTAGTTTCTGTGTAGCTGAGGATGACCTTGAATGGATCCTTTGTCTTCACCTCTGGAGTGCCGGGATTATAATCTTGAGCTACTGTGTCTGGTTTATGTGGTGCTGGATATTGAACCTAGGGCCTCATGTAACCTAAGCAGGCACTCTACTAATGGAGCTACCTTCCCAGCCCCATGACTTCAGCTTTTTTATTCTTGGTCATTGTGTATGAATGTTTGTATGAGCTACAGAAGATCATAAGAAGTTTAAATGCCTGCAATGTGGAACATTTGGTATAGAGAAAATGTTGCTCGCTCTATTCCCGACCACCCCGCGA
>NW_008347810.1:2134170-2145747 GCF_000622305.1 Nannospalax galili
TCCCCATAATTCCTTTCTTTTTCTTTATTAATGAGGGCTAATGCTCTTGAGTCACAGCGAGGCAGAGAAAGAGGCATTATTCTTTTAAATATTCTTTCATCTTTTTGGAGCGGGGAATGTTGGTGAATATCCCATGCAATAATGTATTTCTCTTAGGCAGGGTCTTCCTTCCGGAGTCTGCCTGTGTGATGCTTTGTTCGACAACCTCTATGGACTCCTTTTCTAGGGAGAGCCCCTTTTGGTGTAATGGGGCTACTTTCCCCCAGGGTGCAAGGGCCATCTCTTTAGAAGTTAATTTTGCTTGAGCATATTTAGCCAAACCATGGTGGGGAGATCTGGCTCTAAGGACAAGAGGGCCTGGGATATGATGACTTTATCTTTCTTATTTTGTCTCTTAAATTTGTATATGATCCAAAATAAAAATGCCATTCCTATGTAGAGGACAATTAACAAAGTTCCCACCCCCGCCCATTTCTTAAAATAGGAGACAACGGAAGAGACCCAGGAGGAAAGTCTATTGGTAATAGAGAGATCAACGCGGGTGGAGTTAATGAAGGTCATAGCCGTCTGTAGCTGTCGCAAATTTTCTTCAAAGGTTGTGCTCTAGTTGCTAGTCAATTGTTCAGATAGGACTTTGGATAGATTTGCAGCTGCTGAAAAGGCTTGAAACTGAATAGAGGTTATACATAACCCTGCAGTCTTAAATTCACATCCCAATTGGGCTAATTGCCAGAGAATATCAATTTGTTCCTGTATCAAGTCAATCTTTTGATTCACTAACATAAGGCCTCTCTTTATGTGACTATTGGAGGCTATTTGTATATCTAATGCTTCTGTGACCCTCGTAGATAGGGTATTTAAAGTCGAGGCTGTTTGAGTAGTAGTTGACAAAGCAATAGCAGAGGCAGTGACTGCTGCAGTTATTGCTGTTGCAGCCATAATTGTTGCAATAATTGCTGAAATACCAAAATCTCTTCTAGTTCTAAAAAGATCCAGTTTGTTTGTTTTTTTAAAGTGTTGTGAGTTCTTACTTTTTTCTGAGATAGCATCTCATAGCCCCAGCTAGTTTCTGTGTAGCTGAGGATGACCTTGAATGGATCCTTTGTCTTCACCTCTGGAGTGCCGGGATTATAATCTTGAGCTACTGTGTCTGGTTTATGTGGTGCTGGATATTGAACCTAGGGCCTCATGTAACCTAAGCAGGCACTCTACTAATGGAGCTACCTTCCCAGCCCCATGACTTCAGCTTTTTTATTCTTGGTCATTGTGTATGAATGTTTGTATGAGCTACAGAAGATCATAAGAAGTTTAAATGCCTGCAATGTGGAACATTTGGTATAGAGAAAATGTTCATAGACCCATTATAAAGGAGCCACATAAAGGGTGGCCAAATATAAACTGGGGCACTGGTATAATTTTGAGTATAAAAGGTTTGTAAGTGGGAAATGTTTATCTTCTAATTTATGCCGGTTTGGCCGGAGGAGAGACCAACAAAATCATAGGTGACATTTGTTATGTCATATCTAGAGTCCCTAATAAAACATAAAGGGGTTAAATCAGTATAACTACCATTAATTCCACATAGCAGATTTCTATGAAATGGGTTAGAGTGCCAAGCATCGCTGGGCAAAATAGGTTCTTGACCCTTAATAATATTCCAAGAAGACCAATTAGACTCAAGCCCAACCAGGGGGGAGAAGGTAAAATACCCAGGAAGTGCCCATGCCACTTTTCTATCCTGGCAGCCTGACCATGGGGGCATGGGGTCGTCAGCATATTGTTGCCAACAGTGGGGTGCTAATTTTGGTTGTAGTTGTCGATAGGTCTGATTAGTAATCCGGGTTAAGTTGAGAAAAGATCCTGTAATAATGGAGGCGTTGGTACACTGTCTAGTTATTAGGCATCCTTTAGGATTTTCCCTAGTTCGTTTTCCGTCTTTATTGGAAAGAAGGGCCGCCAAGCGCTGCTGTAGCAGCAAACAGGTTTGCATGGGGCCGCCCTCGGTGGAATTTTGTAACTCAACCAGGAAGCAGAGGGTTCCCTTAAGGGGGATTGATTTATTTTTCTCTTGCACTGGGGCAATATCCTTGTCTAGGGGCAAATAAGGAAGTCCCAGATCAGGATCAGATGTAAAAAACCTGGGGTAAACTGAGGCATCATACGTTACCGGCATCGGTATGGGAAAGGTTGTCATAATTCCCCATCGTGGTGTTGTTTCTATCAACTGCGTCCCCAGCGTCCAAATCAGGCCTAGGCAAAGTAGTAATTGGTTGTTGATTTTCATCTTCATTTTTAACTTGTCTTATCAACCTTTCAGGGACCCAGATTGGATTTTCTTCGTCCTGTGGAAAAACACAGACAGCACCCCTGGATCTCCTCAGTATGGGATCCGGTCCTTTCCATGTATTAGTTAAGACATCCTTCCACTTAGCCATAAGGGGCTCAGGTATCTCGGCTTTAGAGGTGTGCCTTTGGGCAGCTGTGAGTCCCCTCTCATCTTGCAATAAAAAATTAAGAGTAAATAAGGCAATTGCAATTCTTGCCCTTGGAGTTTTTGGGGAGAAGTCCCCAACTCCATCCTTTTGTTTTTCTAAGTAAGTTTTTAAGGTTCAGTGGGCCCTTTCTACAATGCCCTGTCCTTGTGGATTATAGGGCAGTCCAGTAGAATGTTGGGTTTCCATCTGAGCCATAAATTGTTTAAATTTTAATGAAGCATAAGCGGGCCCGTTGTCTGTTTTTAGAAGGGCCGGCTTTCCCCAGGAGCTCCATGCTTCCAGACAATGTTGGATAACATGAGCAGCCTTCTCCCCACCTAAGGGGGTTGCAAAAATGACACCAGAGAAGGTGTCGATGGAGACATGCACATATTTGAGTGTTCCAAAGCTAGGAACGTGGGTAACGTCCATCTGCCATAACTGTAGGGGGCGTAGGCCCCTAGGATTGATTCTAACATGCGGTTTCGGCATGAAGACCGCGCAATTTTTACAAGAGACAACAATGTCACGTGCTTGCTTTCTGGAGATATTGAAGCGCCTGCGAAGAGTTTTAGATGTTACATGGAATTTAGAGTGCAAGGCTTTTGCTTGGGAGAGGGCCGAAAAGAGGCCTATTGGCGGTTTCCTGGTGGCCTGATCTACAAGGGAATTACTCAATGCCATGGGCCCCGGAAGTCCAGAGTGGGATCGAATGTGAGCAATAAATAGTGGGTGAGCATGGGACCAGAGGGCATCCCTCATTTGTCTAAAAAGAGAAAAGGTAGGCGCGGATTCTTTGATGTATCCGGAGGTCTCTAAAGCAATCAAGGCATTGACCACATAGAGGGAATCAGAAACAATATTAAGGGGTCCGGTAAAGCGTGAGAGTACTAAAAGGACAGTATGGCATTCTACCAGCTGGGGTGAGGAGTAAGGGAACTGGTGAGTGAATATAGAATCATCTACTAAGAAAGCCCCTATTCCGGTCTTAGATCCATCTGTATAGACTGTAGTGGCATTTTCTAAAGGCCAGGAAGAAATTAGAGATGGGAAAATAACCTTATGAATTCTAAAAAATTGGAGGAGGGGGTGCTTAGGGTAATGATTATCTATCCGACCATAAAAGGAGGTCAGTAGAACAGCCCAGTTATCATTGAAAATAGCAAGGTGTTGGATTGATTTATTTTTTTTTTGCACTGGGGCAATATTCTTGTCTAGGGGCAAATAAGGAAGTCCCAGATCAGGATCAGATGTAAAAAACCTGGGGTAAACTGAGGCATCATATGTTACCGGCATCGGTATGGGAAAAGTTGTCATAATTCCCCATCGTGGTGATGTTTCTATCAACTGTGTCCCCAGCGTCTAGATTAGGCCTAGGCAAAGTAGTAACTGTTTGTTGATTTTCATCTTCATTCTTAACTTGTCTTATCAATCTTTCAGGGACCCAGATTGGATTTTCTTCGTCCTGTGGAAAAACACATGCAGCTCCCCTGGATCTCCTCAGTATGGGATCCGGTCCTTTCCATGTATTAGTTAAGACATCTTTCCACTTAGCCATAAGGGGCTCAGGTATCTCGGCTTTAGAGGTGTGCCTTTGGGCAGCTGTGAGTCCCCTCTCATCTTGCAATAAAAAATTAAGAGTAAATAAGGCAATTGCAATTCTTGCCCTTGGAGTTTTTGGGGAGAAGTCCCCAACTCCATCCTTTTGTTTTTCTAAGTAAGTTTTTAAGGTTCAGTGGGCCCTTTCTACAATGCCCTGTCCTTGTGGATTATAGGGCAGTCCAGTAGAATGTTGGGTTTCCATCTGAGCCATAAATTGTTTAAATTTTAATGAAGCATAAGCGGGCCCGTTGTCTGTTTTTAGAAGGGCCGGCTTTCCCCAGGAGCTCCATGCTTCCAGACAATGTTGGATAACATGAGCAGCCTTCTCCCCACCTAAGGGGGTTGCAAAAATGACACCAGAGAAGGTGTCGATGGAGACATGCACATATTTGAGTGTTCCAAAGCTAGGAACGTGGGTAACGTCCATCTGCCATAACTGTAGGGGGCGTAGGCCCCTAGGATTGATTCCAACATGCGGTTTTGGCATAAAGACCGCGCAATTTTTGCAAGAGACAACAATGTCACGTGCCTGCTTTCTGGAGATATTGAAGCGCCTGCGAAGAGTTTCAGATGTTACATGGAATTTAGAGTGCAAGGCTTTTGCTTGGGAGAGGGCCGAAAAGAGGCCTATTGGCGGTTTCCTGGTGGCCTGATCTACAAGGGAATTACTCAATGCCATGGGTCCCGGAAGTCCCAAGTGGGATCGAATGTGAGTGATAAACAGCGGATGAGCACGGGACCAGAGGGCATCCCTCATTTGCCTAAAAAGAGAAAAGGTAGGCGCGGATTCCTTGATGTATCCGGAGGTCTCCAAGGCAATTAAGGCATTGACCACATAGAGGGAATCAGAAACAATATTAAGGGGTCCTGTATAGCGTAAGAGTACCAAAAGGACAGTATGGCATTCCACCAGCTGGGGTGAGGAGTAAGGGAACTGGTGAGTGAATATAGAGCCATCTACTAGGAAAGCATTTTCTAAAGGCCAGGAAGAAATTAGAGATGGGAAAATAACCTTATGAATTCTAAAAAATTGGAGGAGGGGGTGTTTGGGGTAATGGTTGTCTATCTGACCATGAAAGGAAGTAAGCAAAATGGTCCAGTTGTCATTGAAAATGGCAAGGTGTTTTAATTGATTTTTGTCATAGGGTAAAATAAGTTTTTGGGGAGTTCTTCTAAAATGGGTGAGGGCCAGATTAAGTCCCTTCAAGATCAACTTGGCCAAGGAGCTTAAGTAATCTACAATAACTCTGTTGCCTGAAGTATTTAAGTGAATCCAGAGTAGAGGTCCTCCTTGCCAAAGAACTCCCGTAGGAAGGTCGGGTGTCTTTAAAACACATAGCTGGAAAGGCCTATGTATATTTATTTGTCTTAATTGGGCCTTTTGGATATGGGCCTCAACTAGTTGCAAAGCTTCTTGTGCCTCAGGAGTTAACTTTCGAGGGGAGGACAAGTCAGGGTCCCCTTCTAAAGTCCTAAAAAGGGGTCTGAGGTCTGAGGTTGAGAGCTGTAAATATGGCCTTAGCCAATTAATATCACCAAGAAGTCTCTGGAAATCATTGAGGGTGTGGAGATTCTCCTTCTCATCTTGCAATAAAAAATTAAGAGTGAATAAGGCAGTTGCAATTCTTGTCCTTGGAGTTTTTGGGGAGAAGTCTCTAATTTCATCCTTTTGTTTTTCTAAGTAAGTTTTTAAAGTTCGGTGGGCCCTTTCTACAATGCCCTGTCCTTGTGGATTATAGGGCACGCCAGTTGGGAGACCCTGTGTCAAAAAGACCAGAAAAGAAGAAGAAGAAGAAAAAAAAATCTTAGGTCTGGAGAGATGGCTCAGCAGTTACAAGCACTTGCTGCACTTGCAGAGAAACTGATTTTGGATCCCAGCACCCACACAGCAGCTCACAATTTTTCATAACTCCAGTTCCAGGGACTCTTGACAGCTTCTTGTGGGCTTTGTAGGAACCAGGTGTGCACGTGGTGCACATTCATATATGCAAGCAAATGCATACACATAAAATAAATTTTAAGAATTTTTTTTAAAGAATTCTAAGATGGCATCCCCTATCAGTCTAGAGGTAAAGAAGGGCTTCACAGAGCTTCAAACCAAAGTTACTGACACTCAATAGGTGCTGTCAGACATACAGATTGAACAGCTAAACGGAATGAAGACACACACGTCTTACAGATCCAGAGATTATGGCTGTGGCAGATGAGACTGACATGTATGAAGGTGTAGGAAGAATGTTTATTCTCTACTCCAGGGAAGAAATTCACAACCAGCTGTTAGAGAAAATAGCAGGAGAGAAAATTAAGGAACTAGAGCAGGAAAAGTCTTGTCTGTGGTGCAGAGTGTTAAGTAAGCTGAGACATTTAGGGCATGGTAGGAACTTCTATAGGACGTTCTCCCCTCCAGGCCCCATCCTGGCAAGGCCAAGTGGCCTTTGTGGGCTCACAGCCTCCAACTTCAGAGATGGATGTTTTCTCTGGGTGGTCTAGCAGCCCCATGTTCTCTCTACCCTGAAGCCTCTTCAAGCCCCATCTGTTCATTTTCCCCTGTCTGTCTTCCACCCCTGCCCAGGACACTCTTCACCCCTGGGGCAAGCCAGGAACTCCCAGGACAGGGAAGACTGCATTGAGAGCAGATGAATAAGACTGTCCGAGCCTGCCACTAGGCATCCAGGTTAGACCAATAAAAGGTATAAAAAATTCTAAAATTAACATTAAATTAAACATTTACCTTAATTTTGTTAGTCAATATACATTTAAGTCACTACTTCTCTTTAAAATGGCTTTACAGGGAAGTAAGACTGTTAAGCACTGTACCCAGCCATATTAAATCAACTTTTTATTCTATGTAGCAGATTTTCCCCTTATGAGATGGTCTCTCTGTCCTAGGCTGGCTTTAAATTCACTGTGTAGCTCAGCTGGCCTCAAGCTGAACAACCCACCTGCTTCAGCCACCCAAGTACTGGGGTTACATGTATGCATCACTAGGCCTGGTTTATAGTAATACTTTGAGGCCAGAAATGGAACCTGTGTTCCATTTGGACTCATGGTAATTGCTGGACAATTGTTTTACAATCTTTCAGTGGCTGTTCATTCCCAGAGCTATAATTAGCTAAAATAGTACTGTGATGTTTAGGGCTTATTTAGTCATCCCCAAGGTCATTAGCACAAATCCTGAAACAGGATACACTAATGATACACTTAGAAATTGAAAAGGGCAGACACTGAACCAACATGGAACTGAGGAAAGAACATTTTCTAATACATTTTCTAATACGGCTGAACTTGTAAAGAGTAACAGATGGGCTTTATGTTTTCAGCTCCATTCATCTGTTTATTTTGGGGTTTTTTGAAATGGTCTCACTATGTAACTCAGGTTGGCCTTAAACTCATAATCCCCCTGCCTCAGCTTTCTGAGTGCTGGGATCACAGGGCATGAGCAACCACACCCAGCAGATTATATATATATAACATACACACACACATTTTTTTTTTAAGACAGGGTCTCCCTGTAGCCCCAACTGGCTTCGAACTTGCTACATAGACCAGGCTGGCCTCAAACTCACAGAGATCCTCCTACCTCTGCCTCTTGAGTGCTGGGATTACAGGCTTGTGCCACCACACCCAACCTCAGATTTTATATTTTAGATGCTGCTTAGATCATGGTGCTGAAAAGGCTCTTGAGCAGGGAGCACCTTGACTGCTTGATAATTGCTGGTCTGGGCTCCTGGTCTGCAAGTGGCACTGCAGAATGTTGCTTACTGCACACATTAAAATAGAAGTACATTATGTGCAGTGCTAACTGTGCACATTGTGAAATATTTTTCCTAATTCTACTGAAAATGTTAGAAAGATTATTGATCATTAGCACCAAAAGTACATTGAAGAATGTAAATAGCCTGTAATAGATTGAAATGTAATACCAAAAAATAATGAAAAACTTATTGAATGGTTTAACATAGTTTTGTAATAGATACTTGAGTCAGTACAACATACGTCTTTACATTTCTCTTAGCAGATGTCAGAAAGTGATTTTTACATGCAGAATCTCTCTCTCTCTCTCTCTCTCTCTCTCTAGTCCAAGGAATGGGTTTAGTAGTCCTCATGGCCTTTAGGGAAAACCCAGCCCCGAACAGTTGTTATTAGGGTTCATCTGGACTGGTTCTTTGATGCCTTGTAGGCCTTTTCCCAGGCCTCTGCCTGGGACATAGCCCATCTGTATGATCATATTCTGAGCTTGTTGAGAATAAGTAGGGGTATTTGAAAGGGTCAGTTGTAGTTGTTGCATAATATCTCTGCCCCATAAATTGACGGGCAGTGGCAACACATGAGGCCTAAAAGTTCCCCGTTGGCCTTCCAACGTCAGGAAGCTTAAAATTTTGGTACTTATTTTAGGGTTAGAATTGTACCCCAAGCCTAAGAGAGACCTATCTGACCTTTTAAGGGGCCATTCACGGGGCCACCAGCAGGAGGAGATAATGCTTATATCTGCTCCAGTATCTAGGATTCTTTCAAAACTCTTACCATTCACCCATAATTTCATCTTTGGTCTTTTATGCAATTGAAGTGTTAAGAATGCATGTTCAGGGGAAGCAGAGGTAAGAGAAGGGAAAACTAAAACACGAGCTAGTATATCCCCCGAATTAATTAGAATGGTGCCCTGAGCACAGGCCATCAAAACATTTATTTCTTGTTGGGTATCCAATTCTACTGTGGTGGGGAAGATAATCAAGGAGTTGTGCACAGGACGTTCTAAATTAGTTATTAGTCCCAAAGTCCCCTTTTGGGCCTCTTGTTTTAACTTTAAAGGTATGGGCTGAGGTCCCATTTCTGACGTTAGTAGAAATCTGGAGGTGGCACACAGGTCTAATCCTGATCTGCATCTTCCTTGGGAATTTGATCTAGAATGGGTTTGGAAGCCTGTATTTTCATGGGGCCCCAGGCTCTCGGGCCCTGCCTCCTGTTTTTTGAAAGTGGGGGCAATAATTTTCCTTCAATATCTTTTATGGATTGACATTGTTCTGTAGGGTGGTAACCTTTTCTGCATCTCTGACATAGTTGGGGGGTTTTAGGGGGTCTCCCCTGTTTTTCTGGGGATCTCGGATCTTTATTTCTTTGATTTAATTTAACTCTGTAATCTTTTTTAAGATGTCCTGGCTTACCGCAGCGGAAGCATGTCAATTTAGCTGCTTTGTCTAGATAGGGGCGTGATTGCTTTAGTATGGCTGCAGCCAAGCCTTCATTTGTGAGGGGGCCGCCTATGTCTCGACATATCTTGATTCAATCTGTCAGGCCCTTAGCTCTTCTAGGTGTAATGGCCGCACGGCATGCCTGGTTGGCTTGTTCAAAAATCAATTGTTCTATGAGGGGGTTTATCTGCTCCGTATCTCCAAAGATCCTAGCTGTTGTCTTACTTAGTCTGGCCACAAATTCTGAAAAGGGCTCATCGTTCCTTTGTAGGATCTTAGTAAGCTGGTTATCTATTCCTCTTCTTTTTGATAATACCCTTCAAGCTTTTATGGCCAGTCTAGAAACTTGGGCATAGACTCCCCATGGGAAATCTCTTACTTTTATATTATTGTAAGAAAAATAGAAATTAGAAAGCCTTCCAACTTTGTTCTTTGGCAAGATTTTTTTGGTTATTTGGGGGTCTCTTGCTCCCACATGAATTTTAGAATTGGAATAAGTTTCTGAAGACTCATCTGGGATTCTGATAAAGATTATGTTTACTATAGACCAATTTAGGGAGTTTTGCCCCTTAAAAACAATATTAAGTCCATGAGCATGGAATTTCTTTTCATTTATATAGCTCTTTCATTTCTTTCAACATATTTTCTAGTTTTCAAAATAAAATCTTAACATGGGTACATAGACATATACATAGAACACATATATTGATATAAACTCAGACACATACATAAGCATAGAATTTGTAGAATAGCCTGGATCATGGTTGTTTTATATGTTCCTTTGTTCAGGCGTAATTGCTGTAGAATTAAGTCTTGCCTGTTCCTGAGAGGCTTCATGCCACAGAGCCTTCTATTCTAGATATTGACCCATATTGGGGAGGGTGGCCTTAGCAACGGTCTGCCAATCCGAGGGCGTCAATGCGTCCTTTGCCAGACGGTCTAATTGTGCCAATGTGAAATTAGCTGTTGTACCATATTTCCTTACAGCTTCTGCCAATTCCTTAATCTGGTTATATTCTACAGGGGCATAAATCCTGTTGGCTTTTTGTTGATCATTAGTGACCTCAAAGACGGGAAAAGCTCTAGTAATTTCTCTGATGGTTGTCGGTGACAACAGTGAGCTTCCCGCAGGGTGTCTTTCTCTGGGTCGAACCCTGGGCTCCCTGCCGTTGGGTTTCCCCTCGGGCTCTTTTTCTTTTCCGGGGACCCGGGGTTTAAAGTGGGCGTCCCCATCTGAACTCGAGGAGCAATCCTCATCCACCGAATCAAAGTATTTCTCGAAGGCATGTAGCATCTGAAAAGGGTATAATTTTTGTGCCCCTCCCATATCAGGGTTATATGGAGGGTCTCTTTTTTTCACTTCTACCTCATCTAAATTAATCTCAGCCTCGGGGGCTGAGGGAGTCACTTTTCTCCTGGCGCCAACCCTGTCTCCCCGCTCGGTTTCTGATAAGCCTTCTTGTATGCTCTCAAGGGAACGCTGCCCTTTTTTAATCATCTGCTCACAATCTCCGTCCTGAAGACAGTTTTTGATAAGCTTCCAAATGGCCTTAGTACCCATCCGGAGGTCGTCTTGCTCTTGCCTTAAGTCTAAATCCCTGCCCAATTTATTCCAGGATGTTAATGTCAAAGAGCCGGAGCAGGCATACCATGGAGCGACCCTATCTATCTCTTTAATAAAGTTTTTCAGGGTTCTAGGCGCGATCTTGATCTCGCGCTGCTTCAGGACCTGATGTAAAGCTGTTTCTAGTGATTGGGTGGATCCCATGATCTTGGTCCCAGTATAAAATGATAAAGGCAATAGTAATGACTAACCCCTGAATAACCAAAACTTCAAGCGAGAACAGAACGGGTGCCAAGAAGTCTGTAATAAAGTGCTTAGCCACCATGTAAGTTATCTATCTTTGACTGAGAGGTGGCACTGAATCTTTGTCTCTCAGCGGTTTATCTACATCCGACTTACGGAGAGGGAACGAAAGCGAAACTGCCTTCAATCGCGAGCTCTGCCGACTTATCTACGCCGGACTTAGCGGAGCTCAGCAATGATATTTATGGAAGCAAAACAAAATCAAAAACAATAGGACGGTGGCTCCAATCACTATCACGGCCCCTTCTACCGCTCTGGCCCAGAAGGCATCGAGTCCCAAAGAGAGCAACCCTGATTCAAGAAAGGACATACCTCTCCGACGCGGATCCCTGCAGTTCTGAATCCTCCCTGTCTCCAGGGGGTCTCTGGCGGTGTCCGATGTGTCCCGGGTTTCGGCACCAGCTGTTGCTCGCTCTATTCCCGACCACCCCGCCAGCAGGTCCGG
>NW_008347810.1:2147750-2153243 GCF_000622305.1 Nannospalax galili
GAAAAAACTTTCAAAAAAAAAGTTAAAAAAATTTTTTGCCCAGTAAAAAAAAAAAAAACAATAAAGATTATCAGGATACCTCAAAACATACTCTTGGTTAAATTGAAAAAAATTTTTTTTCTATTCCTTGTTTTGAAAAAATTAAGACATTGCTTCTCCTAGAGGTCAGTTGAACTTAAAACCAGAAGAATTCCTTTACATGTACAGATACCTTTAAAGTTCTAAGGATACCCATGAGTAAAGGGGACTTACCTGCTAGATTTGTGAGAAATCTTATTAAATTGAAAACATTCAGATTTTATTGATCCGAGGTAATATGTTGTACTCCTATGTAGAGTTGGTTTCAGTTTCTGGCTCTGAAAATGTTTGCTGCTGGAGACATGGCTCAGTGGTTAAGAGCACTAGCTGTTCTTACAAAGGATGGGGGTTTGGTTCCCAGTACCCACATGGTGTTTAACAACTATCCATAACTCCAGTGCCAGATCTGTCACCCTCTTCTGGCCTCCAAGGGCATTGTGTGTATGTGGTGCACTTAATATACATGTGGGGAAAACATTCATACACATAAAATAAAATAGAAACTGGCAAGTTTTAAGCAAACTTGGAAAATTAGTAAGCTTGGATAATTTGAGGTGAGAAGATTGCTAAGAAACAACAGCCAGGGCTGGGCATGGTGGCACATACCTTTAATCCCAGCACTCGTGAGGCAAAGGCAGGTGGATCTCTGAGTTCAAGGCCAGCCTGGTCTACATAGTGAGTTCCAGGCTAGGTGAAGCTACAGGGAGACCCTGCCTCAAAAAGACCAAAAAGAAAAAGAAACAGCCGCTATGGGGCAGCTGGAACGTTGGGTCAGGGTAGGTTAGTGTTTGACCCTAAGAAGTGAGAGCACCAATAGAAATGAGATACATGAGTATGCAAAGGGAAATGGTGTCTGAGGACATCTTTATTCTGCAAGTAGAGGCCCTGGGTTGCCTCTGCAAGCTGCAACTGAATGCTGTGCCAGTGTAGCCAGCTCAGGCAGGAGACAGAATTCAGACTGTGTGGGAACTTTCACTTCGTTGTTTGCCCCCAGATTGAATTGTTTCAAGCCTGTTTGTTAACCTAGGGAAGTTTATAGTCTCAAAGACATTTTGACTTGGTTTCGTAGCTTTCAAGGTGGACTTGCTGTGTGAATGAAGGTGGTGGTGAGTGTCCTTGAGTGTGTTCCTGTTTCTTTCCTCTTGTGCTAGGCTGAACTTAAATTGTTCCACATACTTTTCATCCCAGACTTGAGTTGGACAGAATGGACACTTAGGTAGATCTTATATTTATCTATAGGTCTCTTAACCAAGCAGGCATGTAGCTAAGAAATAAATAAGCAAAATGTAATCCGAGCATATAGAATGGATGGTAGATTATCCAGCAACAGCTTGCTCTTACCAGAGTCTCATCATTTATGTATTTCTAATTATCTCAGTTCCTAGTTTCCTTTTTTAAAAAAAATTTTATTGGTTATTTTTTGTGTATGATTATATTTACTGCATGTATATAAGTGCACCCGTGTCATGCAATGCCTGTGGAGGTCAGAAGATTCTGTCAGATCCCCTGGAACTGGAGTTACGAACGAACGGTCATTAGCTACCGTGTGGATACTAGGAATCAAGCCCAGGTCCTCTGCAAGAGCAGCGTTCTTTTTTTTCTTTTTGTCTTTTTGAGACAGGGTCTCCTTGTAGCCCCAGCTGTCCTGGAACCACTATGTGGACCGGGCTGGCCTTGAACTCACAGAGATCTGCCTGCCTCTGCCTCCCAAGTGCTGGGACTAAAGGTGTGCGCCACCACGCCCGGCTCAAGAGCAGTGTTCTTAACCATACTAAGCCATCTCTCCAGCCCCCCTAGTTTCCTTTCTAACATGTCTGAGAAGTTACAGTATTAAGGGTGTGGAGAAAAGAAAATATTTCTTAGGTGCCAAGTTTAGTCTTTCAAAGTTGCTCCTCTGTCTTCTGAAGACAGTTAAAGGGCAAGTAGAATAGAGTTGTCCAGATGTGGACGTCTAAAATAGATCATGTATTAAAACTGTAGCATGTAGTTTTGTGTGAGTCTCATTAAATATCTGCCTTGTTATCCTTATTTTGCTGGTTTTTTTTCCTTCCCATGTAGGCCAGTTATGCCTGTTACATTAAATATGAATATGGCTATGCCTTCTTGGTAAGTAATTTGCTTAATTAATTTAGAACTTTTTAGTCTTATCAGAAGGGCTTTTGTGTATATCAGTTTTTTATTTAGATATTTCTAAATTGCAAGGTAACTCAGTTAAAGTTAACGATTTAACCTTTTATGCTTTACATTGTGAGTTAAACTTAAGAAGCTATACAAGTAGAGAAACAGGAGCGGGTTGGGTGTATTATGGGGCTGTCTTTTGCTAAGTCTTTGTTGAGTCCAGTAACCAAACCTTTTGAGCGATCCATGTGGCATCCACTGTGATTCCACTCTGATTAAGTCACAGCCTCACCATTCTGCCAAGTTCCTGCCTTGCTGGATATTAAGGAAAGCACTTCCCTTTCAGCCTTTCAAGATGCCTCACATTCCTTGTGCCCTTCACAGTCAGGAAGTGGGATCACTGAGAGTTCTCTGTGTGTGACTAGATGTCTTTGCACTGCTGAGACCTCTGCCATCAATTCTTTCAAGAAGTGATGACTTCAGCATCCACTTGACATTGTCACTTCAGTCTGTGTGTGTGTGTGTGTGTGTGTGTGACAGCATGAAGGTGCTGGGAATTGCACCCACTGCCTTGCATATACTAGGCAAGTAAGTGTTGTACCACTGAGCTAGACTCCTAACTCTAGCAACTTACCTTGTCTTAGTGATTTCCCGTCATTTCAGAATAACCTCAAGCAGCCAGCTTACTTCCCTCTGTTTTATCTTTTTTCACTGACATTATATATTGGGTGTGTGGGTATGCATGTGCTCTGGTGTGCTTGTGAATAATAGAGGAAAACTTGTGGGGCTGGGTTCTGGTTCCTTTCCACTGTGTAGATTCTGGGATCTAACTGTGTCATTTGGCTTGCTAGGAGGTGCCTTTACCTGCTGGGCTATCTTACTGGCCCCTGCTTCATCTTGTATTACTAATCCCACAGTCAATAGAGTCTGTATCAGCATTGAACAGGTCAGAGCCCAGAAAGGCCACCCTTAGACAATTCCAGTGGCCGTTAGCAAAATACTTTAATATATATTCAGTGATTGTGTCTGACAGATAGAAGGGAATTTATCAACTGGTTTGCAACAATATCATGCTTTTTAATTCAAATTGGCTCAGTCTAGGAGCCTTTGAGTTGTATGTGCTGTTTTTTTACATTTTTATTAAAACAGAAAGGCCATCCTCAAACAGTTCCAGTGACCTTTAGCAGAATATTTTACTCTTTGGTGATTGAGTCTGACAGGTAGAAAAGAGTTTATCAGCTGGTTTGCAATAGTATTACGCTTTTTAATTCAAACTGACTCAGTCTAGGAGCCTTTGAGATGAATGTGCTATTTTTTTTTTCAATTTTTGTTAAAAATTGTGGTAGGATGTGATATAGTCTAGTGCTTTACATTTTAAATGTAAAAACTGCATAAATTTTTACATGTACACCATACCATGTAATCATCAGTGTGATGTAGGGATAGAATAGTTGTTTCCTACAGGGTGCTGATAGGTGTTTGTGCTGGTTCTGGTTTTTAGCTGTTATGGACAGTGCCATTCTGACCATTCCTGTGCATGTATTTGTTGGCCCATTTTCACTTTTCTTGACTATATATCCGGGATTGGGATTGCTGGATCATTTGGTAATTGTTTAATTGGGGTGGGGGGAACCTACCAACTTTTCCACAGTGCCTGACCATTTCACATTCCCACCAGCAGTGTACATCCTTACTGACTAAATTTTAAGGTTTTTTAAGCATTTGCTAGGCATGTGTACCACACATGCCTGCAAACCCAGTGCATGGAAGGCCGAGGCAGGAAGATTGCCATGGGTTTCAGGCCAGTTTAAACTACATAGTGGAATACTAAGCCAACTGGTTACAGAATGAGACTGTCTCCAAAAACAAAAAAACGGGCTGGGTGTGGTGGTGCACGCCTTTAATTCCAGGACTCAGGAGGCAGAGGCAGACAGATCTCTGAGTTCAAGGCCAGCCTGATCTACATAGTGAGTTCTAGGCCAGCTGTGGCTAAGGGAGCTCCTGTCTCAAAAAGACTTAAAAATTAAAATAAAACAAAGAACAGGGTTGAAGAGATGGTCCATGATTAATAGCACTGGCTGCTTTTGCAGAGGACCCACCTGGTGATTAACAACTGTCTGTAACTCCAGTTCCAGGGGCTCTGGAAGCCTGTTCTGACCTCCGTGGGCATTACATGACACTGGTGCACTTAGATACATGCAGGTAATACACTCCTACACATAAATTAAAATTAAAGTAATAAAATATTTTAAAACAAAACAAAAAAGAACAACAAAAATTTTACAGCCACCCTAGTGGGTATGAAGTGGAATCTCACTTTGTACATCTGTGTTTGTGTGTGTTCTGAGACAGGATCTTCACTGTGCAGCCAAGACTAGCCTTGAGCTTCAGCTGCTTCTGCCTCAGGTCCTAATGGCTGGGGTGATAGGCGTGTGCCACTGTATCCAGTCCTGATTGTGGTTTGGATTTGCTTTTCTTTAATGGCTAATGACTTTGAATATCCATTTCTGTGCTTGTTGATCATGTGTATATTTTCTTTGCAGAATGTCTCATCAGGTCCTTTCCCTATTTGTAAAGTGGGTGACCATTTTGCTAGTTATAAGCATTCTGTATGGATAGATGCCATTTAGATACATGACTTGCACACGTTTTTCAGTGAGGCACAACATTTTTTTAATTTTGGTGGTTTCCAGTTTTTTTTTTTTTCATTGTCATATCTAGCATGTGTCATTGCTAAGTCCAAAGTCACAAAGATTTATTTTATATGTCTTACTTCATGAGTGCTATAGTTTTATTTGCTACATTTAATAATTTGGCCTATTTTGGGGGGGGGAGGTTGTGTGTGTGTGTGTGTGTGTATGTGTGTGTGTGTTTTGAGACAGGGTCTCCCTGAACCCACAACTGGCCTGGATTGGATTCACTATGGAGACCAACTCATAGAGATCCGCCTGCCTCTGCCTCCCAAGTGCTGGGATTAAAGGCATACACCACCACGCCCAGCTTGAGTTAGTTTTTATAACAGTCTAGTTTCATTCCCTTGTATGAGGATATCCTCTTATCCCAGCTACATTTGTTAAAAGACAATTCTTTCTCCACTGATTTATTCTGGTGCTCTTTAGTTTAACAATTGAAGAGATTTATTTCTGGATTCTCAGTTGATTTATAGGTCTATCCTTCCCCATTAAAATCTTTCTTCTTTTTTTTTTTTTTTTTTTTTTTTTTTTTTTTTTTAAAAAAAAAAAAAAAAAAAAAAAAAAAAGAGGACGATAAATCTTTCACTGTGATATATCAAAATAA
>NW_008347810.1:2153761-2155772 GCF_000622305.1 Nannospalax galili
TAGAATTTGTAGAATAGCCTGGATCATGGTTGTTTTATATGTTTTTAATATGTCTTTAACATTTTGAGGGAGGTAGATTAACACAGTAAAAGTTAACAAAAGTATTTAAAGTTTATGTAAGACAGTTTTACAAAATAAATCTGGCTTAAATTACTTCTGTTTTATTCTTTAGTAGAGATAACACATAAAATAGTATCAGTTAAAATGTCAAGAAGAATCAGCAGGCAGAAAACTGTGGAAGGAACCCAATTTATCAAATCTATTATATTTCTTTTCTTTTTTGTTGGTACTGGGGATCCAACCCAAGACCTTATAAATAAATGCTAGGTAAGCACTCTACCAATGAGAAGCATCTCCACCCTTGGTTTCTTAAGTGGTATATGTGGGAAAAAATCAGAAGAATATACATCAGAAGATGAACTGAGCTGGGCATGGTGGCACACGTCTATAACCCCAGTACTGGAGAGGCCGGAGCAGGTAAGTCATGAGTTCCAGGCAGCCTCAGAAACATAGACCAACACACACACAAAAAAAGTTATTTCTGACTGGAAAGACTTGTGTAGAAAGGCATGTGTAGATTTTTGTATATGCACAAATAATACTAATTGAAGTTGATTTTAATACTGTAAGTTGGTAGAGATACTAGAAAGCTGATTTACTTTATTTCTCAGGTTTTTTTCATCTGAAATCTGAATTGTATTCTCTGTCTAGCCTACTTTAGGTACATGGTCACAAAGTTGTAAAAAAATAAACATATACATGCATGCTCAGTAAAAATAAACAAAGCTGCATATGTTGCTATTCAGAAATGAGAGACTGTGCTTGACTGTGGGTAAATGTCAGAGAACAGCTGCTGTTTGATGGCATATTCTCCACACTCTTAAGATAGTCTACAGAACTAACATTTGTCCTCAAAAAATTTGAAGTACTGTTCTGTTACCAGTTTATTAGGATTTAAAACAGTATCTAATAGCATGTTTTAACAATTTCTCCACCAGGCATGGATGGGCAGAAGCCTTTGCAGGTATCAGAAGTTCACATATCAAATACATCTGCCCACATGCGTGAGTATTTCTAATCTTTATGGTTTTGATTCGGAATCTGGAACAATTGTAATAGCTTTGCTTTAATCAAAACAAAATAAGACAATACAAAACATTTGAATATAATTAATGTTTACTTTTTAAATAAAAAATAGTGTTTTGAGCGCATGAGTGTTTTCCCTGTAGGTATGTAAATATAGGACATTGTACAAGGCCCCTGGAGGCCAGAAGAGGGCATTGGATCCCCTGGAACTAGAGTTGTTGACAGTTGTTAGTTGCCATGGGGGTGCTGGGACCCGAACCCAGTTCCTCTGCAAGACCAGCTGTCTTAATCACTAAGCCATTTCTCCAGCCCCAACCTTTTCAGTATTTTAAGAATAAAGAATAGCAGTGTCTGGTAACAAACACTTTGATCATTATGGCCATATTGCTGAGACAAAGCCCCTAACAGAAATGCTTCGCAGCGTCCTAAACCAGCTTAGTACAGGCGGTCTGACTGGCTTAAGGGGACTGGCTGAAACTGCCCAAACAATCTGTGGTTGGAGAAGCACCCCTTGCTATGGGAGAGGACAGTGATGATGAAGTTCCAGATCATGTGGATTTGTTGACAAGGTGTCTAAGAATGAGGCAAACTGAATTGAGTCAACTTCTGAAGAAAATAAAACTTGAAGTCAAGTTACTGGAAACTGATCTTTTATGTTATGACTGCTTTTAAAAATAATTTTGTTTATGGATCTAATAAAATCTAGATCGCTAATCTTTTTAAGCCCAAACATCTTGGACACTGCAGCTCTTTCGGTTTTTGCTTATCCACAATACATTCTTTGCAGCATATTGGAATAAACTTCGAAAAAAAAGTTAATAAAATTCTTTGCCCAGTTAAAAAAAAAAAAAAAACAATAAAGATTATCAGGATACCTCAAAACATACTCTTGGTTAAATTGAAAAAAATTTTTTTTCTATTCCTT
>NW_008347810.1:2157204-2187578 GCF_000622305.1 Nannospalax galili
TTGTGTATGATTATATTTACTGCATGTATATAAGTGCACCCGTGTCATGCAATGCCTGTGGAGGTCAGAAGATTCTGTCAGATCCCCTGGAACTGGAGTTACGAACGAACGGTCATTAGCTACCGTGTGGATACTAGGAATCAAGCCCAGGTCCTCTGCAAGAGCAGCGTTCTTTTTTTTCTTTTTGTCTTTTTGAGACAGGGTCTCCTTGTAGCCCCAGCTGTCCTGGAACCACTATGTGGACCGGGCTGGCCTTGAACTCACAGAGATCTGCCTGCCTCTGCCTCCCAAGTGCTGGGACTAAAGGTGTGCGCCACCACGCCCGGCTCAAGAGCAGTGTTCTTAACCATACTAAGCCATCTCTCCAGCCCCCCTAGTTTCCTTTCTAACATGTCTGAGAAGTTACAGTATTAAGGGTGTGGAGAAAAGAAAATATTTCTTAGGTGCCAAGTTTAGTCTTTCAAAGTTGCTCCTCTGTCTTCTGAAGACAGTTAAAGGGCAAGTAGAATAGAGTTGTCCAGATGTGGACGTCTAAAATAGATCATGTATTAAAACTGTAGCATGTAGTTTTGTGTGAGTCTCATTAAATATCTGCCTTGTTATCCTTATTTTGCTGGTTTTTTTTCCTTCCCATGTAGGCCAGTTATGCCTGTTACATTAAATATGAATATGGCTATGCCTTCTTGGTAAGTAATTTGCTTAATTAATTTAGAACTTTTTAGTCTTATCAGAAGGGCTTTTGTGTATATCAGTTTTTTATTTAGATATTTCTAAATTGCAAGGTAACTCAGTTAAAGTTAACGATTTAACCTTTTATGCTTTACATTGTGAGTTAAACTTAAGAAGCTATACAAGTAGAGAAACAGGAGCGGGTTGGGTGTATTATGGGGCTGTCTTTTGCTAAGTCTTTGTTGAGTCCAGTAACCAAACCTTTTGAGCGATCCATGTGGCATCCACTGTGATTCCACTCTGATTAAGTCACAGCCTCACCATTCTGCCAAGTTCCTGCCTTGCTGGATATTAAGGAAAGCACTTCCCTTTCAGCCTTTCAAGATGCCTCACATTCCTTGTGCCCTTCACAGTCAGGAAGTGGGATCACTGAGAGTTCTCTGTGTGTGACTAGATGTCTTTGCACTGCTGAGACCTCTGCCATCAATTCTTTCAAGAAGTGATGACTTCAGCATCCACTTGACATTGTCACTTCAGTCTGTGTGTGTGTGTGTGTGTGTGTGTCCCGCTCTCTGTCCTTTGGGTGACCAGTGTAAATGGGCCATTTACACCCTTGCCTGGCTTGTTTCTCCTTTCCTACTTCTCTTCCCCCACAGACTTCCCTCAGGTTTAGTCATTCATAATCATTCTCTAAGTGCTATCTATGGAACTGTCCCAGCTCTGCAGTCACTTAATTCAGACCTGACAGGAAGCTTAGTAGCTGTACATCCTTAGTGTAAATGGGCCATTTACACCCTTGCCTGGCTTGTTTCTCCTTTCCTACTTCTCTTCCCCCAAAGACTTCCCTCAGGTTTAGTCATTCATAATCATTCTCTAAGTGCTATCTATGGAACTGTCCCAGCTCTGCAGTCACTTAATTCAGACCTGACAGGAAGCTTAGTAGCTGTACATCCTTTGAGTTTGCATTCCTGTTTGCACACTCCTTAATGGGAGACCTCGTCAGGACCTGCAGTCTGTTGTCTTACCTGCTGTACTTTCCACACTCATCTTCTTAAAATCCTCTTTGGATTCCTTGGCAACCTTACAAATTTCTATTCATCTTTACTTTTGGTTCTTTCATCTTCTCTGTCTCCCAAGATACCCCTCTATGAACTAAAATTCCTATCTACCATTGCTGCAGATAATCATGCGAGCACATAACCTAAAGACAGGTAGAAGGGGCTGAAGGAAGCTTCCCTGGCTTCTGGAGTACAGTGGCTGCAGTGAAACATTGGGGAGATATAGAGAGTCATTATAAATACCTTCATTAGTTGAGAGGTAGTGCCTGCAAGAGTCACATAATTCAGAAAAGTAACCATCCCAGTGGATTGACTTAGCGTAGAAGAGGAATGACTAAGTAAAATTTATTGCAGACTTTTTAGGATTATTGATTGAATTTTTGAGTGTAAGATTGGATTCAGTCATTTCTCAGCTGTTACCGCCCACAGATGTGGCACTGACTTTTTAACGTTAGAATCCGTGTCTAGTTGGAGTGAAAGGAATGTAGAGAATGTCAGCTTCACATATTTAACCTGTTAATCACATTTAATTAATGTTAATTAGAGCTTCATATGTAAAGGTGCCTTTGTTAAGTGCTTTTTTATAAGACTACCTTGAAGTCAGTAAACATCTCACTAAGAATAACCTTTGAGACTTAATGGCCTTATTTTCTAGGTTTGATATTATTGGACTTTCACCAGATTCCCAGGAGGATGAATCTGGAATTAAACAGGCAGCAGAAAATGGTAAGTTCAGAAAGTGTTTATAAAAGCAAAAGCATTCTTAAATGTTTTAGTAGATTCAGTAGTTGAATTGAAATTGATTAAATGTGACACAATTATGTGTGCTCAGAAGGCACTCTCCCTCCCTCCATCCCTCTCTTCCTTTCCCTTTGCCTTGCTGGGGACCAACCTTGTGTCTCACAAATACTAAATAAGCACTCTACCACTGAGGTATGCCTCCAACCCTTTCCCTCCATTCTGATTACCACATCTACATAGACTCTCTAGTTGTTTTACTTACTTACTTTACTGTGACTGTCATAAACACCATGATCAAGGGATCTTATAGAAGGAAGAGTTTATTGGGCTTCTGGTTCCAAAGGAGTAAGATTCCTTCACGGTGGAGAGGCTTGGAGAGGCAGCAGGAGGAGAAAGCTGAGCATTCATGTCTTTAAGCAGGCACAGGAAGCAAAGAGAGCCAAACTCGAAATGGGAAGGCCATGAACTCCAAAGCCCACCCCCCAGTGATTTGCTTCCTTCAGCTAGGCTGTACCTCCTCCTAAGCCTCCCTGAACAGTGCCACCACCTGGAGACAGTGTTCAAATACTTGGAGCCTGTGGGGGGACAGTTTTCATGCAAACCATCACACTTTATTGTAGGCAGTGGCAGTGAAGTAGCTGGAAAGGAGTGGCGTTTATCACACCAGCTATGTTGGATACATAGAGATTTTGCTTTAATTGGCATAGGCAGAGCTGAGCGTGGTGATGCTCACCTGTTAACCCAACACTTGGGAGGCTGAAGCAGGAGGATTGCTGTGAGTTCCAAGCCAGCCTAGGTTACATAGTATCAGGCCAGCTGGGGCTACATAGCAAGCTCTGTCTTGAAACAAAATTACATAGGCAAATGGGAAAATAGCACAGTAACAGTACTTTTTTGATTTTTGTGATTCTTGTTGTTGTTTTGTTTTGAGACAGGTTCTGCTACATAGCCCTGGCTGGCCTGGAATTTACAGAGATCTGCCTGCCTCTGCCGCCCAAGTTCTGGAATTGAAGGGATGGACTACCACACCCAGCTAATAGCACATCATTGAATACTTGTATACAGTTATCTTCATGAAGTAATGATAAGGATAAATAATTTAATGATATAAAGGTAATAAAACATTAGTGAGGTAATAATGGATATCACGTAGCCTTTTACTAGCTAATCATTTCTTATAAATTAGCTCATTTAACACCCCTGTGACATATTAGGTATGCTCCGAGGTGTGTTCTCTGATTAATATTCCATTCTCCTATATAAACATGGTAACCTTGTTTTGTGTATGTATGAAAAGATGTAGTTTTTATTTTTTATATATATATATATTATTTAATGTGTATGAGTGAGTGTATTGTTTGCATATAAGTAGGTGCACCCATGTCATGCAATGCCCTCAGAGGTCAGAAGAGGGCGTCAGATTCCCCTAGAACTGGAATTACAGAGAGTTGTTAGCCCCCATGTGGATGCTGGGAGTTGAACTTGGGTCCTCTGCAAGAACAGCCAGTGCTCTTAACCACCAAGCCATCTCTCCAGCCCGAGATGTAGGGGTTTTTTTTTTTTTTTTTTTTTTTTTTTTTTATTTTTTAATTGTGTGTACGAGTGTATTGCCTGCATGTGTGTGAGTGCACCTATGTCATGCAATGCCGCGAACATCAGAAGAAGGCTTCTGATTTCCCTGGAACTGGAGTTGAGGACGGTTAGTAGTTGGTTGCCATGTGGGTGCTGGGAATCGAACCTGGGTCCTCTGCAAGAGCAGTCAGTGCTCTTTACCGCTGAGCCATCTCTCCAGCCTGAGATGTAGTTTTAAAAAAATGCATAAAAACATCTTTTTCTTTGATGTGCATGTAGTACTGGAAGAACCTTTGGCTTTTCTTTCGTGTAGTGCAGTGATGGCATTGACTTGAGAATAGCCTACTGTGGGGCCATCAGAAATGAGCATGGCCAAGAACTGACACACCGGCCAGGAGCTGTGTGTGGACCATTGCGCTGTTCTTTCTACTTTTATATTTGTTTGAAGTTCTCCAAAACATATTTTTTTTAAAAAAAAAAAGAGCCTTTCATTCTTTAAAAACAACTGTAAATCTTTTTAAAATTTATTTTTATTTTATTTGTATGAGTGTATTGCCTGCATGTATGTAAGTGCACCTGTGTTGTGCAGTGCTCGTGGAGGTTAGGAGAGGGTGTTGTATCCCCTGGAACTGGAGTTAAGGATGATTGTTAGGATGTTGAGAACCAAGCCTGGGTCCTCTGCAAGAGCAGCTAGTGCTCTTAACTGCAGAGCCATCTCTCCAGCCCTCATGAAGAACAACTTTAGATCTTTGAGATAGAAAGGTATATTCAAAACACATTGGGAATGTGAAACCGTGCCCACTGACTTTTTAGATCATCAAAATGTGGATTAAAGCTAGAATCCTATAGTTAAGACTTTGTTTAAAAGTGAGTAAGAAAAAATGTATACTTCTGTATAGATATGATATGTTAGACTTTGGGAGATGGAGGGGCTGGTTCCTGTGGAATGGTTAAGTGAGCCCAGAGTGAAAGGTACTGTTCTAACAATAGAGCCGGTCATTTCTTCTCAAACAGATTATTGAAGAGAATGAGGATCAAAGACTCAGAGTTGGGTAAGAAAGGACAGAGAGAATGTGCCACTGAACAAAAGAGAGTTCCAGGTTGGATTCTGGAAGTACATCCTGCCTATGCTCTTAGGTCAAAGGTGACTGAAATTAGAACCCACTGTTCCACAGGTGGCTGCTGTCATTGTAGATTGTTAAAACGCTTTTAGCTCTGTCAGTTGGTGCATTCTAAGGGGCAGAGCTGAACAGTCTGAAAGGCTCCGTAGCTGGCTAAAGGAATGCCCCTCAAGCCCCACAGCTCCCCTTCCTCCTGGCAGCTGGGCTGTTTCTGCCCTTCTGCACCTGTTCATCTTTAGTAACAGCTGTGCGGTTTCCCCAATTCTCCGTGCTCTACAACAATTCTTTGACTTCTTAATCCTCCTTTCCTGGTGCACAACCCACTGGCCTATTCTTCACATGCAGTGCCTTTTCTTTCATACTAAACTTTGTATTAAAAAATAGCTTTAAATTTGAGTATCTGGTTGTTTTGTTTTGTTTGAGAATAAGGTCTTGCTATGTAGTGCTTGAACTCATAATCTTTCTGCCTCTGCCTCCTGAGTGCTGGGGTTACAGGTATGTGCCACTCATGCCTAGTTTTGTGGCATTTTCATAAAAGGAGGTGTGTGTGTGTGTGTGTGTGTGTGTGTGTGTGTGTGTGTGTTGGATTAGAAAGGAAACAGAAAATTTTGATCTGAAAAAACACACTGCCCATATTTAAAATATTGAAGAGACGGTATAGTAAGTAGTACATTCCTGTAATCCAGCACTTTGGAGGCTAGGGCAGAAGGATCACAAGTGTGAGTTCAGCCTGGGCTACGTAGTGAGTTCCATGCTATCCTGAGCTACCATTTTTCAAGATCCTGTCACAGATACACACAAAAAATTATAAAAGGTGCAATTATTCTAAAAACATAGGACAAATAAAAAGGAAATTATAGGAGTTGTCATGTGTATTAGTTACTTTTCTGATGCTTTAGTAAAATACCATGAAAGGATTTATTTTGGCTTACAGTAACAGGGGTGAAGTCCAGCATGGTGACAGGAGCAGGAAGGTGGCCGATCGTACTCTCACCCACACACAGGAAGCAGAGAGAATACTGAGTAGGGCCAGGCTATAAAACCTCAGTGCTGCCCGGCCTCATGCCTGTATTCTGTGGAAACAAAAATCCTCATCTGAAGTTCTTCCCCATCATTTATTGTTTTTATTTAAGCAAAACTCTTTTTTGTTTTGTTTTGGGGTTTGTTTGGGTTTTTTGTTTGTTTTTAGACAAGAGTTTCCCTGAAGCCCCAGCAGACCTAGAACTCACTATATAGATCAGACTGACCTAGATCTGAGAGATCCATCTATGTCTACCTCCTGAGTGCTGGGATTAAAGGCATGCTTCATCATGTCCAGCTTAAACAGAACTCTCAGTAATTTGAGCTATAAGAAAAATTAATGCTATGGTTTTAAGAATAGTATTAAGGTTAAAACACTGTAAGTCATAAACTATATAATCTTTAAATACATACTATTTAAAAATGACAACTGTTGCTGGGCATGGTGGTGCACGCCTTTAATCCCAGCACTTGGGAGGCAGAAGCAGGTGGATCTCTCTGAGTTCGAGGACAGCCTGGTCTACATAGTGAGTTCCAGGCCAGCTGGGGCTGGGGCTACAGGGCGCCCCTGCCTCAAAAAGACCGAAAAAAAAAAAAAAAAGACAATTTTTAGGTACAAATGCACTTTATTGAAGAGAAATAGAAAATGTATACTAGAATTAACTATAAATAAAAGAATGTACATCTCTCAATGAGTAAAAGAACTATTACAAACTGTGCAACAAGAAGTTTCTGAAGTTTTTATTTACTTTTATTTTATGTGTATGAGTGTTTTGGCTACATGTATGTAGATGCACCACATGTGTGCAAAGCCCACGGAGGCCAGAAGAGGGTTTTGGATTCCCTGGAACTAGAGTTATGGACAGCTGTTAGCCGCCATGTGGGTGCTGGGAACCAAACCCAGGTCCTCTTCAAGAGCAGCCAGCACTCTTAACCTTTGAGTTATCTCTCCAGCCCCCACTTGAAATTTTAATCTGAGCACACCTGCAGAATCTAAAAAGTCAAATTATGAAAATACATCCTAGTTTCCTTCCTATCTTTTATATTCTTTGCCTGTTTTTTTTTTCCTATTTTAAATTGTATCAGTGAATTTAATTTTGAAAGTATTTATGATAATTTTCTTGTTTTTAGTAAAAGCTTTGATAGATCAAGAGGTGAAGAATGGCATCCCTTCTAACAGAATTATTTTGGGAGGATTTTCTCAGGTAAGATAGAGTTTGACTGGTATGTCAGTATCATCAGCATATTTATCTAAAGTCAGTAGTTTCTTCTTCTTTGGAAGTGTTCTTTTTTAGGAGCTGTTACAGATCTTAACTGATATTAATGCTCATTTAAGTTTGATCACACTGGGACAAATTTCTGCTTCATATGCTTTTGCTTTTCTAGTTTTTCCTCTTCACAGTAGCCTTTATCTTTTAGCTTGCCTTCAAAGTTAATTCATTAAAAAACTGATTGGAACCAGAATATATATTTTTATGTGTATGAGTGTTATGCCTGCATATAGGTAAGTGTACCCATGTTGTGCAGTGCCCACCAAAGAAGAGGTTATCAGATTCCCTTAGAACTGGAGTTATGAACAGTTGTTAGCTGTCATGTGGGTGCTGGGAATTGAACCCAGGTCCTCTGAAAGAACATCCAGTGCCCTTAACCCCTTAGCCATCATTGCAGTCCCTAGAATGTATTTTCTTCAAGTAACTGTAATACACAATAGTTATGTTGCTTTTAATTAAACAGGACTGTAAGTGAACACAGGACTTCTGTTCCTTCTTTTAGGAGGAGGCTATAGTATATGATGCTTACTTTGGTATCCTTCTCTCTGTACTTTTTCTCTGGCCTTATAATTTTCCAATGTTGTTCCTTATATTGACCTTACAATTTTTTGTTTTATGGTACTAAGAATTAGACCTAGGTCCTTGTACAAGCTAGACAAGCCCTTTATCACTCAGTTATACCTCCTGCCCTGAACTTATATCTTTAAACTTTTCACTAGTTACCACTTCAGAATGCTAATCTCAATAGCTATGAAAAATGTTAGAATTTTGGAATCATCTTAATAAAGTTAAGTAGAAAGAGATGTAGTTAATACAGTATATTTAAAAGGTGTTACCAATGTGGTCTTTGTTGAGATAATAATACATACCTTGACACAAACATAGGGACAAAAATTAATTTTTGATTTAAGGTAGAAAGTACATGTAGGTGTCTTGTTAGTTGATACTGTTTACAACCTGCAGAAACTAAATCCTGGCTCTGAGTAGAGGCTCAGGCAATAAAGTACTTAGCAACCAGGAGAATCTAAGTTTGGATCTCCAGCACCCATGTAAAAAGCTGGGTATGAGATTCTAAGAGCCAGAGGGAATAGATGCCTGTAGTGAAACAATTTGCTGGACATGATAGCACAGTTGCAGGAATGAACTCATAGTGGCTGGGATTGTGTACCAAGACTTGTACAAGATCAAGCCAGCCAAAATCCCAGATGGATGGGGGAGGGACTCAGGAAGTCTTACCCATATCTGAAGAACTATTGACAGTTGGTGGCTGCTGGGAGAGGGAGAGTCACTTTCCTTCAAGATGTATATCCTAAGAGGCTACCCATACTCCAGTAGATGGCCCCACATCGTTACATACACAGGCAACACTAAATGGACTCAGTGAGTATTACATTTTTAAAAAGCACATGAAATTGGGAGGGAAAGGTGGTGATGGAAAGATGGAAAAATTGGAGGGGAGGTGATGGGAGAGGTTGAATTCAAACACATATGCATGTTGGAATGTTCAACAAAATATTTAAATGATAATATTTTTAAAAGCTGGATCTGTTGCCATGTGCCTGTAATCCCAGGGGTGGGGAGGCAGAGGCCAGTGGATCCCTGGAGCTCTCTGGCCAGCCAGCCTAGTGTATGTAATTTATGAGCTCCAGATTCTTTGAGAGACCGTATGTCAAAGAGTAAGATGGAAAGTGGTCATGGAGGACACCTAATGCCAACCTCTGGCCTCTACATATGCACATATGCTCACATGCACTCCTGCACCAACACTCTATACACACCCCCAAAACAATTTCTAACATTTTAAGCAAGGAGGAGTCAGTAGTGGGTCTTTGGCATCATCAGATCAAGGAAACAAAATAAATCAAGACCTAGGGAAGCAGCCAGTTCTTGGAAATTCATCTTCATTTCTCTGTGCTCGTCTTTTTTTGTTTGCCTTTCCATCTAATCTTGGCCATCTCGGCTTTTACAGCTTATAGCTTTTCAGCTCAAGTTTACATGTTGCATTTCTAGCTGTACAGATTACCTGAAAGCCGCTGAACCCCAATTCCACAGTCCTGAGAGAAAGAGCATCACTGCCTGGGATGATAAATTCTCCCATATCACCATGTGAGGTGCAGTGATTTGTGGGTGGGCCTGATCAGAGTGGCAGCATTTCTGCTGGCAGATCCTAGAGCACAGCCTATTTCGAACTGGGTAGGCAAACTTCCAAAGGTGTCTGGTACACAGTCTGCATTATCTTGAATTACTGTTTTGGAAAAATAAATCTAATTTGAATTCTATATCTAAGACTTTTCAGAAAAGAAAGTGAAAACTATAAATGTGGACTATTCTTAAGGCATGCAAAAAATGGAAGTTATTTTTAAGTGTTGTGATTGATCTAGTACTTAGTATGTTCTCTTTGAGGTAGAGATCTATGTCTTTTGTGAGTATGTATTTTCACTCTACCTGATTTCATTTAACATGGCTTACCCAGTTTGTTTGTTTTTTTATGGACATCACTAATAAGACTCTCACATGCTGTTGGCAGAACTATCCTCCAGTAACTTGCCGCTTTCTTTCCAGGGAGGAGCTTTATCTTTATACGCTGCTCTCAACACACAGCAGAAACTGGCAGGTGTCACTGCACTCAGCTGCTGGCTTCCACTGCGGGCTTCGTTTCCACAGGTACCCTGCTTGATAGGTGCCCTGCTTGATAGGTACCCTGCTTGATGCACATACTGAGATTACACAGCAAGAGGCAGCAGATGATGTTTAGGAAGAAGTTGCTCCTTATTTTTGGACTTAAGACAGGGTCTCCCTGTAGCCCCAGCTGGCCTAGAACTTGTTATGTAGATGAGGCTGGCTTGGAACTCACAGAGATCTGCCTGCCTCTGCTTCCCAACTGCTGTGATTAAAGGCATTCACCACCATGCCCAGCAGGCAGTGTTGCTGCATTTTAATTTATGAGTTTTATAACTTTTGGGGGGGGCGTCTTTTTGAAGCAGCGCCTCCCTGTGGCCCCAGCTGTCCTGGAACTCACTGTGTAGACCAGGCTGGCCTTGAACTCACAGAGATCCACCTGCCTTGCCTCCCAAGTGCTGGGACTACAGGCGTGCGCCACCAAACCTGGCAAGTTTTATAACTTTTTTAGAACAGTTTTAGGTTTATAGCCTCCTCAACTGTGGACACTCACATCACATTGGTACCTTTGTTGCAGTTGGTGAACCTGCACTGAGATATCACTACCCAAAGTGCACAACTTCTGTCGGTCATCCTATATTAAAGTTTTCCTTTAGACCTTACTGATGTATTACTGTACTTCATCTGTATACCACAGTGTCCTTATGTGGATTACATAGAATAGTCATAAGTCTTAATGTTTGATATGGTTTAGAATATATATGAAAATTAAGGCTAGTTTTAATACAGTTTTAAGATATTTAATGATTTGACAACAGAATTTTACCATTTAATTTCTAAATATTTAACAGTGAAGCAGTATGTAATACATGATGGGAGATGTGGAGATTATTTTCACGTTCTTTATCTATCCATTTTTTTTGTAGTGTTAGGTGTTAAAGCTTTGAACATGCTAGTCAAGCACACCACCCCTGTGTTACTCCAGTCCCCAATTTATTTTTTCTTTTGAGACTGTTTTACTGTATAGTCAAGGTTTCCGTTTTGGGGGTTGTTGGGTTTTTGTTTTGTTTTGAGACAGGGTCTTGTTTTGAGACAGGTATAGCCCTGGCTAGCCTGGAACTCACTATGTAGACCAGGCTGACCTCAGTCTGACAGAGAGCCACCTGTCCCTGCCTCCCAAGTGCTGGAATTAAAGGTGTGCACTACCACGCCTGGCTCTGGCTATCCTTAAACCTGTGCCAGGCTTCCCAAATGTGAGGATTGTGGGCATACTAACATGTTACATTCCAAATTCATTTTCAGATCTGGAGTTTTGTCTATTTACTGTGTACTAACTTTTCATTGTGTTGCACATAATAGATAATGTTGATTAATGCCCTTATTTAAGTCAATTAAGTAAAAGTTGAGGAGGACTTACCTAATGTGCTAATACTTACTGATTACCTCTCATGTTGTCATCCTGAAAAAACAAGGATGAATTAAGATGTAATTGGCTTTAAGAAAACGATCCATTGGGAATACACGTTATATTGTGACGTAGGCAAGAAAATTATGCATGTCTTACAAGTTTAAATTAAGGGATGTTGGGAAAGTATGGGGATGGGAGGAATTTCATTTGTCAAAAATATGAGGAATACAATATTATGTACATATATGTTTATAATTTTTAAGTGCCTGGCACAATACTTAATATAGTTGAATAAATAACATTCTTTTTTTTTTTTTCTAGGGTCCTATCAGTAGTGCTAATAGAGATATTTCTATTCTCCAATGCCATGGAGATTGTGACCCTTTAGTTCCCCTAATGTTTGGTTCTCTTACTTTTGAAAAACTAAAAACATTGGTGAATCCAGCCAATGTAACTTTCAAAATCTATGAAGGCATGATGCACAGTTCATGTCAGCAGGTAGGTGCCTTGAAGCAGCAGTGAGAGCCACAACTTTCATTTCTTTCATGCTGTTTTCGAGTTAAATAACATTTGAATGTTGGGAATTTAAAGGAGTTAATGAATTAATTCATAACTGAATTGGAGTAACAGATTTCTCAATGATAGTTTGTTCAATTAAATTTAAAAAATCTAATCACCTTTACACATGAGCATTGCATATAATTAAAAGATGGATTTATAAATGTACTCTTTATTTTGTAAAATTTAAGATAGATTAATTACAGTTTCAATAGAGAAGAAAGATATATATATCCAAGTAACTATAGAAAAAAACAGATTGGGATGTGTATTGTATTAGCATTGTCCTGAAAAACTGAGAGGAATGAGATAAAGTGTTATCTTAGGAGGAACTGAGATGAAGCTAGACTCTGAAAGAAGATGGGCTCTAGATAGCCAGTCTGCAGGTAAAGGGACTATGGGGCAGGAAAAGCAAACTGTCCCATTTGATACCAGGCTGGGGGTAGAGCTCAGTTGGTAGAGTTGCTTGCCTATCATGGACAAAGCCCTAGGTTCAATCCCTAGTACTGCATAAACCAAGTGTGATGGCACACACCGTAATCCTAGCACCTGAGATAGAGGCAGGAGGATCAGAAGTTCAAGATCATCCTCATCTACTTAGTGAATTCAAGTCCAGCCTGGGTTATGAGAGAGGGTCAGGGGAAGACAGAGAAGACAAGGAAAGGGGGGATGTAGGCTAGATGACATAGGGAGTTGGGACTCTGGTGTTTTGTATTGTGCTGAGGAAGACTTGTTCTCTGGGTAGCCAGAGGCTGTTGATTGAAGTGAGATATGATCTAGATCCTGAACCAGGTGAAGCAGAATCCACGAGTATTATCAAGTTAATTCTATGGGTAGGAAAGGAGGAGGTATCCAAGGGTCCTTGGATTTTTAGCTCTCTTGACTAAGAAGACACTGCCATAAAGTAATAGAGGGCTGGAGAGATGGCTCAGCGGTTGAGAGCACTGACTGCTCTTGCAGAGGACCGGGTTCGATTCCCAGCACCCACATCTTGGCTAACAACCATAGCCTTATGTCCTGCCCTTCTTAGTGTTTTGTTTTTTTTTTAATTTAAAAATATTGTTTTATTTTTGTGTATGAGTGTATTGCCTGCATGTGTGTAAGTGCACCTGTGTCTTGCAATGCCTGTGGCGGTCAGAAGGGGCTGTCGAATTCTCCCAAACTAGAGTTACAGAAAAGGTTGTTAGCTGCCATGTGGGTACCGGGAATCAAAACCAGGACCTCTGCAAGAGCAGCCAGTGTTCTTAACCACTGATCCACCTCTCCAGTCCCAGTTCTTCTTTTAAGTATCAGGAAATACAGGCATTTTTCATGGAACTGGATAGTATGGGAACTTTCAGTATACAATAATAAGCATAAGGAATGTTCTGAGATTTTAGAACCTTTTTTTTCTTGCATGCCTTTTTCTTGTAGTAGTAAAAACATTATTACCTTACCTATGCACACTACGTGGATTTCATTACTGGCATTTTCTTGAAGATTTAATTTCAGACGTATGTAGCTGCTTATTAAATAACTTTTTCCAAACAGGAAATGATGGATGTCAAGCAATTCATTGATAAACTCCTACCTCCAATTGATTGACTTCACGGAGAGGCCTTGTGTAGACTACACCAGCATCATTGTAGTAGAGTATAAACCTTTTCCCATGCCTGATCTTAAAACTTCTAATGTTTGCAGTGTTAAAATGTTTTACAAATACATACCAATGATACAGACTAAATAATGTCTCATGGGAAATTTATGATCTTTTAAGTTTCTATTCATATATTTGTATAATACAATCCAGAATATACTAGTAAAGTAGATGAAGCAGTTAGCTTCTCTTTCTCAAATGTAATTCAGCAAAATAAAATATTGCAACCAGAGTTTTTATTGCATCATTTAGAAATTACTATTATGCTTAATGAAAATTTGTTCAAGTATAAATGACAATTAAGATATAAATGACTTGTTAATGCTGTGACTTAGACTGGATTTACTCTACAGTTGTTTAGTCACCATGCAGTGTCTGCATTTTCATATATGTATTCATATATACATGGTATTTGTAATACGTAAAAATTAGATGGTATTAAATTATTCCTAATACTAGGGATAATACTTTTCAGTGTCATAAAAGAGAATATTGCTCTCTCACTTAATGGCCCTTTTATTGGGGATCTGAATTTTCTTTCTCTGATACTTCTATTTAATATTTTTTCACCTCTCAAGAAACAAAGATATGTTTTTTTTTTTTTCCGTAGTAGACCAAATATTGCCTCTCTATCATAGAAATCTGTCAAAATATACTCTAATTTGGCATTCTGAGTCACAGATACATGGTATTTAAAGTATATGTACACTTCAAGAGACCAAACATTACTTATGCTTACTGTGCTACATATTTCAAGTAAGTGTACCGTAGTCCAAATTTAGACCTATAGTTATCAGAATCTTCAATCCAGATAATAATTCTTGTTTTATTTTTCTGTAAACAACTGAAAAGTTAAATCAAATGTTGGTGTGTCCAGAAATAAGTCTGGTTTTAAAATCTAATATCTAAAATAATTAGGTCTCTGCTGCAGAGCCTTTTTACATTTTCTGTACCTCTGTTTGAAACCGACTGCTGTCCAGGATGAGCCACCCATTAGAAACTTTAGGTTTATTTTTAGCTGCCAACAAGTGAATTTGATATTTTCATTTTAGTTAAATGGCTTAAAAATTAGTCTCTTGGGGCTGGAGAGATGGCTCAGCAGTTAAGAACACTGGATGTTCTTGCAGAAGACTGGGGTTCAAATCCCAGAACCCACATGGCAGCTAACAACTGTCCGTAATTCCAGTTTTAGGGGATCCGACGGCCTCTTCTGTCCTCCTTGGGCATTGCACGACATGGGTGCACTTACCTACATGCAGGCAATATATACATACACATAAAAAAATAAAAATAATAAATAAAATATTTTTAAAAATTAGTCTCCCGTGTAAACATTAAAATAGGAGTCATTTGATCTTAAATTGTCAAAATGTCCAGAATACTGGGGAAAACTGTTAAAATATTCAACTGTGTGGTAACTTTTATTATTAATAAAAGTTAACTAGAATCCTTATACATATGGTATAGTACCACACAGTTGAATATACATATTCAGAAGTTGTGGTGATTTCTGACCTGTTAATTTTCCTGCTGTATTCCAGCTGACCAAGACGATGTTAAGGATGCATCTTTGTAAATGGGTGCTGGCCAATAGTGGAGATAATTTAGTAATGGATAATAATGAAGCCATATGTTTATGTCTGGATTTAAAACTTTAAAACAATCATATACTGTTTCACTTTATCTTGAAGAACACAAACTGATTTCATTTATTCACATCAGTAAGGTATTATATAGGGTATAAATATTCCGTTGAATTGTGCTGTATTGTGGGAAAATGTAATGTTTTTCATGATTTCTATCAATGTGAAATAAAATTTAAATCTGGCTATTCTGGGTTGTTTTTTCAAGGTTTCTTTTCTTTTACTGTTTTTCTTTTTATTTTTTTAAAGATAGGGTCTCACCACGTAGCCCTGGCTGGCATGGAATTTGTTGTGTTGATCAGGCTGGCCTTGAACTGAGGTCTCCCTGCCTCTGCCTCCGCCTCCTGAGTGCTGAGATTATAGGATGCACACTGTGTCCAGCTTGTGTTTCCAAGTTTTGTTTTGTTTTTTGAGGCAAAGTCTTGCTATTATAGCCAGGCTGGCTTTGAATTCTCTTATCTTCCTGCTCTGCTTCCCGGCTTCTAGAATTGTAGGTGTCCCCCACCATGACTAGCTTCAAGTGTTAATGTAACGTGGGTTTACCTTGCAATGTTCATCCGTGTTAAAAAAGGGGGAATTAAAACATGATCCTGAGAGTACTTTGGGAGAGAAAGTTTAATGATGGCTTAGAATGGAACCAGCTATGGGAAAAAATACTTTCCTCAATATTAATATAAAAGTTTTTAGTCTTAACATGCTTAAGAAATTTTATTAGTTTTCATCTTTTCCTTTAAGATAATTATCAGTGGGAATTTTAGATTAGTGCCATATATCTGTTATCCAAAAGTTTTTTTCTTCATGTATTTCATTATTGATTTCTAACTTTTCTTAGTACAGGATCTTTTCTGGTTTTTTTTTAAAGTCTTTAAGTTCCTGCTTTTGAATACGTCAAGTGACCAGATTTTGTGATTCTGCTTGTTTGATTTTGGCATAGTCCTCTAACAAAAATACTCTCTCAACATCCACTCCCTGTAGGTTTTACCCTCCACAGCAGTACCTTATTTCCTGTGATTTTTATTTATTTTTATTTTGGTAGCCCTGACTACATAGCCCAGGATGGCTTAGAACTCATCAATCCTTCTGCTTTAGCTACCGTTCACAAAGTGCTGGGATTACAGGCATGGGCCACCATGCCCCATCTCCTGTTATTTATATATAGAATGCTGAGAATAAAATTTAGGGTCATATATATATATGTAGGCACTAGGCAAGCAGTCTGCTGCTGAACTATACCCCTAACTTAATGTGATTTTTTTTTTTTAATGTCATCCGCTTTATTTTTTAAAAAAAAAGACATTGTTGAGGGCTGGAGAGATGGCTCAGAGGTTAAGAGCACTGGCTGCTCTCGCAGAGGACCCGGGTTCAATTCCCAGCACCCACATACTAACAACCCCCATGATTCCAGTTCTAGGGTAATCTGATGCCTTCTTCTGTCCTCTTCGGGCATTGCATGACATGAGTACACATACATACATGCAGGCAATACACTCATACGTGTAAAATAAAAATAATAAAATACATTTTTTAAAATCCATAGTCAGCAATAATAGGGCATTTGCCCACTGCTACAAGCAGTTTACGTTACCTTTTAAAAGTAGATAAATGACACACTTGCCAGAACCATTTTATTTTATGGAAGTTCCTAAAAGAAATTGTTAAGTACTTCATACATTCCAGGCATGGACATGCATTTTATATCCTTTATTATTTGTTTATTTAAAACAATCCTTAGTTTTCCACTTCACATACGAGGAAACAGGATGCAGGTGAACTGCCTGTGACTACACAGTTGCTAGGATTCAAGTTGATCTGCCTAATTCCATGGTCCTTACCACCTTACCGTGTTCCCCGGTGGGTAATAAAAACCGCTGAGTCAGACTATGATGCAAATCACTCTGCCATGCAGAAATCTGGAATCTCCAGGGCAAAGCAGAGCTAGTGAAACAATCCATGTGTCATGTTGAATTTGGGGCACAGATGAGGAAGGATGTGGAAACAGGGCCACCATAACATCAGGGCCCTTCTAGGGGTGGCTCACAAAGTGAACTAGAGGAAATAAAGGAAGCCTGTCTGTGTTGGCCTGTGCACTGAATTTTTAAGTGGGAAGAAATTGTCTTCTGAATTTTTTTTAGCCAGAAGCCTGTTTTCACATGCATTTTGGTTTTAAATTTATACTGTTTCAGAGGGGGGAATGTTAGAGTAGCAAAAAGCCCCATTTAAAAAAAAAAAGAATGGCTGGGCATGGTGGTGCACACCTTTAATCCCAGCACTGGAGGCAGAGGCAGGCAGGTCTCTGACTTCAAGGCCAGCCTGGTCTACATAGCAAGTTCCAGGTCAGCTGGGGCTACAGAGAGACCCTGTCTTAAAAAGAGAAAAAAGAAAAAAAAACATGAAGTTGTCAGAAAAAAGTGGTGGGGAGATATGGGACAAGTTGGATGGGAGGGAGTGGGCATGGATTTGATCAAAACACCGTATGTGCATGTATGAAATTCTCAATTTTTTTTTAAATTAAAAAAATAAATTTATACTGTTTATATGAATTGGCAACACATAACTTAAAAGTTAATATCAAGACGTTCCCTAGGGGTCTGGAGAGATGGCTCAGTGGTTAAAAGCACTGGTTGCTCTTGCAGAGGACCTGTGTTGGATTCTCAGCATCCACATCACATGGTGGCTAACAACTGTCTGTAATTCAGTTCCAGGGACTTCTGTGAGCATTGCATGACACAGGTGCACTTAAACACATGCAATACTCATACACAAGAAATAAAAATAAATATATATTTTTAAAAGTTCCCTGGACTAGCTCTGCCCCTGGGGTATGTGGAAGAGGTAGACAGAAATACTTTATGGAGAGTGCCATCTTCAAAATTTAAATTTTGGGGCTATATAAATTTAGCCCTGTTAGAAATGAGCTCCACATTCTGAAATTGCAAACCAAAGAGAACCTCCCACAAGCGACCACCAGGTGGTCAGAAGAGCAGAGCACAGTTTGACTCCCAGGAACCTGAAGAAACAGAATCTTAGCTGATCTGAGTACAAGAATGGTAATGACTGTAAATTAAAATGCACATTTGAGAAAAGAAAAGGTCTGGAAATTATAATCAGCCACGGCAGTGAAGGAGCTCAGAGAAGTAGCAGAAATAGTTGAAACAACTTAACTTGAAAAGTAGGCTATCTACACAATGAAATGCTATCCAGTGCAAGAGAGAATGACTGTACAGTGGGTTAGTTTGGAACTGATTGAAGATGTACTATTAGATGGGGGGGGAACCCTAGAAACTGAAGGATGGAAGAATTCACATATAGGGCATGGTGGCACATGCCATTAATCCCAGCATTTGGGAGGCAGAGACAGGCAGATCTCTGTGAGCCCAAGGCCAGCCTGGTCTACATAGTTCCAGGACAGCTGGGGAGACCCTTTCTCAAAAAGATGTATATAATATATATATTTCATTACATATATATATATATATATATATGTAATGAAATGACCCTGCAGACTCTAATGTCGGAGCGTGTATGAAGCAATGGGGCAGCACTAGATGGGAGAAAACGAGCCTGCCCTGCAATACACTTTATTAAACTAGACAGTTTTACTATGTTAGGATATACATAAAGTTTATCATTTTAGCAAGTGTATAGTTAGTGAAGTTAAGTGCATTTACAGCGCTGTACAGCTATCCATCTCTACTGAAATACTGTACCTACAGCTTTCAGTTGTGTTCATGTATGACCTACTAAAAAAGATTCAAAGGGGGTGAGAGATAGGGAGGGCTCAGTGGTAGAATACTGTGCCTGAAGCCCAGGGTTTGATTCCTAGCATAGCCAAAAAACAAGAACAAAAAAGCTCGAATGGATGACTTTAACTGTATATTAGACCCAACAAAATTTCGGTTAGCTATAGAGCTGGGGTATAACTCAGTGATAGAACACTTGTTTAGGGATTTACTCAGGAGCCTAACAAGCAGAAAGGTAGGAAATGACAAAAGGTCTAATACAAAGTTGAATGGAAACTGCAGGAGAAATTATAATTGATGGTAAAATGACTGAAGGTTTTACAGGCTTGAGAGAGAAGGCAGAACACAGGCTAAAAGGTGTACTAAGCCATGTATGCTATAGTAAAATTAAGACAATACTGTTTGTAAATCTTGTAACACCAACCATGGGTGGTGGGTGGGGAACCTCAGAAAAGCAATAAAAACACCACTAGAGGTCATGAGATGCTGGAAGAAGTCAAAGTTGGAGAGAAAATGGCCATTTGGAGGGTTGGGATGTAGCACAGTTGGTAGAGTGCTCGCCTAGCATGCAGGGAGCTGTGGGTTTAAATCCTCACACCACACAAACTGGGCATGGTGGCACACACCAGTTGGAAGGGATCAAAAATTCAAGGTCATCTTTACACTGCAAGTTCTGGGCAACACTGGGTCACACAAGACCCAGTCTAAGGGAAGGGAGTAGGGAATGCAAGCAAGGAAGGAAGTGAGAACTGGAACTTCCAACACAGGTCTAGTGAAAGAAACTTCTTAGCTGTGAGAAAAAAAGAATGAGAACTTTTAAAAGATGTTCTTTCAGAAGAAGAAAAGTGACAGTAAGAGAATGGGGATGGAGACCATGGTGAACATTCGGGTACAAATTAAACATTGCATAAAACTATGTGAACTAAAATCACTGATGACAAGTACATGAAAAATCAATCTGATTTACATACTAGCAATTAGTGTGTAGAAATAAAAAGCTACCATTTGCAATTCCTTAAAAATTTTAAATTACAGGATTTGGAGACAAAAACCTACAACATGCTAGTGAATGACATGAAAGGATGGTTTGAGTCCCCTAAGGTTCTTATGTTGAAATTTAATCCCTATTTTTAGGTATTAAGAGAGTTGTCTTAGGATTTGTTCTTGTTGCTGTAATAGAATCCTCTGACCAAAGCAATTTATGGGAGAATGCGCTTACTTTAGCTCCCAGTTCCAGGTTACAGTCCATCATCATGGAGAAGGCACAGCAGCAGGAGCTTAAGGGAGCCGGTCACATTGCATCTATAGTTAGGAACGGAAAGCAATCGATGCATGCATGCCAGTACTCAGCCAGCCTAGTGCACTTTATAGTCCAGAATCCCTTACCTAAGGAACGGACGGTACCAACACAGCACACAGCAGATGGGTTTTCCACCATAGGCCAGGAGGTCCGTTTGATATATGATCCTAGCATCTGTCAAGCTGACAACCAGCACAAGAATAGAAATAATAATATGTAGAGGTGGGACTTCTGGATGGCCATTAGGATGGAGACCTTGTGATTCAATCCTGGTGGCTTTGTAAGAAAAGGCAAGCTGGGTGTGATGCCACACCTTCAATCCCAGCATGTGTGAGGCAGAGTCAGGCATATCTCAGTGAGAGCAAGGCCAGCCCATGGACTTCCAGGTCAGCTGGGGCGACAGGGAGACCCTGCCTCAAAAAGCAGAACAACAAAGAAGACAGAAAACATAGATGTGTCAAATGATCTTGATACTACCAACAAGAAAGCCACCACTGCATTCATCCCCTCATCCTTGGGCCAAAATAAACCTCATGCCTCTTACTACATCAAAAAATGGGTTAATATTAGAAGACCGGGTGAGAGATGTTAATTCTACATTGATACACAAGTTTAATTTAGTTATTGGCAATCCCAATGAGATTATTCACAGATGATTCTAAAATTTATATGGATAAGGCAAAAGAACAGAATAGCTTAAACGATGCTGGAAAAAAAAAAGGAACCACTGCCACATTTCAAAATGTAATATGTCAGTAATGGAAATCAGTACTGACATATACACAGATGAAAACAAAATACCAGAAAAGCCTCATACAAGTAGAAGAGATGGAGGAGCTAATATCCACAGACCAAAACCAAACAACAGAAAACCCAAACTACTATGTCTGAACCTTATACCTGATACAGAAATCAAAAGCTTTCAGAGTCTAAGAAAACAAGCAGCTGGAGACATGGCTCAGAAGTTAAAAGCACTTGCCACTCTTGCAGAGGACATGGGTTCAATTCCCAGCATCCATGTGTCAGCTCACTACTTCCTGTAACTCCAGTTCCAGGGGCTCCAATGTCCTCTTCTGGCCTCTGAAGGCATTGGCATATATGAATGTACTTACGTAGATGGAGGTCCAACACATATACAAACATAAAAAATTTTAAAAACAATAAAAATAATACAATTAAAAATAGAAAATGTTGGGCTGGAGAGCTGGCTCAGCGGTTAAGAACACTGGCTGTTCCTGCAGAAGACCCAGGTTTGAATCCCAGAACCCACATGGCAGCTGTGTGTAACTCCAGTTCAATGGGATCTGATGGTTTCTGTCCACTGTGAACATTGCATGACATGGGTACACTCATATACATGCAGGCAATTCATGCATACACATAAAAATAATACATATTTTTTTAAAAATAGAAAATGTGAGAGAAATGAAAAGATGTTTCACTGAGGGTGCTATATGGGAAATAACATGATTGACATCACTAAACCATTGAGGAAATCGACATTAGAACCACAATACGATCACTACATACTTATTAGACCATCTGAAATACAAATAGTAGTAATGGGGTGGCCAAGCCTCATGACCTGAGTTTGATCCCCATGCCCCACATGGTAGGACAGCACGTTCCAGCAGTTGGACTCTGACCTCCACATATATGCATATGTGCCATAGGATTAGGTGTGTGCACACAACATTGAAAAATAGGAGCTGGAGAGACGGCTCAGTGGTTAAGAGCACTGGCTACTCTTGCAGAAGACCTGGGTTCAGTTCCCAGCAGACATTGCACATATGTGGTACACTTTTGATTTTCAGAGATGATTCTAGCAAATATTTAAGGAAGAATTAAGAAATTAGGAAGAAATTACAGGAGGCCATTATTTTGGACTAAGAGCCCAACAGTAAATAGGCTAAATATTGAAACAGCCACTTAACCCAAAGTTTTGGCCACCAAACAAAACTGTTTATCTGACCTTTCCAGACATTAGGATTAGATAGTAAACTGAAATTTGCCACACAAGCCAGTTTTGGTAAGCATAATCAAGTTTCCTCAGCCCTTACACAAAAAGGTAATGATTTTTTTCATTATTTTGTCTCCCTGCTCCAGCTCAAAAAGAAAGTAACTGACCAATCTTATTTTCATACTTTAGTATCTGTTTTCTTCTGGGTTTTGTTGTTTTCCTGTTTATAAAACATTTATTCTGCTTGGCCCATCAGAACATTTTTTTCCCCAGTGGAATGAAGTTTTGTTTGAATCTACAGAAGATGGTAAGGTCAACTGAGATCTTTAAATTGCAATTTTGCCCTTTCCATAATAATACTTTTCAACTGTTTCCAAATAGAAGATGGAAGAACTGTGCAGTCTGAGGTCGGATTGCCAGATATCGAAGCCATACAGAGAGCTTCCGGTTTCCAGTTATCGAAACATTAAAAAAAAAAAAAAATCAGCCGGGCGTGGTGGCTCACGCCTGTAGTCCCAGCACTCGGGAGGCAGAGGCAGGCGGATCTCTGTGAATTGAAGGCCAGCCTGGTCTACATAGTGAGTTCCAGGACAGCTGGGGCTACAGGGAGACCCTGTCTCAAAAAGACCAAAAAACAAAAACAAATACCCCAATGCGTGTTTAAAAGACTACCTCAATTTGTTGTTAGACCCAAAGATAGTGAATGGATGCAGGTCTCCTTGAGAATTAACAAATCAAAGTACAGAAGGCAGTGCATCTTCACTGAAAACAAGGAGGCTTGAGAAGAATACTTGACATTGTGTATATGAGATGTTTTAGGCCTGGAGATGAAAAGGCAAGATTGATGAGAGGTGGATCCAAGCTTGTAGTTCCCAAAATTGAGGATGGAGAAACAGTTTTGAATAAAAGAATGGGTAAGGCCTGACTCAGCAGCACAGCTCCAGAGGACACTTCGGGGAGTGGGCGCCTTCAAAGTTCAGGTCCACTCCTAAGTATCAGGCTGTTTACTTGGGCTGAACTGTGATGTGTTGCAATGACACATACTGCATTGCTAGGATGAAGGAAAAATATTCCCTAGTCATCTCAACCACTGCAGGTAAAGCATTTGGCAAAATCCAACACCAAATTATGATAAAACATTCACCAAACTACATGTGATGGCTAATCCTGGGTGTCAATTTGACTGGATCTGGGATTAACAGAAATGAAAGAGCTCTTCTTGATTGGATCATCTAAAGCCAGAAGACACACTCTAAATGTGGGCGTTACCTTCTGATGGCAGCTCGTATGAAAGGCCAAGGCAGAGGAGAACACCATGCTTCTTGCTGCTTGCCTTCTCCCTCGCTGGTGAGTTCGTCTTGCTGCTGTAGACTGAAGACTAGCTGATCTTTCGGAATCTGTCAGACCTTCAGCACCAGATTGGGACTATTGAGACATCCAGCCTCGTGGACTGAGCGACTACAGATTCTCAGCCTCTCCAGTGTGGTGCAGCCAGTGTTGGACTACTTGGACTCTATCCTGTGAGCTGATAAATCTCTATACATATATATATTCATTCTACCAGTTCTATTTCTTTAGAGAACCCTAATACACTAGGAATAGAAGAAAACTTTACTAGCATGCTGAAGAGTGTTTATGAAAAACACAGGTAGCAGCATCATACTCCATGATGAAAGACCAAGCTGCTCCCCTAAGGTCAGGAACAAGAAAAAGATTCCTGTGTCTACTTGGATTCAACTGTATACTAAAAGTTGTAGAGCTCAGCTATAGCTGTATATGTGAGGCCCTAGGTTCAAACCCCCATGTGGCTTAGCCAGAGCAGTATGGCCAGAAAAAGAAGTAAAGCTATTTCACAGTGAAATGACCTTATATTTAGAAAATCCTGTGGAAGCCACTAAAATCCTTCAGGCATGACATGATGGTACTTGCCTGTTATTTCAGCATTCAGGAAGCTGAGGTAGGATGACTGTATGTTGGAGGCCAACATGGGTTACATAGTGAGAACCTATCTCAAAAAAAAAAAGATGTGTCTCAGTGATAGGGCACTTGCATAGCATCCACTAGGCACTACATTTTATTCCTAGCAATACGTGCAGACAGACAGACAGACAGACACACACACACACACACTCTATCCTTTTGAAAAATCCAGTAATGAGGCTAGAGAGATGGTTCAATGGTTAAGAGCACTGAGTGCTCTTGCAGAGGACCTGAGTTTGATTCCCACCATCCACATGGTGGCTAACAACTGTCCATAACTCCAGTCAAGGGGAATCCTGTGCCCTCTTCTGACCTCCACAGGTACTGCATGACACATACACACTGGTGAACTTTACATACATGCAGGAAATTCATACACATAAAAATAATTTTAATATTTTTTTCAGATCTTGACTAAACATTTAATATTGTAGGATGTAGAACATTATCAATGTCTTTTTCAAGAGCCGATATTTTGATTTTAATCATCCATGCTGAGAACACTGCTTAACATAAATACATTGTACAAAGCGGCAGAGATGGGGTTGGGGATTTAGCTCAGTGGTAGAGCGCTTGCCTAGCAGGCACAAGGCCCTGGGTTTGGTCCTCAGCTCCGAAAAAACAAACAAAAACCAAAAGTGGCAGAGATATGTTTGGGACAGTTTTAGAAATTGTTGAAAATTGTGTCCTAATCCCAAGTCAAAATTCACTTAACATTTTAAAAAATGAAAGTCAGTTCAGCAACAGCAGTTTTAAAAATCAAATACTCTAGGGGCTGGAGAGCTAGCACAGCAGTTAAGAACACTGTTCTTGCAGAAAACCCGGGTTCGAATTGCACAACACGGGTGCACTTACCTATATGCAGGCATAACACTCATACACATAAAAATAATAAAGATATTTAAAAATTTTTTTTTAAATGTTAAGCTTTTAAAAAAAATCAAATTAATAGAATCTAATCTAAAGTTGGAATTTTAATATGTTTTAAAAATGCATTGGTAGCATGTGTGATAACACATCTGTAATCCCAACATTTTGAGAGGTAGAGGCAGGAAAATAATCTCAAGGTCATCCTCAGCTACAAAGCAAGTTACAGACTGTCTCAAGAATTTTCACCCTTGTGCATGGGACTAAACAATTTATATCCTCTCTCCTAAATTCCCAATGACAAACTAAAGTGACTCCACCAAAGTTTACCCTGGGAAACTTAGTTATAGTTATAGAGTATGGGTGAGGGCTTAGTTATAGAGTATGGGTGAGGGCTTATTGGTGACCGTAGGTGACCCTAAAGCACCAACAAAGGGAGGTAGTACCCTGCTCAGATGACTCCCTTATGGCGGTTCAGATGGAGCCCCTCCCCTGGTCCTTCCCAGAGTAGACACTAGCCCCTCTCTAAGACCCCAAGGCCACATGCAGTTGCGTACAACTGGTTGGGAAGAGTGGCTGTATACTCAGGTGAGGGTCTAAAGACACTCCTTGCCCCCTCCTTCTAGGAGGGAACATCAACAGTCAACTAACCCAGCAGTGATGAGCTTTAAGCATAGCTGAATTCACTCATGAAGATGATGACTGTCTGGCTCAGAAGACAGTACTATACAGCAGAGGCCATTCTGGGTTACCCAAGATCCTGTCTCAGAAACCAACCAAACAAGCAAAAAACTATGAGCTAATAAAAATATTAGTTGTATTTGTACATGGTAGCAATGAACAAATTAAAAGGGCAACTAGGAAAATAATTCCATTTATAACAGCATTCCAAAGAATAAAATACCTAGGAATAAATTTAGCCAATAACGGGAAGTCACACACTGAAAATTATATTGCCAAAGGAAATTAAAGAGGCTCTAGATTAATGGGAAAACATTCCATTTTTTAATGGTTTGGGAGACAACACTATTAAAATGGCAATGATCAATTTTCATGACCTTGAGTCAGGTCATGTTTCTGATATTTGGCACCAAAAGGACAAGCATCCAAAGAAAATAGATGAATGGGACTTTGGTAAAAGTTTGTACATTAAAGAGTGAAAAAGACAACCTAAAAATAGGAAACAATATTTGCAGATAACATATCTAAGAGCCTAGATTCCAAAATATAAAAAAGAACTTGTAAGACAAGAAGATCCAGATAAAAATCAGGCAAAATGCTTTATTGGTATAGTTTCTTTTTGAGATGATAAAATTTTGGAAAACTTTTGCAAACTGTCTAGAGGTCATAGTTGTAACAACATATATTGTTCTAATGCCACAGAATTGTACCCCTGAAAATGGGTAAGCTGGGCATGGTTGTGCCTGCTTGTAATTGTAGCAGGATCATAGTGAGTTCAAGGCCAGCCCTGGGCTACAAAAGACACTGTCTCAAAAAACAGGCAAATAAAACAGTTAAAATGATAATTTTTATGCTGTGTATCTTACCACAGTTAAAAATAACTGCACTTAGGGCTGGGGAGATGGCTTGGTGGGTAAGAATGCTTTTTTTTTTTTGGTCTTTTTGAGACAGGGTCTCCCTGTAGCCTCAACTGACCTGGAACTTGCTATGTAGACCAGGCTGGCCTACCTCTGCCTCCCAAGTGCTGGGATTAAAGGCATCCCAGTACATACATAAAAAATCTGGGCATGGCTGTGTGTGCCTGTAACCACAATGCTGGAGGTCTGAGACAGATCTAGAAAGCTTGGTGGCCAGCTAGCTGGTGGCCTATCTGAAACTGCAAACTTCAGGCTTTCTCAAGGCAGTATGGTGAAGAGAAAGACGCCCTGTATCTTGCTCCAGCCACCTCATGCTGTTGCACCAGAATACTCACATTCATGCATCATAAAAACCTCCCAGTATTGAAAGGGTCTTATTACGAAGTAGATTGGGTTAATAATTAAATTTGGAGCGCAGTTACAGTGGAGAATAGCATGAATTAGCATCAAAGGTTTAACTGGGCACAGACTTGTTGAAGGACCTATATTCTATGCTCCACTATTAACAGTGTCTTTGTAGAGTTTGTAAAACAGAAGTTCCTAGCTGGCAGGACCATTATGGCAATGAAGATGGTTCCTTTTATAATCTCATCAATCATTTCGTTACAACAGAGAACAATAGTGGTCGTCCAGATTATTAAAACAAATTCCTCACGGCTGGAGAGACAGCTCGACAGTTAAGAGCACTGGCTGTTTGTCCAGTTCTATTCCCTTATGGTGGCTGACAACCATCTGTAACTCAGTTCCGGATCTCCGGCCTGCTGGTCTCAGCACATACATGGTGTACTTACACACATGAAGGCAATCAACAGATATAAAATGAGAAAAAAAAAGATCTCTTTCTTTGGTGTGTGTGTGTGGGGTCATTATGGGTACTAAGTATAAATCATCTTAATGTTTCTCAACCTTAGCTATATTTTCATATCATTTTGGAGTGTATTTTTAAAAATTATGGTCTCTGTTCTACTTGAGATAGGCTTATTCTAGTTATCGTTTTGTGCAGGAAGGAATACTGGAGCTTAAATCTGTCATGTTCATTGGCTCCTACTTTTCTAGAAAATTTCACAAAAGGAACAAAGCAAAACCATATGTCAATCTTCTACTTGGCTTTTTGTTGTCTTTTTGAGACAGGGTCTCCCTGTAGCCCCAGGTGGCTGGAACTCGCTATGTAGACCAGGCTGGCCTGGAACTCAGACTTTTGCCTGCCTCTGCCTCCCGAGGGCTGGGATTAAAGGCACGCTCCCTAGGCTCCCACAGCCTTTAAAACCCGTCAAAGTTCCATTCCACGAATTCCGCAGACTGTCTAGACGCACCACGAGCGAAATCACTTCCTGCCAAGGAGCTGACCCGAGGAGAGCGCCACAGACGAGTGGCCCCAGCTGCAGGACCCGCCTCGCAGGGCCCAACTGCAGGTCGCAGCCAGGCAGGGGAACAGGTGGCGAGGGCGGGAATCTCTCCCCGCCACGCCCCCCGCAGCCCTCTGCAATCGATTGGTAGCGCCTTTGCGGTGCGTTCGGAGGTCCGCTAGCGAGGCCTGTGGGGGCGGAGCCTTCGCCGTCACCACCTCCGCAGCGCGCCTGGTTTGTGAGGAAGGGCCTAGGCCCAGGCCTGCAGTCGCTAGGTCGCCGATCGCTTCCCGACGTCCGGTCGGCTCCAGCTTCGCCCACTTCCCGTCCCCAGCGGGCCGGGTGAGGGGAAGGCCTGCCGGAGCCATGGAGGATGAGGTGGTTCGCATTGCCAAGAAGATGGACAAGATGGTGCAGAAAAAGAACGCGGTGAGCGCGAAGGGCGGGCCGGGAGCGACCCCAGCCAGGCCGCGGCCCTGCACATCGGCCCGGAGCCCCGGCTGCACTCCGCGTGCGGCCCCGAGCGTTCTGCGCCAGGCCGCGAGCCCCCTCGGCCCTTGAGGCGTCAGGCGTCGGAAGCCGCGCGCCTTCCCGCGGTTCCGGCTTGTCGTGGCGTCTCTGCGCCGTCAGCCTGCCGGGCGCCGAAAGCCTTGCGCGTCCGCCCAGCACCCGGCCAGCTGCGGACAGCACGCAGAAAGGGGCATTTCGGGTCCACGTTCGGAAGAAGGCTAAGTAGTCGTTGGCTTGTCTCCAGAGCGCTTCAGACTTGATCTTTAAAGAACGTCAGATCTGTCGTCGCCCGGCAGGTCGCTTGGCCGGTCGGCCGGCGCCTCCGAGGCGTGTAGGCGTGGATCCGGTCCGGTGCCGGGCACGCGCGGCCGGGGCTGAACCCACGCTCAGCAGGCGCCGCGCGGAGACGTTTTGCTACGTTGTCAGCCCGGCGCCAGCGCTGTCTGCGCCTCGGCCGGTGTTTCTGTGCACTTCCGTCTGTGCGGGGGGCGGTCTTCCCGACCTCCGCCTCTTTTGTCCACTCGTGTGTGCCGCTTTGAATCCCTTGGCCTCACACGCGTCACCTCTGTGCAGAGGAACGTCCCCTGGATTTGTTCTCCTGTGCTCAGCACGTTGTCACAGTACCTGAAGGAATGTTCCCGTCTAGGAAGGGACTGTGTATTTTGCGTTGAGTTTATTTCCCACATCACTGCCAGGTTGAGAATTAGCGTTAACACCGAGTAACTAAGACTGGGAGACATCCCGCGTTCCTCTTTCTCAGCAGGTGCATTGCCCAGCATTTTAACTCAAGCCTGTATTTGTAATTTTGCCCGTAGTGGTGTTTCCTGTTTTCTGTTACATGTTAGTGCCTTTTATGTTCGCTATTCATTGAGCTGTTTAATTCCCCCGCTGCAAGTGGTTAATCTGCTTACGTGACAGGTTGAACGTTTTTGTTATCCGGATTAAACTGGGAAACTTCTCTCTCTGAATGTGGGGTCCCGCTCATTCCCACAAGAGAAGCTCCCAGGGAAAGAAAACTTGTTAATTGGGTAATTTCTTTTTCTCTAATCTATGTAGATAAACTACAGGGAATTCTCAAATCTGTTTTCTGGGAGTTAACTTTTCCAGTATGAAAATTTGCGTGGAAAAAGAAACTGTTCTTTTACTTGCTTTCTTCTCATTTTCCTGTTCTCCAGAATTCTAACAGGCTGATGAAATGAACAGAAGGTCAGAAGGTCACTGCCCCCGGGTGTGTGTCCGTTCATGATTTCTAAAAATTTCTTTTTAAATTTTACATTTGTTAATTTTGTGTGGGCAAATATGTGTAGGTCAAAGGACAACCTGTGGAAGTCGGAGTCGGCTCTCTCCTCCCTCAGGGCTTGAGCTCTGGCTAGCGAGTGTCTTGATAACTTCCTGAGCCATCTCTGCACCTCCCCTCCATCTTTTTTATTTTTAATTTTTTTTAATTAGAAGAAGCATTTCATTACAACAGCATTAACCTATTCAATAACATTTTTCTGAGCTAGGATACATCTCTTTCAAAATTGTCTGTACATTTTTAGGTTTACAGATGAATTATTACGCTTATACAATTTTTACTCATTATAAACTCTATAAGACATAAAATTAAATGGGGTTTTAACGTTTAAAAAAGATCTCCACTTCGTTGTTAAAATACACAGTTTCATGCAGAAAAATTCATTTTAAGGCAATTGACATTGAGACGTTTTCACATGCATTTCTACTTTCTATATATATGACTACTACTGGTCACACTT
>NW_008347810.1:2189936-2192889 GCF_000622305.1 Nannospalax galili
TTTTGTTTGTTTTTTAAAAGCCAGTATCTTGCTGTTTATTCAAGTTGACATGGAACTCCTGGACTCATGTGATTCTCCTGCCTCAGCCTCCTCACAAATGGAATTACAGACAAGAGGCATCACATGATGCCTGTTTTCCATATTATTATATACTATAAAATGGAAACTGCTTGAAGAATATGACGTGTCACTTATAGACAAACCAGATTTTTTATGTCATTTCATTTTAAGCAAGCAAACTATAGAAAGGGTCTCACAATTAAAAACCATCTGCTACTTAATGAGCTGGTGCTTTGAGCCACATGCTCTGCTAAGTCCAGCAGTTACCAGCCTTAACCTCATTTGTTGCTCAGGCAGCTTTGCTATATAAGTAATAGCCCCACCCTAAGAGAATTTGGAAAGGTAAAACGCCTATGAGGGCCACAGCATACCTTGTCTTTGCCCATTCTGGAAATTTCATGTCAGCAAACACAGTATGGTATTTTTTGACTGCCTTCTTTGATTCGTGTTTTTTTTTTTTTTTTTTTTTTTTTTTTGAGAGAGAGTCTCACAGTATTGTCTGGGCTAGGAACTCTCCTCTGCTTTGCAGGGACCCTCTGCACATGCCATCATGCTCATGCTGGTGCACCGTTTTAAGGCTACAATCTGTAGCATATCCTGTGTTAGTATTTTTAATTGCAGAGAAGTGTTTCACTATACAGGTGTATATACCAGATTTTGCATTTTTGTCTTTTGATGTATTTTGGGGCTGTTTCCACTTTAAGCTATGTAAATAATACTAAGAACATTCCTATATCAGTTTGTGTTGACATTTCTGTTGAGTATATACCAGGAGTAGAATTACTGGCCCATGTAGTAACTATGTGTAACTGTGTGTGTGATGCTGGGAATGGACCCTTGCCCTATATGCTACACCTTCAATTTGTTTAACCCCTTGAGAAATTGCCCAAAACAGTTGTTTTTTATCCCCCCAACTACTGGTGGCTAAGTGTTCTAGTTTCACTTTTACAATACTTGCTAATATTTGTCCTTTGAATTATAGCCTTTTAATGGGTAAAGTACTATGTGCATCTTTTCAGTGCTTCCGGGTTATTTATGTGCTTGTTCTGGAGAGACATCTCTGTCCTTTGCCCCTTTTTTTTCCCTTTTTCTTTCTCTCTCAGGTATCAGGCCTTTTTCTCTGTTTTAATTATTTCTGTACTTGACCATTTCACCTACTTAAGGACAACTCTTAAAATTAGGAAGTGACAAGAGTGTGGATTTGAATCTAGATCTGGGTAAATATAGCACAGGTCCTTAACTGTAAATCCCCCATTGCTCTTTTTATCATTCCCCTGGAGAAGGACCCTGTAGTTTGGTATAGATTAGGTTCTCTGTGCAAGTTTGAATACCATATTTTGTAAAAGCATTTATTTCTGTTAACAAGAGTACTAAAAACATGATAAAGCAGGGGCTGGAGAGATGGCTCAGTGGTTAAGAACACTGTTCTTGCAGAAGATCCAGGTTCAAATCCCAGTGCCCACATGGCAGCTAACAACTGTCCGTAACTCCAGTTCCAGGGGATCTGGCAGCCTCTCCTGTCCTCCTCGGGCATTGCACAACATGGGTGCACTTACCTACGTGCAGGCATAACACTCATACGCTAAAATAAAAATAATAAATATTTTTTTAAAAAAAACATGATAAAGCAGTATGAGATCTGCAGTTTATTTTTCACTTAGTACTGTGAACTAAATATGGCTTTGGAAGTTAGAGTCAGTCTTTCCTTCTCTTGCATCATTATCTAAAGAAGATGCTGCAATCTAACAGATGACATTAGGAAATAGCTAACAGGGAAAGGGTAGAATGCAGTTTCTCATTTGGTGAGTTCAGAGGGCACAGCTATCAGTGGTGGACCAGGAAAGAGCACTTGTGTAGGGTCAGTAGACTGTAGGGTTTTGTTGTTGTTGTTTTGTTTTGTTTTAATCTCTGGGGCTGGGTGTACAGCTTGGTGGGAGGGCAAGGGTTTTAGCATTTGTGAGGCTCTAGGTTCAATTCTTAGTGTTAAAACAAAATAAAATTCTCTAAAGTGTGAAGGGGTTTCTCTTTCATTCCCTGCCATGTTCTCACTTGGAATGGAACTTGGTACATAGCATTAAGAGTGTGTTGAGGCCAGCCGTGGTGACACATGCTTTTAATCCCAGCGCTCAGAAGAGAGAGGCAGGGGGGATCACTGTGAGGTCCAGGCCAGCCAGGACTACAGAGTGAGGCTCTGTCTCAAAAAAGAAAGTTTGTTGAAAGGCTAGAATATGAGGCGACAGAAATGGGATAAATTACACTCTTTCTAGAGAGTAATCATGACCTTGTGCAAGTTTCTTCACATAACTTCATTTTGCTTTCCTCACCTGCAAAATGGAGGTGCTAGATTACCCATATCCTTAAGGTGTATTGTAAAGATAGAATGACATAATTTATTTAACATATTTGAATTACTCTTGCCTTTACTTCGCCTTCACATCTCCTATTCACCAATCAAGGGCTTTCTTTTCCCCCTACAGATAAGAGCTACACAATTTGAGAATCTTAGATCCACTGAAGGGGTACTCCAGTTGCCTCACCCTGCGTCCCTGTTCAGAGGAAGCTAGAGTAGCCTGCGTCCTGATTTCCCTATCCACAATTTGGGTAACCTCTTCAGAGGATGGTGTGATAAGAATAGGAGGTAGGGATTGGCTATGCAGTTAGGGTCAAAAGACCCCAAAGAAAAGTAGCCAGTTTCTTGGCTAAAAGTTAAAATGTCCTTGGGCCTCTTAGCAACATACTCCATTCCAAAAGCCAAAAATATCAAAAATATTTGGGAGCTTTTGTCTAATCCTTACAAGATTTTAGGGTTATCTCTTCAGAAGGGAGAATGGTAGAGTAGCCAAAAGCCCCATAAAAATAAATCAAAGAAGAAGAAAGAGTACATAAACTTCTC
>NW_008347810.1:2193060-2211848 GCF_000622305.1 Nannospalax galili
AAAAAGTGATGGAGAGATATGGGAGAAGTTGGAGGGGAGGGAGTGGGCATGGATTTGATCAAAGCACCTTATATGCATGTATGAAATTCTCAATAAATTATTTAAAAACATATTTAGCATATCTGGCACATAGTAACTAAATGATGTTACTGAATTAATGTATAATCACCTACATTTTGCTAGTTTCACTCATTCAGATCATCATAATTTCTTAAAGAACTTTGGGTGGAATATTTATCTTTTAAAGAATGTTTTATTTTATTTTATGTGTATGAGTGTGTTGCCTGCCTGTAAGTACACCCATGTTGTGCCCATGGGAGCCAGAAGAGGGCATCAGATCCCCTGGTACTGGAGTTGTGGATAGTTGTTAGCTGCATTGTGGGTGCTGGGAATTGAACCTGAGTCTTCAGCAAGAGCAGTCAGTGCTCTTAACCGCTGAGCCAGTTCTCCAGCCCATGAAATATTTATCTTAATTTGTTAGAATACATGGTAGTTGTGGAGCAGTTGTAGTAATTACATTTCATAAGTTTTTTTTTTTTTTTTTTGGCTTTTTCTTCATGGCCTCTGTTTCTTAAACCCTTTTTCACCAGAGGTCTGAGTAGAAAGAGAAAGTGAAGAAATAAACTCAAGTCTGTTGCCTTTACTTGGAAAACAAACCATATGTGACTTTGCTGGTATGTTAGAAGAATCAATTTCCTATGTAACAGATGGCTTTATGTAACATGTAGGAGAGATGCTGCTTTTTAAGGAACTCCTGTAAGTGTGATCTGTTCTCTAGGTCCTATTGATCATTGGTCTAAAATGGATTAGAAAGTCCATGAGGATCTGGATAGAAGAATAATGCTGTGGTAGTTAGAGAATACAGATCTACCATCTGTTGCAAGCTATTGAGCTCTGATATGTTTCAGAAAAATGTTTTGAGATACAACCAAGGCATTATTGCTCTCCATCATAATATCTCTAAGTGGATAATGCCCTTATGTGGGATTTGGGCAGCTCCTAGTAATCAGACATTAAATATCTTTAGTGAATGCAGTGTACCTAACTTTAAGTGGGGTAAATAGAACCATTTGCCTTACATCTGTTGAGATTGTTTACTGATAAATAAATTAAAAAGCCTAGGTGAAATCTGTAACTTGGTTTTGAAAATCTTTTTGCTTTTGTTTGTTTTGGGGTTATGGGAGATAAGTGATTGAAGACCTCGTTTGTGCAAAAAATGTAGTGTTGCAGAATTTTTTATTAATACTAAATTATAGGCTAGTGTTAGTTTTCTAAGTGTTTCACTGTTTTTAATTGATTCTAAATAAAAAGAATGTTTAGAATATTAACATCAGTAGAGATCTATAAGCCACAACTTGTTAAAATTCTTTATAATAATCTGTTTCATAATTCCTCTCAAACTTAAAAAAAAAAATTAGGTCCTGGGGTAAATTAAAATGTTCCATGTTGATGTTGCCAGAAACAGTGTTAATAACATTTTATTTTGAAAGTCAGGTCTAATGTCAATCAGTCATCTTCAAAGGAACATGACTGGGAATTTTTTCATGGCTTTATGAGAAATACAGTGTTGAAGTCCTTACCTCTTTCAGTAGTGCATGGTAAAGGGCATGATCTGATCTGAAGTTTTTTTTTTTTGTTTTTTTTTCAGTTTTACAACTTTATTTGGCTCTTCGGCAGTTAGTTCCCACCCACATTGACTGTCTATAGATTTTTGAATGTGGTAACAGGGCCGTAGGTTACCAAGTGGAGCTTGTTTGGTGACTCCTCATCCTCATTACGTTTTCTGGACAAACAAACACGGTTACAATACGGAACGCTCCTTATTCCTTTGGCCCAGACAGGTTTGTTGAGCCTGATATCATTGCACACTCATCTTCATGGTGAATGTCTGGATTTCTATGAGTCTTCGAGACTCAGAAGAATTGATTTCTCGAAGCCCACTCCCTGGATGCACATGTGAATGTTGATGCTGTATTCCCGGGTCACCACCTCGTTGATGGCAGAACAGCCCTTCTTCTCACCACCTTTCTTTGCAGGAGCCATTTGGCTGGGCCCAAGTTGGAAAAGGATCTGGGGATTTTTGTTATTCCAAGATATACTATTTCATTGATTTTTAGGGAGCCTAGTTTTTCATATTTTAAGATTTTGGAAGACAGCGTAAGTCACATACATCATTGGTCAGATGGCCATTTGCAATGTACTGTGCACTTTCACAGCAGAATGTTAAAACTTGTAGAATGGGGGCTGGTGAGATGGCCAGCAGAAACCTGACAACTTGACGAGCCTGACAACTTGATTTCCATCCCCAGAACCCACAGTGGGAGCAGAGAACTGACTCTTTAAAGTTGTCCTCTGACCTCCACATACGTGTTGTAGCAGGTGTGCGCACCCTCCCCCCATGTAATTGTAACTTACAGAGTAGGTGTCATTAGCGTGGAAGAAAATTGGAGAGACATTAGTGGAGTACTCTTGGGCCCTGAGGAAGTAAATGGTCATAAACAAGAGTGAGGCTAGAAAATAGTTCTCTATCCTAAAAAGCTAGGCATTAGGTTTTTAATGAGGTGTTTTGTTTGTATATGTGCATGGGTGCATGCATGTGTGTGTGTGTGTTTTGAGACAGTGTTCTGTATGGCCCCATGCTGGTCTTAATCGTTTGGTCTTCTTGTCTCAGTCTCTCAGTTACTGGGATTATTACATGCATGAACTACTGTTCCTAACCGGCTACTTGTGTTCTTGATGCAACTCTTTTTTTTTTTTTTTTTAAAAGGACTGGGTCTTACTCTGTAGCCCTGGCTGACTTTCAACTCCCTATGTAGGCAAGGCTGGCTTGAAACTCACAGAGATCCACCTGCCTCTGTCTTCTGAGTGTTGGGATTAAAGACAAGTGCCACCACATCTAGCCCATGTTGAAGATTTTCACTCCAGATGGTAATTGGCAGTGAATAGTCTTAGGAGCTTAAAGCATAGATGTAAATTCCAATTTTCCTTTCAGAAATTACTCTTCACTATTCTGCAAGACACAGGTGTAGATAGCAGTGTGTTCTTGTGACAAATTGTAAGATATGGACATTGAAATACAAAGAGATCTCATGAAATTATAGCAAAAAGATGATTTTTTTTTTGTTTTCTCCTTGTACATGGATAAATTTAGAGGGTCTAGCATCTGTTGGACCTCCCACCTTCTCAGGGTTGGCTTCTCATACAGGTATTCTCCATAGAAATTTGAGGTCATACCACTACAGTAAGAAAATATAGACTTCTCAGAACACACATTTGAACAAATACTATTGAAAATAAATTTTAAAAATTACCTGTGTTGGCCATAACTCAGTAAGTGGTCCTTACTGAGTTATGATCCTTTGATGAGTTTTCATTCTCATTTAAAAGATATTATATGTATGTATGTGCATATATGTATCTTTGTTCTCATTTGAATTATAAGTTATTAGTTGGCTAGTCCTAATTTAATGTCATAGGAATTCAGTACAGTTTATTTTATTTTATAGGCTGGAGCATTGGATTTGCTGAAAGAGCTTAAGAATATTCCCATGACCCTGGAATTATTACAGGTATGTGCCTTTTTGTGTTACAGTGTTTCTATTGGTAATTGGCATAAAATACTGAAATATCTTCATTACCAAAAATATGTTTTTGAACTGTCTTGTTATGGTATAAAGTAGATCATTCTTTTTTTTTTAATTTTTATTTATGTATTTTGGTCTTTCTGAGACAGGGTCTCCCTTTAGCACCTACTAGCCTGGGACTCGCTATGTAGACTAGGATGCCCTCAAACTCACAGAGATCTGCTTGCCTTTGCCCTCTGAGTACTGGGACTAAAAGCATGTGCCACCATGCCTGGCTCATTCTTTTCTTTTTTTTTTAAAAAGATAGTCACATAAATCAGTAAGTTGTCATTGTAAAAATATATGTTCCTCAAGCTGGGGGTGGTGGTGCACACCTTTAATCCAAGCACTTGGGAGGCAGAGGCAGGCGATCTCTGTGAATTAAAGGCCGGCCTGGTCTATATAGTGAGTTCCAGGACAGCTGGGGTTATAGGGAGACCCTGTCTCAAAAAAGACCGAAAAAAAAAAAATTATATATATATATATATATTCCTCAAAAAGAATAGAACCTGGCTATCCAGGATTTTCAAGGTCATTGAGATCTGACCGTGAGAGGTGCTGCTAGGCTTGGACCCTGAGTTGGTCTTCCAGCATCTCCCCTTCTCAGTCTGTCGTAGCTTCTGCCTGCTTGAGCCTAGCTTCAGGGTGGGGATACCAGGTGTCACTCTTCTCCCTTTTTCAACACCAATCACACGTCAGCAACATTACATGAGTCGTTATTAAAGCCTTAGTGTTTATCTAGACTAAAAACGTAAGAACTTTAAACATAAGTCAGAATGTTAAAACGAAAGTAAATATAGTAACATGAATCCAGCTTTTTCCCACCAGACATAACCTTGTTATCTATGCTTATCTTCTTGGTGTTTCTATTTCATTAAGTTATAATTGAAGGAGTCAGAAAGGTATGTGAACTGGTTGGGAAGATACATTTTCACTAATGTCTAATTGAAATGGAACACTTTCAGTTAGAAAGGCTATAGACTACAGGTGTATTATTAGCTCTTAAGGCTATAACTAAAGAAATCACAAATATTTTGGTTTCAACTTACAGTTGTTACTGTAAGATATATTAAAATCCATTTGCTATTAGTGATGGTTGCTATCATTCCTTACCCTAAGTTTTACGTAACAGTTAAGGAAGTGGTATATTACTATGCTACATTTGAATATATGTGCAACTGCTTGATATAGAGTTGGTTTTCTTTGTAATATTTTATATTTTATTTAATGTGCTTTAAAAGCATTCTGAGGAGGGAGTCTATAAGCTTTACCAGACTGCCAAAGATTTCTATAGTGGAGATCTCACAACAACATAAAAAGAATTCTCTACATACAGACTCAAAAAAGGAAGAACTAATCATGAAGTACTACGACCAGATTCAGGGATCAGTGGCTACTTCCTTTTGAGACAGTATCTTGCCATCTAGGTGTAACCCTTCCTCACAGAGAATGATAGACCTATGTGGGGAAAATTGCATTGAAACAGTCTTAGTAATTCTAGCATGCATTTAAGAGATGAGTAGAGTTATAGAAGAAATTTGGAGGTCAGATAGGGTTTTCATTTATATCCATCTCTAATTTTTTTCCAGATGCTTCTTTTCTGTAAGTCTAATTATATAACAAACATTTGGATTTTTAAAAAAATTTTATGTGTATGTGTATATTGCCTGCATATAGGTAAGTGCACCTGTGTCGTGCAATGCCCGTGGAGGTCAGAAGAGGCTGTTGGATCCCCAGGAACTGGAGTTGGTGGACAGTTGTTAGCTGCCATGTGGGTGCTGGGATTCGAACCTGGGTCTTCTGTAAGAACAACCAGTGTTCTTAACCGCTGAGCCATCTCCAGCCCCAAACATTTAGATTTTTATTATGGTTAAGAAATGGGTTTGTAAACATCAATAGATAAGATTTTTCCTCCTCACTGAGTTCAGAGTCTTAATAGAAGAAAATTTTGTTTGTAAGCAAATTATAGGTACCCAGGTAGATGTCTGGGGGTGGGAACAGTATGGGAAAGAAGCACAAAGCAGTTTGCTTCTTAATCTGATCACTTAGTCTGGGAACTCAGGAAAGCCTTCACATAGGTAGTAGAGCTAATGATGAATCTCCAAAGATGAATAGTTTCTCCATTAGCAGAGAAGGGTGTCCAGCAGAGGAGGTTGAAATAGCATGTGGAAGTACTGTGGCATGTAGGGTAATACAGGGCAAGAAAGAGCTAGAGCTAGAGGCAGGATAGCATTCTGTCTTCATATGCACTCTCAGGATCAGTACCACTTAAATATTAAGTACATAACCAGATTAGCACATTGGAAGAAATGGGAAGCTGGAGACAGAAGACTTGATGACTACTGCATTTATTCAGGTGAGTGGCGACAAGGATGTGAACTAAGGTATTAGCAGTAAAGTGGAGCAGTAAAAGATGATTTTAGAGAGTTGGGAGGGAGGACATTGAGATAGAGTTTCTCTCTGTAACCCATGGTGTCCTCATTCTCACACCAGTCCTCCTGCTTCAGCCTCCTGAATTAAGGATTACTGGCATGTGCCACAACACCTGCCAGAACTGGATTTTTTTGTTTTAGTTTTATTAATTAATTTTTTTGAGACACAGTGCTACCATATATTCCAAGCTGGACTTTTACTTGTGAGACCTCAGTCTCCTAAGTGGTGGGAGTACAGGCATGTATCACCCTGCCCAGTACTCCCCACACAGGGCCGTGGGGTACCACTGAGTCTTTCTTGCGGAGGAGAGGCATTTGATAATGACGGACAACCTATAAGAATTGTCAGCTGATTGACTGGGCAAGGGGGTGAAAGGAAGAGTTTAGTGTAAAACTTCCTAAAGGATAGTAAATGTAGCTAGATTTCACTGTTATTTGCTGTGCTAGAGACCGAATCCAGGACCTTTTCAAGACAAGCATTCTATCACTGAGCTGAATCCTTAGCCCTGTTTTCTTTTAGTGTTTTTTTCAGCTTTATTTAGATATAAATCACATCCCATATAGTTGACTTCTTTCAAGTATATAATTCAATATTTTATAGTATATTCAAAGTTTTTTCCTGTCCTTAAACATAATCAATTTTAGAATATTTTTGTTGCTCTAAAAAAAAAACCCCAAACTGCATACTTTTTACAGTCATTCTCCATTTCCCCTTAATTAGTTCCCTCCTTCTGCCCTAACCAACCAATACTTTCTGTCTCTGTAGACTTGTCTGTTCTGGCGGGTTCGTATAAATAGAATCACAGAGTTTGTGACTTTATATGTCTGGCTTCTTTCATTCAGCATGTTTTTGAGGTTTGTCCATGTTGTAGTATATGTCAGAACTTCATTATGTTTTACATGTAAAGAATATTCCATTTTGTGAATATATACATATATAAATACCGTTATGTAAATACTATATTTATCTATTTGCCAGTTAATGACATTTGAGTTGTTTGGGGCAATTATGAATCATGTCTATCTGCTGATACACAAATTTTGTTTTATTTATTGATTTTTATTTTATATGTATGAGTGTTTTGCCTCTATGTACATAAGTGCACCGTGTGCATGCAGTGCCTGCAAAAGCTAAAGAGGACATCAGATCTTGGAAATGGAGTTAGGACAATTATTAGCTGCCACATGGGTGCTGGGAACCAAACCCAGTCCTCTGCAAGAGCAGTCAGTGCTTATAATTGCTGAGCTGTTTCTCCAGCCCTGATGTACAAATTTGTGTGAACACATGTTTTCGTTGCTCTTGGATAGATAGCTAAAAATGGAATTGGTAGGTTGTATAATAACTGTTTAACGTTATGAGGAGCTGCCAGACTGCTTCCCAAGTGCTTGCACCATTTTACATCCAGTAGCAGTAAGTAGAGGTTCTAGTTTCTCTGTGTCTTTGCCAACTGCTGCAATGCTCTGTCTTTGATTACAGTAGGAGTGGGAAGTGATTTCCGTTTCTCCAATGACTACATGATGCTGAGCACCTTACTGGCTTTTTCTTCTTTGTTTTGGTTTCAATCAGGGTCTTGCTATATAGCCCAGATTGGACTTGAATTAAAAAATCCTGCTACCACCTCCTCAATGCTGGGATTGCAGAACATTTTCAGATTGTATTTGGAGAAATGCTTCCTTTGCTTTTCTTTTTTTTTTGAGACAGGGTCTCCCCTGTAGCCCCAGCTGGCCTGGAACTCACTATGTAGACCAGGCTGGCCTTGAACTCACAGAGACCCGCCTGCCTCTGCTTCCCAGGTACTGGGACTAAAGACATACACCACCATGCCTGGCTTGCTTTTCCATTTTTAAGCTGGATCGATCATTATTGAGTCACGGTAGCTTTTTGTTTAGATATAATCCTTATTAGATAAGAGATTTGAAAATATCTCCCATTATCTTTTTCTCTTTTTTCCCTCCTGAATATTGAATATGGGACCTTACACATACCAGACAAGCACTCCAGTAGGCTACTGTTGAGCCACTCCCGTTTTTTGTGGTTGTTTTGTTTTTTGGTGACAGTATCTTAGTACCTGGGTTGACTTAGAACTTGAGTTTGCTATACTCTAGTTTGTTGTCTTCTGTGGTTACTTATGTTTTAGGTGTTAGGTTTATGAAACCATTAACAGAAACTACCCATGTTGGTGCATGCTATTTGGGAGGCTAGGCAAAAAGATTGAGAGTTCTAGGCCTACCCAGGCTATATGGTGAGCCTTGTCTCAAAAACCTAAGAGGGAGGGAGTAAATGAGGGAGGGACAGATAGACACTTGTGCAGGCCAACCAAAGTCACAAAGATTCCTTGTTCACCAACCATTTGTTAAAGATGCAGAGGACCACAATTCAGTTCCCAGCACCATGTTGAGCAACTGACAACTGCCTTGTAACTCTGGCCCCAGGGGATGTAATACCCTCTTCTGGCCTCCATTAGTACCTGCACTCATGTGCAAATATGCACACACAGGACACACATTCACATAATTAAAAATAAAAATTTAAAAACATGTTCTTTTTTTCCAGTGAATGGTCTTGATTTTTGTTGTTGTTGTTCTAAAATCAACTGATGGAAAATGTGTAGATTTTTTTGAGGGGTCCTAAATCTGCCCACCCATCTACATGATTTTCCTTTTGCTAACACCATACTGTTGTGGTTACTTGCAGCGGGTTGAGGACATTTGGAAGTTGGGAATTGTGTTATCCAACTTTGTTCTTTCCCAAAATTGTTTTGGTTCATGTTTCTCTGGTTTAAGATAATGTGTCAGTTTTTACCCAGAGGCAGATCAGAGTTAATTCTGAGCAGCGAATCTGTAGTTTGATTTGATTATTACTAAATCTTAACATTTAAATCTTCCAATCCCTGAACCTAGGATGCCTTTTCGTTTCTGTAGCCCATCTTCAATTTTTTTTCCACAGTGCTTTATAGTAGCTATTTATTTCTTATATCTGTGTTTTTTTCTTTCTAAAATTACATTTATTTACTTGTGGGGGGCTTGCATGTAGTGGTCAGAGGATAACCCAGAGTCAGTTTTCTCTTTCTACCATGTAGGTCCCAAGGATTTAAACTTAGGCTTGGTGGTAAGTCCTGTTTCCTGCTGAGCCATTCCACTGGCTTCTGTTTTTTTCTTTATGTACATGCTTTATGGTAGCTGTATGTTGACTGTGTGTGTGTGTGTGTGTGTATTTTTTTGGTCTTTTTGAGATAGGGTCTTCTTGTAGTCCCAGCTGTCCTGGAATTCACTATGTAGACCAGGCTGAACTCATAGAGATCTGCCTGCCTCTGCCTCCCAAGTGCTGGGACTACAGGCGTGCACCACCACGCCTGGTATGTATGTATATTTTAAAATTTTATTTATTTTTATTTTATGTGTATGAGTGTATTGCTTGCATGTAAGTGCACCCATGTCCTGCAGTTCACACAGAGGTCAGAAGAGAATGTTGGATCCCCTGGAACTGGAGTTACAGATGGTTGTTAGCTGCTATGTAGTTGCTAGGAACCGAACCTGGGTCCTCTGTAAGACTGGCCAGTACTAACCACTGAGCCACCTCTCCAGCTGTGTATTTTTAACCATAAGATTTAGTGACTGCCTTTAATTCCAGCTACTCAGGAGGCAGAGGCAGGCGGATCTTTGTGAGTTCAAGGCCAGCCTGGTCTACGTAGCAAGTTCCAGGCCAGCTGGGGGTACAAGGAGACCCTGTCTGAAAAAAAAAAAAAAAAAAAAAAGACTCGGCTGGAGGTATAGATAGCATTTGTTTGGCATGCAGTGTCTTGGGTTTGGTTCCTAGCACCTAAAACAAACATAAAAACAATTTAGTTGCTCCCTTCAGATCACCTTGACAAGAAGAGCTCATGAATTGTCATGAAGGAGATTTTTGTTCTGGAACACCCCAGTTGATGTGCCTCCAGCTTTGTAAATCTGTTTTTGTTGTGCCTCACTCGCTCTCTACCTTTCTGTAATAACCTCCCTTCCCCTATCCTTTCCATCCCTCCTCCTAACTGTGTATCTGATTTTTAAGGAGAATTCTTGGTCCAAGGTTTGTAATTTCTCTGCTACAGTGTCAGAGGCCACTTTTTGAATGGCTTATCTATCATATCTTGTAAGCCTTGGTATACCTGTTCTCGGAAGTCTCTAGACTTCTGAGAGATAAATCCAGACCTAGTTATCCAAGTAAATAGCTTCTTATTCCTGTACTTTCTTCTAGTCTCCCAAGAGTTTTCCCTAAAGGAAAATGAAAAGTACCTTGGGTTTTCTGGGCCTTCTGATTTTCCACTTCTCCTCAGCATCTGATTTCCTATTGTCTAACTGGGTATCCATTTCCTTAGGTAAGCATACTTATTGTAGAGAGCCGCATTCTCAGAATAGGTGCTAAGCGGGATAATCGTTGGTTTTAGTAATCAAAACATCCTATGATAATTGGTAATTAAAAAGCAGTCACCCAGCAGCATTTGCTTATTCATCTTCTCCTCACACCTTTGGTCCCCTGCAGGCCTTCCTGCAATGCCTTTTTCTTTGCCCTTCTGGACCTCAGCGCGTTAGTAACTCAAGTCATTTCCTCCACTCATTCCAGAATTATGTTTTTCTTTTAGAAAACTTGCTGTGTTAATTCCAAATCTTTGCGGAGGGGGGGGGCTTTAAAATCTTGGGGTTCTCTTTATCTTTCTGCTGTTGAACCCTATCTGCTTTGCTCAGGTCCCTAGAGAGAGAACACAGACCACTGCAGCCCTCCCCCCCCCATACTTTAAATTCTTGAACAAAACATCTGGATTTTTTTTTCCCTGAGTTTAATAATTTAGAAAGAAACCTTTAAGTACCCATTTATTTCTCTACCTCAAAGCTATCAGCAGGGATTTTCCTTTATTTTTCAACCACTAAGCATTTCTTTTGCCATAGATCATGTGTTTTTGAAACTTACTGAATAATTTACCGTTTTTATTTATTATCCATAATTGAGCTGTCATAGCCTTTGTGGTTTTTGATGAAATGGAAAGAGCATGAACTGTGAAGTGGTCAATCATAGATGAAAATTCCAGTCTTGCCAATTAGCAGTGGTAGAATGCTGGGCAGGTTATATTGGGAGTTGCAGTCTCTTTATCTTTAAAAATAGGGGTAATAGTCTCAACCCAAAGTGTTCTTAGAAAGATTAATGTACATGGAAATTCTATTATAATATTATTACATGCTAAATTTATTTGTATTCTGTGAAGTCCATCTTGAGATCTGTAACTATATGATAGTTTTATAGGACCAAAAAACAAAAATAGCCTCTTCAACTTCTCTAGGTGGTAGTTTTTGTTTGGATAGTTTCATTATAAGTTGTAGCCAGTACTTAGAGGGAATCTCTGTAGAAGAATGTAATGAGACCAGGGAGTGCATGTGCTTGTCATAACTATTTCAGTTTGCCTTGACAGGTACATTTTGCATTTTATCCTCATTTCCCCCTGAAAGACTGATTTCATTTCAGTCATTCATTGGCCTTACTTAACAAAGTATCACATTAAATGACTGCTGATGTCAGTGATGGAGCACTGATGAGTCCAGTGTTGGATCTGAAGATATATGTACCTTCAATCTGTAATATATGTACCATTGTAAGATCTCAAATCATTGACACTTTTAAAATATCTGAAGTAGGAGAAATCTGAAAAAGAAGAAAGTGTGGGTAATAGTATACTGAGTTGTTTGAAATAGAATGATGTACATGGTTTTTTTTTTGTTTCCTTGCAGTCTACACGAATTGGAATGTCGGTTAATGCTATTCGAAAGCAGAGTACAGATGAAGAAGTTACATCTTTAGCAAAATCTCTAATCAAATCTTGGAAAAAATTATTAGGTATAATTGATATTTCCTTGTGTATTTATGATGTCCTGATTTGTTCAAGTCGTTGCTGCGTTTTTTTTTTGTCTATAATGAAATCTGCTTTGTAATAAGAATGGGAGGGATAATTTAATGTCCTTGAAAATTTTGTATTTTAGGCTAATAAGTTCAGTTGTCTTGGCTTTTGACAGTCTTAACTAAATATGAGCTCTTTCAGGATTTTTCTCTGAAGGGAAAAGTACATTCTTTCTGAAGTGGCTTTGAAATAACCTTTTAACTTTCACAGAAGTAGCAAGCACGCGTGCATCTGTTTCCTTTACCCTGCTGTCAGCTTTTGATACTTGTCATTTAATCATCTGCTTACTTTTAATCATCTCTCGGTTTTTAGACCATCTGACAGTTGATTCTGTAATTTTATTTTATCTTATAATACTTAGAATATTATTTGTATTTCTCCTTGGAACAAACGTTTCCTTTCCTCTTTTCATTTCTTTTTTCTTTTTTCCTCTTTTTTTTAAAAGATGGGATCTCACTAGTATGTCTGAGTTGGCCTAGAACTTACAATCCTCCTGCCTCAGTCTCCAGAGTAGCTAGAATTATAGGCATGTGTCAACATTTCCAGCACAAGCTTATTTTCTTATACAACTGTAATACAGGAAATTAAGCACTGGTCCAGTATCTTATAGTCCATGTTCTAGTTTGTCACTAACCCCATAATGTACTTTTTGTCTGCAAAAATGTAGTCCAGAAAAATGTAGTTTTCTAATCTAAGTTCTTAAGCCTTTTTTTGATGTTGACTTTTTGGAGAATTCAGTAACATTTCTTGGTTGTGTTTTCTGTTTTGTTTTTATTTACTTGAGACAGGGTCTCATTAACCTGTAACTGTGGATGTATCTGATGACCTTGAATTCCTATATGTCCACAGTTAGAATACTATTTAAGTATATTAAATTCCTAAGGTGTCACACCTAGTTAGAGTGTTCACTTTTTTTTGTAAAAAAAAGCCATTCTACAAGAGACATTTTAAGACCCTGAAACTGCCTTGTATTTTATCAGATCTGCCCTTCCCTCAATTTAGTGTCCATTATTTTTCCCCAAACCAGTCTTCACATTGATGGATACAAAATTTTGATGTCCAAACTCTTTCATTTATTTACAAATTATCATTACAGTATAAGAAAGCATTGTCATTCATGGTTTCCTATACCATATGATAGTCTGTAATCTACTACCATTCAGATTGATTTACATTGTCTCAGATTTGGCCACTAGGTGCCTCCTCAGGCTGGTTTCTAGATCCTTTTGGTTAGCCCTCTTCAATGATGTGATCACTTACTGACAGTCTAGATCCATAAGAAGTATTTGGCCCATCTGTTTTCCTTGTCCCAGCCCTGGATTTGGCTACTACACCTACACCTGGTTTTATGTGAATACTTATTTGTGTTGTCATTTTTATATATGAAATTTTTTTTCATTACAACTAGTCATTTTATTGGCTTCAGATGACCATGTAATAATTTTTATCAGGTGCCTATTGTTAAGTTTGTTGTTGTTTTTAACTTTATGGCTATTACAACTCACATCTTGATGAATATCCTCCTGCCTAATTTTTTTAAGATCCTTAGCTAAATTTATAGATTTAGTATTACTGCTTGTAAATAGTACATTCTTTTTGTTTTTTCTTTGTGGTGTTTGTTTGTTTTTGAGGCAAAGTCTCCCCTGTAGCCCCAGCTGACCTGGAACTCGATGTAGACCAGGCTGGCATCATGTCTCAGAGGTTTGCTTGCCCCAGGCCCGACAGTAGCACATTTTTAAATATTAGCACTTTTAATATTTACAGTATGCCAAGCATTGATTTAGATGAGTACATTTAAGCCTCAGCACACTTGAGTATGTTAGATACTATTATAAATCCCCATTTTATGATGAGGAAATTAAGGTATGAACAGTACCTTATGCATATTGTGTTTATGGTGAATAGCCAAGCTTGAATCTGACTATAGATGATCTTAATCCAGAGAGAGTTGGAGTACTTCCTTCCCTGCCAACTCACTATACTGCCTGTAGCACTGTATTAGACAGTAGGAGTCTTCACCTAGGCATGGTGACTAAGCTCAAGGCCTTATATATGCTAGGCAAGCACTCTACCACTAAGCCACATCTCATTTCATTTTGATATGTAAGTGTGCGTGTGTGTGCGTGCGTGCGTGCGTGTGTGTGTGTGTGTGTGTGTGTGTGTGTTGTACAGGCTATTAGTGTACTGTATTTCAGTTTTTATTTTTAACAGGTTAGATTTTTCAGATTGTTTAGGAATTTCACACATCTTTTCAGATGGACCATCAACTGATAAAGACACTGAAGAAAAGAAAAAAGAACCTACAATTTCATCACAGAATAGCCCTGAAGCAAGAGAAGAAAGGTAATCCACTTTATGTAAATTCATTTCTGTAGAGGTTAGGTGCTTGCCTGCTCCATCATTTTGTGCCTGGTCTTCTGATCTCATCTGCACTCCTCTTCCATTACCCAATCAAATGGAATATATATATAGCTTACTAAAAAAAATTTATGCCGAGAGTGGTGGCTCACGCCTCTTAACCCAGCACCCAAGAGGCAGAGGGAGGTGGATCTCTGTGAGTTCAAGGGCAGCCTGGTCTACATAATGAGTTCCAGGCCAGCTGGGGCTACAGGGAGACCTTGTCTCAAAAAGACCAAAAAAAAAAAAAATTATTTTAGCAAGATACCTTAGATTTTTAGAAGTAGAAGACTATATAAATAAAACAAAATTCACGTTGTACTCAGTAAGTTTGAATAGACTTGCTGGTACTGGTACTGGTGGAATGGATAATGAAGGCATTGATTAGGGATTCAAATGGTTTCTTCCTTTGTTACCATATTTCTTTAAATCTATTTTAGCCCTGGATCATATTTCTTTTTATGCCTTTTTCCTCCCAACTTTGTCATGAATGTGAAGTTGAGTAATGGTAGGTTCTAATCATGCCTTAACTCCTACGAGGTTTTTTTCTATTCTTTGTTATCATATATGATGAAGTGTGCAATATCCAGCATTTTGCCATAATAGGTGATATGTATAGTAGATTAATGTGAACGGTTCCTCAGTTCTTAGTACAATTGTAGCTTGGATGGACTTAGAGAGTGGTTCTCCAAGGGCATTCCCTAGAACAGCAAGCGCCTGACTGGTGGTCAGGAATGGGAATGTTCAGGCCTTACCCTGGAACTGCTCCGTCAGGAGTTCTGAGAGTGACCCAGAATTCTTTAGGTGTTTCAGAGGCACTGAGGTTCTAGAACCTTTGCTTTAAAGGCAACAGATTCTAAGCTCTGTTTTGTCTAAGAACTTTTGATTGCTACATAATCCAGTTTAGGGCCTTAGCGGTTTTAAGACATGAAGGCTACTATCAGTTTATTTCCCAAAATTGATCACGTGTTCATTTTTTTTTAGTAATATTAGTATCTCCTAAACTGTTATTTTATGTACTTAAATGTTAAAGAAGGTAAGCCAAAAGTGGGGTTAAAGAGCAGTAGTTAATAAAATCTGTAGTTTAAAAAAAAATTTATTAATTTTATTTTATGTGTATGAGTGTATTCCCTGATTATGTAAGTGCATCCATGCCATGCAGTGCCCATAGAGGTCAGAAGAGAGCATCAGATCCCCTGGATCTGGAGTTACAGATGGTTGTCAGCTGACATGTGGGTCCGAAGAACTGAACCCAGGTCCTTTGTAAGAGTAGTTAGTGCTTTTAACCACTGAGCCATCTCTCCAGCCCAAATTTGTAGTTTCTTTCTTCTCATTTTTTGCCTTGACATTTTGGATTTTTAGAAAATTTCAAGAATAACAAAAGGAACTCCCATAAACCCTTAGCTCAGTTGTTCCCATTATGTGTATCTATGCATATGTACATATGTGTTTATACACACATGAACTGATTTTATATTGAACCAAATAAGAATGATTTACAGACATCATACCCTTTATATCTCTAAATATATCAGTGTGTATTTTCTAATAACTAGTGTATGTATAACACTACAGCTGTCAGTAACAAGAAGTTAACAGTAATAAACTTTTTTCCTGTCATAGATCTTAATGAATTTTTGTAGCTGTCCTAATAGTGTTTATTTAAAGTGTTATTTATTGCAGAGGCCAGCTTACAACCAATCTAGAGAGATAGTGTTTGAAAACTCTGTTCTAGTTAGACAGTGGGGATTTGGAAAAATATTTTTCCAAAATACCCTGAGTCAGTTGTGTTTAGTTGTCATGTGTGCTTGGTCTCCTTTAATCTTTAATAGTTCCTGTACTAGTCTTCATCATCTCTCATGATCTTGATATCTTTTAAAAGTATATCTTTTAAAATTGCTTTCAACTATGTCTTGTGTAGATGCTCTGGTTTGATGCCCTTAAAAATGTAAAATATAGACAAATAAGTAGATTTTGAAAAAAAAGTGAATTGTTAGTTTAGATATCATAGCTGTCTGCTAAAGCATGTATTATGTAGGTGCTTGCTACCCATCCACATGCAGGAAGAAATAATAGAGGACTGCTGGAACAGGTCTGAGGTATAATCTAAACGGAGATGAAGGTTAGACCTGACTGGTTTGTACTTGAGCACAGTTTTACATTTTGGATGCAAGAATTTGAGAAAATTACATTCTTAAGTAGTTCAAACCCAGGCATGACAGTTAATGTAAGAGGTGGGCCGGTAATAGTAAAGCTAGTGAAGAAGAGTGCCATCAGTCCACACAGGCAGTTTATAGTACTTTTGCTATGCACCGGAAATAGGCAGAGAATCAAAAGCCTTTAATTGAAGTACTTGAGAAGTGGATTTAAACAAACATTGGATTTGGGGTTGGCGATGTAGCTCTGTTAGTAGAGTGCTTACCTACAATGCCCAAAGCCCTGGATTCAATCCCCAGCACCCTTCATAAAATGGGCATGGCAGCACACATCTACAACACCATTACTTGTGAGGTAGAGGCAGGAGAATAAGAAATCCACAGTCATGCTTGGCCTACGTAGGGAGTCAAGGCCAGCCTGGGCTACATGAAACCTTGTCTCATCATAAACTAATTAATAAGTAAATAAACAAATAGCTCTTTTTCATTTATGGCTTACAGTTGCCATGCTGCATATTGAAAATACAAGCAAGATTAAATCCTAGCTTACGTTTTTTGTAAACTTAGTCTTTGGGAGAAAGTATGAAAAGTAACCTGAAGTAGTTTTTAAGTACAGGGCATCCTAAGAGAAGGCTGTAGGAAGAACTGATTTAAGATTTGAAGGCACAAATGACTCTCTTGTCCATAGTGATGTTTTTGAAGTTTAACTGTGGTTGTGTCCTGGAGATAAGACAAGGGACTATATCCTTACAGCAAATACAAATTAGGTCTGTGGAGAAAAATAGTTTGGTCTTTGAAAAAAAAAATTGTGCCTGATGCCATTAATGCGGTAAGACTTAACTTGAAACTAGTCAAAGAAATAGTTTGGAGAGAGCCTGTTTTGGCAGATGTCCAGTTGAAGAAGTTAATCACAAGCAATTGAAATTTTGGGGTTGACTGGAAAATTATTACTATTTTTATTTATTTATTTATTTATTTATTTATTTATTTATTTATTTATTTATTTGTGTGTATGTGTGTGTGTGTACGCGCGCACGCGCGTGTGTGTGTGTGTGTGTGTGTGCATGCACCATGTACAATTAAAGGTGTGCGCCACCATGCCCGGTGGAAATTTATTTTTTTTTAAATTTTATTTACTTTTATTTTATGTGTATGAATGTGTTGCCTGCATGCATGTAAGTGCACCTATGTTGTGCAAATGCCTTCATGAGAGAAGAGGGCTTCGGATCCCCTGGAACTGGAGTTTTGGGTGGTTGTTAGCTACCATTTGGGTGCTGGGAATTGAACCTGGGTCCTGGGTCCTCTGCAAGAGTAGCTAGTGCTCTTAACTGCTGAGCCATCTCTCCAGCCCCAACTGGAAAATTATTAAACTGCTTGGAAGAGTCAGTGTTTCTGGGAAGAAATTAAGAGACCTTTTTATACTCTGGAAGCTTAACTTCTTAATACACCTGCTTTTATCTTAAAGGGGGTGTTTCGTTAGATCCCCATTGTCTAAATTAAAACAGACTTTTCAGACACTTTCAGTTCACAAGTTTGACTGTGAGCTGGCTTGCTCTTTGACCTCATTCCTTCAACCCCTTCCTCATGCCCAGGTCCTTGCTTTTCATGTACTGTGCTGGGTTATAATGCATCTTTTCTTAATGTTTAAAAGGGCAGTCAAGGCAATTTTTTTTTTAAAAAAAGCCATGAGATTTATCTATTGAATTCAAAATTTTTAAAACTTTTAAAGTTTTAAAAACTTTTTCAGTCTGTATGCAAGTAACTGCTATAAGTAACTGTTATTTTACGAAGGTTTTTCCTGATTTCTTTTTGGTGTGTGTGTGTGTGTGTGTATTTTAGTAGTTCCAGTGGCAACATAAGCAGCAGAAAGGATGAGACAAATGCTCGCGATACTTACGTTTCATCTTTTCCTCGGGCACCAAGCACCTCTGATTCTGTGCGATTAAAGTGTAGGGAGATGCTTGCCGCAGCTCTCCGAACAGGAGGTAAGTTTAGGGTTACTTGTTCGCTCTTTAGCCCCTTCTACGACCACTGCCACCTCTACTTCCATGTTGATGTTTTATGGGTGTCATCCTGCTGATAGCTGCCCACCTCTGCTCAGCTTGGAAGCTGTTGCTAGTGGTAGTTCTCGAGGGTAGAAGAAGAGGAGCACTTAGACACTGTATAGTTACCGTATGATTTCAACAGATGGAATTCTTGTAGTATATTAATTTTTTTCATGGTTTAGTAATTGAAGCTTTCCGTCCATAAGTATTT
>NW_008347810.1:2211889-2214336 GCF_000622305.1 Nannospalax galili
GATACTTACGTTTCATCTTTTCCTCGGGCACCAAGCACCTCTGATTCTGTGCGATTAAAGTGTAGGGAGATGCTTGCCGCAGCTCTCCGAACAGGAGGTAAGTTTAGGGTTACTTGTTCGCTCTTTAGCCCCTTCTACGACCACTGCCACCTCTACTTCCATGTTGATGTTTTATGGGTGTCATCCTGCTGATAGCTGCCCACCTCTGCTCAGCTTGGAAGCTGTTGCTAGTGGTAGTTCTCGAGGGTAGAAGAAGAGGAGCACTTAGACACTGTATAGTTACCGTATGATTTCAACAGATGGAATTCTTGTAGTATATTAATTTTTTTCATGGTTTAGTAATTGAAGCTTTCCGTCCATAAGTATTTCCTGCCATTTTAATCTGTAAACTAATTACTCCAACCTTAGATTGAGCACTGACAAAACTGAATTGTTAAATGTTAATATGACATACAATATGATGCAAGTTTTGTATTCATAATTCAGTTTTCCATTTTTTTTAAGTTGGAAAAGCAAACTTGATTAAAATTTTTGTAGGAACTTCCTGTGAAGGACAAGTCTTTAGACATCTAAATTTTGCTTTAAATTGTTGTACAGTGAAACATCATGGTATCTCATAAATACTTAAATTTTACATTATCAGTTTAGAAAAAGTAACTTTCATTTGTAAGAATATTGGCCATTTTATACATGTTCATCCTTTTCCTTTTTAATTATGTCAAACCTTACCTAGTTGATCAATTTTTCTCTTTACTCTGCCCTTTCTACTTTTAATTTCCTTATTGCTCCTAATATTTTTTTTTCTACCTAATTCTATTTACTCCCTTCTAACTTTTTGAATGTATGTGAGGGTCTTTTGAGTATGTCTGTCCATGTGATTGGCAGATGAGATGAATGGTTTCTTTGCATTGAAGCCTGAGTCGCAGAATATAACTGTTCTGCTCTTCTCTCTGTTGGAACAACTAGGATTTGTGGAGTTGTGAAATGAGGAGTTGCCTGGTATATGAATTACTTGCTCACTCCTAAGGGAAAAGGGATCGTCATGCAGAAGCACTGTGGATTGTAGGTGAATTTCAGAGGAAAGGAGTGGTGGGCAGTGAGAAACTATCCTAATAAAACTAAAAGGATTCTTTATGTGAGGCAAATGGGGTTGAGGAAATAGGAATGGGTTTCTTACCTTATCCTGGAAATTTCTTTTAACATGTTATAATAACTTGTCAATTCTTTATTCCTGTTTCTAGATGACTATGTTGCTATTGGAGCTGATGACGAAGAACTAGGATCTCAGATTGAGGAAGATATCCTTTGTGTGCATAAATCATTTTAAGGAATCTTCTAGGTTAAGTGTAATTTTTCTTCTGGTGTGTAAGTCAAAGGCTTATTCTTTACTTTCCTGATTTTATTTTTCTTAGAAAGGAGAAGGGTGTTCATGTTGATATATTTTTCCCCCTCATTCAGAAATAAATAGAAATAAATAAATAAATAGAAATAAATGATGGCACCTTTTTTTCTGCCTTTGCAAATTTAGAATGTGGCATCTGAATTTAAGTTGTGCAGAGGGCAGGAAAAAATGTGAAGATAGCTCACTGGGAAGGGCTAATCCTGGCAGGAAATGTGTTCATGCCTGGTACCACAGAAAAGGCTCTGGGAGAAAAGTCTTACATGTGGGGAGGGGAATATCCAGGTAGCAGTGTAACATGGAACTGTTTTTTGTGAGGATTTGTGAAGTGCCTGCTAAACCAGCTTCCTGAAGCTTATGTAAATTTCGAGCTCTTTTTCAAACATTTGATCACTTGGGTTGTAACCGGGTTACTTTGAAATCATCTTGATTTGCATGCTTCTGACATGAAGCATTAAGAAAGAAGCAGCAGAGCTAAAGAGGTGGCTCCATGATTAAGAGTGCATATTGCACTACCGAGGCAAGAGTTCAGTTCCCAGCACCAATGGCAGGCAGCTCACAGTTGCCTGTAATTTCAGCTCCAAGGGGATCTGACACCTTTGAACTCCATGTGCATATTACTCTCAACTTTTTAAAGATTTAAAAATCTTTAAAAAGAAGAAAAATTAGCCATAGATTAACCCTACTTACCAATTACAGATGAACAAATCAGAAAGAATTAGCGCCTTATTTTCAATCTAAATTAGAAACAGTTTTTGTGAACTGCTTAAAATTTTTAAGATTTCTAATTTTGGCAGAACAGAAAATAAGTGTTCTTATCTTTATAATTGAAACATGTTTCCTTAATGGCCAAGTACCTATATATCAGGAAATAAGAAATACAGACATGAAATACAAGAACAGAGTACGAGAAACAGTTACTGCTTAAAATTTTTAAGATTTCTAATTTTGGCAGAACAGAAAATAAGTGTTCTTATCTTTATAATTGAAACATGTTTCCTTAATGGCCAAGTACCTATATATCAGGAAATAAGAAATAAGAAATACA
>NW_008347810.1:2216607-2225437 GCF_000622305.1 Nannospalax galili
TTAATGGCCAAGTACCTATATATCAGGAAATAAGAAATACAGACATGAAATACAAGAACAGAGTACGAAGTAGGATATCAAATCTTAAAGATGCAAAAAATCCAAACTTGAGGAAAAATGTCCTGTGTGGGAATATTCCTCCTGACCTGTTTGCTAGAATGACAGCAGAGGTAAGTTTTTATGACAAATCTCTCTGATAAGTACTGTATAGATAGCGTATGTGAAGGTTGCAGCAAAGGCAGTTCTGAGGAAGTAGGATATCAAATCTTAAAGATGCAAAAAATCCAAACTTGAGGAAAAATGTCCTGTGTGGGAATATTCCTCCTGACCTGTTTGCTAGAATGACAGCAGAGGTAAGTTTTTATGACAAATCTCTCTGACAAGTACTGTATAGATAGCGTATGTGAAGGTTGCAGCAAAGGCAGTTCTGAGATACATGATTGATTGATTGAGCTCAGTACTCCACACTCAGCACCAACATTAAGTGGATCACAACTGCCTGTTACTCCATCTTCAGAGGCTCCAATGCCGCTGCCTTGTCTCTGAAAGCACAGGCTCTCAAGTGCACAGACACACATACACATAAAATACTTAATTAGATCCGTTGGTATTAATGCCCTGCTCCTTCTAGCTATTGCTGCTCAGATGTTCTTTTGTTTTTTTGAGCCAGGACCAATCCTGGTTGACCTGGTACTCGAAATGTGGGTCAGGCTGGCCTTAAACTCACAGAGATCCACCTGCCTCTGCCTCCTGAGTGCTAGGATAAAGGTGTGCTCTACCACACCCATCTTACAAGTGCTCTTTGTGTTAGATGTCAAATCATCTAAAACCCAGCATATTTTTATGAATTTATATAGATTTTATGACTCTCTTATATGTGGACAGACTTTGTACCATCTAAGCCTATTACCATGGTTAAAAACTGTAGAAGTGCTCATCTTATTGATTATTCCTTAAATATATGTGGGAATGATAGAACAAAAGGAAATTTGTAGCTTGCAGTTTATATACATTAACTGTCTTGTGTCTGAAATCACTTGATTTATTATACATCCAGGAGAGTGATGCTGTCTAAATAGCTAATAAAAATTGCCATGTTTAGGGGCTGGAGAAATGACTCTGCAGTTAAGAGCACTCACTCACTGCTCTTGTAGAGGACCCAAGTTCAGTTCTTAGCACCTACATGGTGGCTAACAACTATCCTAACGAGTTCCAGGGGAATCCGACGCCCTCTTCTGACCTCCATGGGCATTGCATGACACGAGTACATGTGTATATATATGCAGGCAATACATTCATAACATAAAATATGAACAATAAAATCTTTTTTAAAAATTGAAAAAAAGAATTGTTATATTTAAAAAATTCTGTTTTAAGATCTTATTAAAATATTCAAAGCCTCCACAAAGCAGAAATATAGATTCCATGTATCTAACATCTGAGTTTCAGATACTTTAAGAATTTGTCACCTTTTTTGGGGGGTGGGGGCTTGAGACAGGGTCTCCCGGTAGTCCCAGCTGCCCTGGAACTCGCTGGGATTAAAGGTGTGCGTCACCACACCTGGCTGTCGCCCTTTTTTAAACACACTTCTTTTTTGTTTTTTTGATACAGTGTCTCCCTGTAGCCACAGCTGACCTCACTATGTAGACTAGGCTTGCCTGGATCTCACAAGAGATCCACCTGCCTCTGCCTTCTGAGAGCTGGGATTAAAGACATGTGCCACCATGCTCAGCATAATCACACTTTTTCTCTTCTTTTCTTTTGAATTTATTGTCAAACAAATCCCAGGCATTTCAACTCTACATACTTATATATGTATATATACATAGTTTTAAATTTTATATGAATAATAGAATATTTATGTAAATACATTTTTATACCATGTCCAACAAAGCTAACAATGTGTCCTTATGGTTATGTGATGTTTGATTCATATTCACATTTTCCTGGTGATGAATTTAGTTTGTGTCAGACTCCAAAGTCTGTACATTAGTCTGCTGGGTTTTTAACCAAAGCAGTCCGTTTTGCTCCTCACATCTCCTTTCCTCTGCTTTTTTGTCCTTTATGATTTTGCTTTGTTGAAGGAACTAGTTCTCTGCCCTACATTAGAATTTCTTCTGGATCTCACAGGATTTTACTTCATGATATTTACTTTTTCCTATCCCCCCTGTTTCCTATATGGTAGAAGCTGCTAGTTCTGTTTGATTATATTCAGGTTCCACTTTTTTGTGCTTAAGTGCTTTTTTTTTTTTTTTTGGTCTGTTTGAGACAGGGTCTCCCTGTAGTGGGGCTAGCTTGGAACTTACTGTGTAGACCAGGCTGGCCTTGAACTCAACAGAGATCTGCCTGCCTCTGCCTCCCAAGTGACTAAAGGCATGTGCCACCACACCCCTAGATCTTAAGTGCTTTCTAAGTGATGCTCTTGGCTTCAGTTGCAGTATATCAGAAGGCACATAGATCTTCTTGCTTTCCTCTTAGCATGCTGAGATTTGTCAGTGGATTTGGGTAGTGACTGATTTTTCTTCTGTAAAGTTCTCCATTGGTCTTTTACCTAGTGAATTCATCCATTGATGATCTTGCATTAGCTATTTTAGTAGGATAGCTACTGCAAGAGAGTCATTCTTAGAATGTTGTCATTTCCTAGCTGGATTTTTTGAAACTGTTTCTTACATAAATTCAAGTTGGTTACACCTCTGGTTTGATAAGAAAGGAAAAAATAAAAATTTTATGCTTTTAAAACTTTGCAAGCTGATTTTGCTTTCTTTGTTGACTATTGTTAAGCTAATTGAACATAAAAGCATTCAAGATATAGGATAGCTATAGAAGGATTCTAGTTCACTGATACTGCTGCTCCTCCCCTAGGAAATGGCTAGTGACGAGCTCAAAGAGATGCGGAAAAACTTGACCAAAGAAGCCATCAGAGAGCATCAGATGGCCAAGACAGGTGGAACCCAGACTGATTTGTTCACATGTGGCAAATGTAAAAAGAAGAATTGCACTTATACACAGGTTTGTAATTGTAGATTCTTAGTTCTACATTAAGAATGTTTGCCACTCCTGTTTTAGAAAAAAAATCATTACAGGACCTTGATATTTTTCAGGAAGAGGTATGTGACCTCCTAAGGGAAAGAATGCTTTTTCAGTACATTTGAACTAATTGAAAATAAGTTGATTTATCGTATCTTCATGAAAATAGTTACTCTGAAAACTGTATCAGTTATATAAAATATGAGCTGTGATAAAACAGCCAGGTTGTTTTCTAACAGTTCATAAGCAGGTACTGGTTACTGTGTAAGTAATCAGGGGTATTTAATTTAAGAGAAGTTCTTCACTCTCCCCACATGGCTAGCCTGTGAGTACTTTAGGCTTTCAGATCAGTTTTCCTCTTGGTAACATACTGATGACTTTTACATGCATACATAACATGATTGACCTTTTGTTTTTCAGCAGCTAGAAAGAGCCGTGTTACAGATTTTTGTTGTTGTGTATCTATGTAAAATTATCATTATCTTCATACTCATTTGCCAGATTGGTTTTGGGGGCTTTTTTTTGTGGTTCTGTTTTTGTTTTAGTTTAGTTTAGTTTATGTGTGTGAGTGTATTGCCTGCATATAGAGGGAGACAGATCCCCTGGAACCAGAATTACAGATGGTTGTTAGCCACCATGTGGGTGCTGGGAATCAAACCCAGAACCTCTAGAAGAACAGCAAGTGTTCTTAACCATTGAGCCATCTCTCCAGCCCCTAGTTTGCTTTTTATAGTTGATCTTTACTCTCCTAATCTCAGATTTTTCCTCTTAAAGATCATTATTTGTTTGAGATCATAGATGTAAAGAATTGTGTTTTCTTATGGACAAGAAAATAAGACACTTAAGAAAATCATCAAACTACAAATTATGGAAAGATGATGGAATTATAGCCTAATGGTAAAGATTTTTCCTAGCATATGAAAGGCCCTGGCTTCCAACCCCAACATCCTAAGAAAACAGAAAATGCTGTCTGTGGGTTAAAAAACACAAAAGTTTGTAAAGTTGTCATGGAAATAACTGATTTAAAAGAATTAGACATGGCTCTTGGTTGCCATGTGACCACTAAGAGAGTAAAATTTTCCCCAAAGAAAAGAAAGTTCCTTATTTGTGCTTTGGGGATGGACCCCAGTGTTGCAATTATGTAAAGGATCACAGGGGGACTGATTTTAAATTTTTACTTGGGGGGTTGTGTGTGTGTATACAAGTGGAAGTCAGAGGACAGTTTGTAGGGTTTGATTCTCTGCCACCATGTGGGACCCAGGACAGTGTTTTTATCTGAAGGCTTTTAACTGCTATTTTTAGAATGTTTTTTACTTTACTTTGTGAGTTTTTTTTTTTTTTTTCTCTTTTTGAGACAGGGTTTCCCTTAGTCCCAGCTGGGCTGGAACTCAGTGTGTAGACCAGGCTGGCTTTGAACTCACAAAGATCCGCCTGCCTCTGCCTCCCAAGGGCTGGGATTAAAGGCGTGGCAGCACCACGCCCGGCCATCCTTTGTGGGTTTTAATAGTTTACTAGAAACTTCGGGTTTTTGAAGTGATGATAAATTAGATTTCATCAGATTCATTCACAAATTTAAATGTATCTTATTCACAGTGCAGCATTGTTCATGCTATAACTTAATAAACTTGAGAATGATCTTGTGGGGGGAAGGTGTGGGAGTTGAAACAGGGTCTAACTATGCAATCTAGGTTGGCCTTCAACTCTCAGTCGCCTGCCTCTACCTCCTTGGGAGGTGGCAGTTGCCACCATGCCTACCTATTAAGAGTAACAAATAAAGCTGGGTGTGCTGGTACATGCCTTTAGTCCCAGCACGCAGGAGGCAGAAGCAGGCAGATCTCTGTGAGTTTGAGGCTAGCCTGGCCTACACAGTGAGTTTCAAGCCTGCCAAGGCTACATAGTGAGACCCTGTATCAAAAAATAAAGAGTAACGAAAACTACTATCTTCATGAAGGAATCTATTTAGAGAAACAGACATTTGGTTTCAAGAATTCTCTTTAGTGAAGAATTTAAGAAATCTTGTATAAATGAACTTTTAAAGTCATATCTGCTTTATTCTTTCTAAGTGCCCTCTTTTTTTCTCTTTGAGACAGAGTTTCATGGAGCTGAGGCTGGCCTTGAACTTCCTAAGTAGCTAGAGATGGCTCTGAATTTCTGATCCTCCTCCTGCTACTTCCCAAATGCTTGGGATTATAGGCATGTGCCACTATGTGTGGCATATGTGGTGTGGATTGAATTTAGGGCTTTGTTCATACTAGGCAAACACTACCAACTGAGCTCTTTAAAAAAATTTTTTGAGACACTGTCCCAGAACATTCTCAGTGTTTTCCTTTTCCTCTTGTAAAAGTAAAACTCCATGGGCTGGAGAGATGGCTCAGCAGTTAAGAACACTGGTTGTTCTTGCAGAAGACCCACATGGCAGCTAACAATTGACCGTAACTCCAGTTCCAGGGGATCCAACAGTCTCTTGTGTCCTCCATGGACATTGCACGACACAGGCGCACTTACCTACATGCAGGCAATACACACATACACATAAAATAAAAATAATAAATAAAATAGTTTTAAAAAGTAAAACTCCATTCTCACTAAACAGTAAGTAGCCGTTGGCGATTTTGAGTACTGCTGTGATGTATTTAAGTTTATAAATACCTCTTTGAGATTGCTTCATTTCTTTTTATTTGTGCCTAGCAGTAGAATTGCTGGATTATATGATCATATGAACTATTTGAGCAATATTATGGTGCCTGCATATAGAAAACTTGGAAAATACAAAATATGGAAAAATATGAACAAAATTTTTGGGAGGGGTATTGTTGAGGAGCTAACCCAAGGCTTTATGTATGATAAGCACTGTAGCTTATAAAGAAGAAATTTCAAATTGGGTTGTTGGCGTGCTGTAGAGATGGATCAGTGGTTAAGAGCACTGGCTGTTCTTACAGAGGACCCAGGTTTGGTTCCCAGCACTCATGTGGCAGCTAACAGCTGTCTGTTACTCCAGTTCCAGGGGTTCTGAAACCGTCTTCTGGCCTCCACAGGCATTGCACGACACAGGTGCACTTAACACACATGCAGGCAGAACACATATATATATATATATAAAAAAAGAAATTAAAAATTATCCTTTATCTGACAGAACAATGATTGACATTTTGATATTTGCAATATTTTGTGAGTTTTTTTCTAAATATAGCTAAATATTATAAAAACTATTTTATACTTTTCATGAACTCTTATGTGTTTCCTGTTTTACTTGGTTTTTTGTCTAGAATTATAGGCAAGTATCATGAAGTCAAGCTGACATTTCTTTAATTGAAAAACAAACCTGGTAACTGCAAGATATTCTGTCAAATGTATTTACTCTTAATTCTCAGCTTAGTTTCAGTATCTGTGCTATTATTCAGTTATAGTCTTTGGTGTCACATACAGATCTTTGTATTTCTAATTACCTTCTCAAAGTACACTGGAATGTCAGGTTCCTATGGTACAGAAAATGGGTAATTAACTTAGCTTTTAAAATAGTTGTGTCACTTAGGTATGTGATAATGAAATAACTTTAGATTTTGTTACATCGTTACCAATGTGTAGGAGAATACCAGTGTGTTAATTATCATTTCATATTAGTGTTTATAAAAAGCATAATGTAATGGGTGTCTTTTAGAGGATTTTCCCACCTATTTGGGATAAATGACATAGAAGATCAAAGAAGGATTTAGAAAAACGAAGTTTGGGAAATATATGCTGTTTTGACAGTGTATTTAAACTTGTTTTAGGCTCTTATACATTTTATGATGGTACCACTGAGGTTATATGTCTTTATGTAGAGTGTTCTTATATAGGGTGGATTGTTTTGATTTGGTTTGGGGATTTTTTGTTGTTGTTTTTGAGACAGTGTCTTACTATGTAGACCTGACTGGCCTGGAACTTAACTTTGTAAACCAGGCTCGTCTTGAACTCAAAGAAATGTGCCTGTCTCTTCCTCTGGAGTACTGGGATTAAAGGTGTGTGCCATAATGTTCGGCTTGGTTGGATTTTGTTTAATGGTAATTCATAAAGAAGTTTTTTTTTTTACTTGATTTTGCTGCAGGTACAAACACGTAGTGCTGATGAACCAATGACAACGTTTGTTGTGTGTAATGAATGTGGAAATCGGTGGAAGGTATGGGACCTTCTTAGAGTTATATCATGTTTATTATAGGATAATTTATTGTGGTCTTTTCATCAGTCTACTGGGATATCTAAATTGTACATGAATATCATTTTGTGCCCTCCTAGAAGTAGTTGACTTGATTTTACCCCTGTGTGTATGTTTCAGTGTAGGTGTAGCAGGAGAGTGTCAGCTTAACACATTTCCATCTATACTGTAGTCATTGCTTCTACTCTGCTTCACACAGTCTGTGCCTGTTTATTACTCATTTTAATAAATTTTCACCTTGGAAGAATTTCTCCATTTGGTGAAATTGAACCCCAAAATATCGCTGTTTGTTTTAGGGATCACAGTGGACTTAATTGTGGTTTGGTAGATTTTTCAGTAAGCCTTTGTATTGCCTGTGTGTTTTGGGGAATTGGTCTAAATGACTCATTTTTGAGTGATTTTTTTTTTCCGTTTTTTTTTTGTTATAATTGTTTTGTATATATTTTTGTCATTGTTTCAAAAATAAATGCTGGTACTTTTTTCATCAGTTTCATTTTTGTTTTTGTTGTTTTAAGACAGGGTCTCTCTGTAGCCCTGGCTAGCTTGGAGTTCACTATGTAGACAATACTGGCTTCATCTCACAGAGATCTGCCTGTTTCTGGTGCTGCCTCTGTCCTGGGATTAAAGGCATATGCCACAACACCTTCCTTTGTTTTAAAAGGTTTTTTGTATGTGTTTATAAGATTTTTTCTTTTTTAGTTATACTTAATAGACCTTTTGGCTTAATGTTCATTTTGAATTGCTCGTTTTTGCTTAAAGCAAAATGAATTGAAAGGTGGACAGATATTTTCCACAGATAATAGTTAGGGGCTTTGGCCCTAGACTCTCCAGTTCCCTCTCTTTTTTTGAGACATAGTCTCACTATGTAGACCTGGCTAACCTGGAGCTCCTTTAGTTCTACACTGTAAAGGTTACTGGTATTAAGGGGATCATAATTTGAAGCAGGGTCTCCCACCCTTCCTAATTGGCAGTTTCTACACCAAGTTGAGAGAAGAACATACACTTTTTCTTCTTTCTTTCCTTTTTTTCCTTCCTTCTTTCAGTCCTGTTGAACAATCTGGGCTTGACCAGATACTAGCTCTCTTAGATCTACTGTGCATGCTGGATATTTTTATTAGTATTATGGGCATGTATAGTGCAGTTTGTTTTAATGCAAGCAGTTCACTGAACAGTTTTTGACCTAGAACCTAGTGAATTTAAGGAAGTTCAATTTATTGTAGAAAGTTGACTGGAATTGTTTAATTTAATAGTATTTTTTCATATTTATTTTTTAGTTATTTCTGGTATTTCTAAGTTGGAGAGTCAAGATAAGTGACTACTATGTAAAAAAATACAGTGGTATTTTCAAAGATACATCTTTTACTAAAAGTATAAAGTATATACTATGTTAAATGGAAGATAAATGCTACATTATTTGTATTTTAAAAATCTAACAAAATATTTCTTTTGCTTTTGCAGTTCTGTTGAGTTGGAAGAATTGACAAAATATCTGGACCATTAAGAAAATAAATTTTGTAATTAGCTTTAAAACTAGGCCAGACAACTAGTTTTCTTGCAAGTCAGATTTTTAAACAACACATCCCATGAATTAGTCCTTGTTTTCACTGAACA
>NW_008347810.1:2225684-2233013 GCF_000622305.1 Nannospalax galili
TTATTGTGTTCAGAAACCTCAGATAACCAGATACTCTTTTGCATCTGTAACTGCAACAAACTCTTTGTATTTCTCATGTATGTACATTACTTGTTTTTACTAGATTTTACATTTGGGAACATGACTATTGAAATTGGTTTGGTTTTGTTGTTTACTTACCTGTTTGTTCTGTATCTTAGGTTTGTGGAGCTCTGTGGTTGCCTCTAGGCTTTTCACAAATCCCTCACAGGCAAAGAATGAATGCTTCTGATGCTTTTTCCCAGTAGGAAGAAAACGTTAGCATCTTAGTACAGTGGAGTTCCAATAAACAGTCGTTACTTGACTTTAACTTGGGAATCTGTACTGACCCAGGATTAAGCATAGGAATTGTGTAAATCATTAAAGCTATGGACTTTCCATGTGGAGGTTGATGAAAACACTTTTTTAATTCTGAATCTTTTGTGCTGACCTTACATGATGATGAGATTGTTGAGCTAACTGAGAATGTGGGCTGTAGCAACTAGTTTTACAACCCAGGTTTTACATTGTTTACTTTTGTTTAAATGTGTGCCATTGGTTTTGTTGGTAGCAAGTCTACACAGATTTTTCCTTTTTTGAGACAGGGTCTTACTCTGCATCCCTGGCTTGCCTCCTACTCACTGTGTAGATTAGGCTGGCCTTGAACTCATAGAGATACGCCTGCTTCTGCCTTCCCAGTGCTGGGTTAAAGGGATGTGCCACCACTGGCTTTGCCACATAGTTTTCTTGATACAGGTGTTGTAGTGCACATTAAAGCCACTATTGCAAGTTTATAATTTATCATGCCGACTCTGCATCCTGTCAGACTCCAAGGTATATGTATACACCAAGGTATACACCTCTGTATATGTGTCGAGCTCTTCTGTGCTCTTTTTCTCATTTCTTATCTGCAGATTATTTTGACATGAACATTCAAATGTCCATATTGAGGATTGGCCTGTGGGTAGTTTCTATCACTTTAAAAATAAAAGAACATTTTTGAAAGAATTAGTTTAAAAAATAATGTTAAAATAGTCCCACTTTTAAATTAAGTGTTCCATTTTAAAATTTGTAATTCAATAAAGTTTTTGTTGTTAAACATGTATTTTGTCATTTTATTTAGCTATTGAGTCTTTTCCTTTTGTTTAGAATTTTTGTCTCCCTTTCCTCCCCCAGCTATTAATGTACTTTGAAAGTACCGTATTACTTACTTTTGATCATACTTAGGTAAAAACTGCTGAGCAGTGTGGTTTTAGAGCATGTTGTTCTCTTTTCTTTGTCTGGACCCCTGGTGATAGAATGCACGGTGGTTCCAGTAGGCATATGAGCACACCCCCTCTGTATACATAATGTAATACATGAGTTCCTATTGAGAATACTAAAGGGATTTCTGAGGGTAATATTTTATAATATTTACTTCAGAGATGAAGTAACTATGTTAAGTGAACATACAGAGAAAGTGAGACAAATACGCATTTGGGCATAGTGAAGAACCATCTTGTTGAGGAAGAAAACCACCTTGATTTTCTTGCCCACCTGAGTGCTGATGAGGATTGAGCTATACATTTTGCTAAGCCATTACAACTTCTGAACTATAAATGTTCAAACATCCAAATCTGTATATACCTTACAAATGGGAAATGTTTTGAAGTATTAACAAAACAAAAAAAGAAATGTCAGGTTCAGTTCTGAATTTTGATACCTACTCAGTGATTGTCCTTAAAGGTCACAGTATGATTTGGGGATTTGGATTTTCAAAGAACTACATTTGAAGAGTTGTCATTAAGAAGTTTAATCAAGGCTGGGTGTGGTGGAGCATGCTTACAGTCCCAGAACTCAGGAGGCAGAGGCAGTTCAAGTCCAGCCTGGCCTACATAGTGAGTTCCAGGCCAGCTGGGGCTACAGGGAGACCCTGTTTCAAAAAAGAAAGTTTAATCAACAGTGATTCCCTACCCACTTGCCTTACTTAGCCATTAGTTAGTTGCCCAAGAGGAATTGAGGCTGAGGATGGTGCTCTTCTAATTCCAAGACTTGGGACTTAGAAGTCATGAGGACCAGTTAATTCATTCTTAGCTACATAGGGAGTCCAAGTCCATCCTGGGCTATGTGAGATCCTGTCTCTAAAAAAATAAACATCCCACTAGAAAGTGTGATGGAATAATCAGTGGCAGGGATTATAGTGAAAGCTGTATATCAAGAAATAAACTGCCAACCTCACAGGAGGGGAGTAGTGTGTGTAGATAGGGGGTCTTTGTCTACACCAAGGTGGGCAGTCGGAGTCCATTCAGAGGACTAAGAGCCTTTGGCTAACATCAGGGAGTAGCCCTGACCTTCATTTTTTTTTTTTTTTTTTTTTTTTTTTTTTGAGACAGGGTCTCCCTGTAGCCCCAGCTGGCCTGGAACTCACTATGTAGACCAGGTTGGCCTTGAACTCACAGGGATCCGCCTGCCTCTGCCTCCCGAGTGCTGAGATTAAAGGCGTGAACAACAACGCCCGGCTGCTCACTGAAGACTCAGACCAAAGGTAAAAGGGGGAAAGGAGGGACTGCCATCCTCAAGAGTGGATGGCCAAGGCAAAGCTGCTGCTACTCTCTTGGAGAGGGGTACTCACAAACTCGGTGTGTTCCAGGAGCCCCATGTTGGGCGCCAGCTGTGGGTCTCTCCATCCTCTCATGGGTCATTGGCCACCGAGCCCACGAACAAAGGGAGCAGAAGAAACAAATGGGGTCAGGACAGCCAGTGAGCACAGACAGAAAATACCTTCCAGGAGTCAGTTTCAGTGAGGGTCAGGAAAAAATACAGGGTGGAGATGGTAGCCAAAGCTTCAGCTGATAGGTGTTCATAGTATGCTTTATTTACATGTGGTAGGGGGATCCTATCAGCTGGCTATAGGGCAATGCCTAATTATCATATAGAAAAAACCTGGGGGCAGTTTTATTGCAGGTAACTATGCCCAAGGTCATGTTCCAAATAAGGCCAGGCATCTGTGCTTGGAGGCACTTTCCAAATAAGGTCAGACAGACAGCAGGAAGCCCCCTCTGAGAAAGGGAGTCCACCGTATAGCGCCGAGCTCCTTAGAGATATCTGGACATGGTGGACTGCAACCTTAGCAGCAGGGTCCCCCAACAGTAGGGAAGTACTATTTCACAGGAATTAGTTATTGACAGATTCCTAGATAGTAATAGAATAAGTTGAATTACTGTTGAATAATTTGACTCTGTCAAAAGAAATAGAGAAGTTTGTTAGAAAACATCTCATGGCTATAGCCATGTTGGATAACCAGCAGTGTAGCTTTGAAAAGTTGCACTCTAAGTTCTGGGGGAAATTTGTTCACTGCTGTATCTTTAGAACCTAGAAGAATGCTTAATCACATAGAGCTCCTAAAATGATTTGTATTAGATATGTCCATGTATTAAATTTGTTCTAGCTGTGTAGACATTGGGATATAAAGAATATTCTACAGATTGGGGATCTGAAGAAATAGAATGGATAACTACTAGCTGGTAGTCTTTTAGACTCCCAGCTTTAAAGGAAAAGGTAATCAGCTTGAATAGGGAGGTAGTCCCTTTTAGTGCTTTAATTCTACAAAGTGATGCAACAGTATCAATGGGAAGTTTTTCAGGTTTTTTTCCCCAAATCAGTGTGTTCATTCTGTGCTCATTGTCCAACCAGAAGACAGAAAATGAAATTGTAGGGACTGGCTTGAATGAGTGACTTTGTTTATATATATATATATATAAATTTTTTCCCTTAATGGCTATGACTACAAAGATAGAGACCCTTTCATGTGTGATATAGTCTGGTAAAATTAGCCTGTATTTTTTTCTTGACAGCTGGACTTTTGAAATAAAAGGCGTTTGTGTATTGATGCAATGTGTCAGTATAGTTAGCATTTGAAGAAATTAAAAACACCACTGAGAGTCCAGGAGTTGGAATGCTCAAGCCCTGATTTGTCTCATTGGCTCTGGTTCCTAAACAGTTTTCTGATTCAGCAGGTCAGTGATGCTCACAGGTCTCATGCCACAGTGTTCATTGAGTTTACTGTATAGCCAGTGGTGGCTAAGCCAGTATGAATGCATCTGGAGCTTCTACTTCCCTTTTGCTACCTCAATGCAAAGGATGAAGTTAAGGGCAATGGAAGTGGAGGAAAAGCTTAGATGATACTACCTGAATCCAGGCCTTAGGAAATTAGAACTGCTGTAGATGCTCCTTCTAAAAGTCAGTTTCCTCCACTGGGCGTGGTGGCACACACCTTTAATCCCAGTACTTGGGAGGCAGAGGCAGGTGGATCTCTGTGAGTTCAAGGCCAGCCTGGTCTAATAATGAGTTGCAGGACAGCTGGGGCTACAGGGAGACCTTATCTCAAAAAGACCAGAAAAAAAGAAAAAAGTCAGTTTCCTTAATGCTTAAGCTACTTTAACATAAGTTTCTGTCAGAAGTCATTTAAAAATAATAAATTGGTGGAGTATTTGAGTTCACAAAAGAACATTTTGGGGCCTAGAGAGAGAACTCTGGTTAAGTGCATGTACATGTACTGCTCTTCCAAAGAGCTTTTAGTTCCCAGAACCCACGTCGGGTGACTCACAATGGCCTGTGACTTCAGCTCCAGAGGCATCTGACACCTCTGTCCTCAGCAGGTGCTTACACTTACTCCCCTCCCCCATATACGTAATAAAAAGAACACTTTGTTATGGGTATGCCAGGGGCTGTGGGAAATTGCTAAGATTAATTCTAAGGAGTCGGGTACAGAATACCTCTAGCGTTTATTCATCTGGGTAACTGGAACTGGACCCATCGAACAGCAGTGTTCATTTCTCCTATCCTAAGCTCCTAGCATCTACCATTTTACTCTCCATGTCTATGAGTTTTTAAAAATTTCATTATCTTTATGTGTATCAGTATTTTGCCTGCATGGAAGCACACTACATGCATGCAGTGCCTGCCAAGGCATTGGACACCTTGGAACTGGAGTTACTATGTTAGCGTCCACTGAACCCATGTCTTCTGCAAGAGCAACCAGTGCTGGTAAATGTTGAGCCATCTCTCCAGCATCTGCTTCTGGGTCTGAGTACTTAAGATGCCTATAAGTGGAATTGCTGTAGGTGGATCAAGTCCATAGTACACCTGCTGACATTTCCAGGTTTCTGTGGCCTGGAGCAAAGAATTGGACCAGACAATTAAGAAAGAACACTCTGGAACCTGGAAGTGGGCCTGGGAAAGATTAGAAACGAATGGCACTCATCCACAAGAGTGGTGAGCGTTTATAGGCATGTATGTAGTACACATTTTCTTTCACATTTCCAGAGTGCCGGCTCCTGTGTGCAAGTAACAATGGTAGAGAGGGAGTCCCCAGACTTTCTGCCAACTGTCTTTGCTAAGTTAATCTTTGATACTTTTCTCTCTGTGCTGCACTTTCCTGCCACAGCCCTCACCCTTCCCTCCAGAGAGCTTGTGCTCCCAGTACTCTAAAGTCCATGCTGACGAGGACTGTCTCTGTTACCCAAGTGGAACCTCAAAATTCTCCCTACTTTATCTGTTGCTTGGAGGGGAGGCTTTGAAGTCTGTGCAGTAGGAGTTGGCTGGAATCCTTGTATCACTAGGATGTGTTTGAAACTGTCTTCCTAGAAGACATATTTTTGAATGAAGTTTTTTTTTTAATATTTTATTATTTCTATTTTGTGTGTATGAGTGTATGGTCTGCATGTATGTGAGTGCCGTGCCGTGCAATGCCACAGAGGTCAGAGGAGAGCTTCGGATTCCCCTGGAACTGGAGTTAAGGATGGTTTGTAGGTGCCATGTGGGTGCTGGGACTCCCACCCGGGTCCTCTGCAAGAGCAGTCAGTGCTCTTAACCGCCGAGCCATCTCTCCAGCTCCATTGAAGTTTTAAAATAGTTTTTATTGAATTTTTGTGCATTTTATACAAAACTTAATCATCTTTATACCCCCTTCCCCTTCTGCACTCCCCATTGACCCCCCCCCACTGGATTTCCTGCATTCTGTTTAATATGTTAAGTAAGGCCTATCAAGTCAAGTTTTGTACACATATGTCCCTCAGTGCAAGTTTATCCACTGGAGTCTAGTCGACCTATCTAAAGTCTTTCCCTTAAAGATCAACTCTCACCCAGTAGTAATCTGCTGCAAATAGTTCTTCAGCTAAGATTGGGGCCTGCTGCCCATTTCCCAAGTTCTGTGCTGAGTGTTTGTCTGATTGAGTTTGCATGAGTTGCTTGGGTCTTGTGCATGCTGACACTGTTACTGTTAAGTTCATTTGAGCAAGTTCCCAGAGGCCTGGAAGACTGTTTGGTTATGATCATGCACCAATCCTGGCTCTTAGAATCTTTCCTCCTCCTTTTCCAAAATGGTCCCAAGCCATGGATGGGTGAGGTTTAGTATAGGGGTCCCACCCAGGGGCACACACTCTGTAGCCTCTTACTCTCTACACTTTGGCTGTGGTCTTTTGTGTCATCACCCTTTGTTGTGTGAGGAAACTTCACCTGTGAAAGTTGAGAAATGCATTAGTAGTCTCTCTGCCTCTTGCTCCACTATGTTCCATGAGCCTCGGGTCTAGAGGTCCCGTTGTAGATGTGTCACTTAGTGGTAGGTATTTCTCAGACACTCTGTGTGTGACCAATTGTTGAACTCTGTAAGAGTCTCCATCTGTTGCAAAAAGAAACGTCCTTGATGCATGGTGAATGGTATACTTGTCTATAAGGATCCAAATTTAGCACACAGTAATAAATTACATTTGTCTAGGGATATGACAGAGGTAGGGTTTGTTTATAGTACCATCCATAAGTTCCCTTCCATTAGGTAGCTGTTGATTACCCCCAAGATAAAAGTGCCACTACTGCGCTGATACAGTTTCTTGTGCCAGTTCTTGTGATTGTATAGGCTTTAAAGCTGAGTGTCCTAGTTTGTCCTTCATTGCTGTGACAAAATTCTCTGATCACTACCAACTTGGGGAGGAAAGGGTTTATTTATCTTACATCTCCTGGGTCACAGTTCATCCAGGAGCCCAAGGTAGGAACTCAGGGCAGGAACCTGGAAGCAGGAGCTGGAGCACAGGCCATGGAGGAATGCTGCTTACAGGCTTGCTCCCCTGGCCCCTGCTCAGCCTGCTCTCTTATCCAACACAGGCCCACCTGCCCCGGGGGTGGCACCACCCATAGTGGGCTGGGCCCTCCCACATCACTCATCAAGACCTCAGACATGGCCATAGGCCAGTCCAATGGAGGCAATTCCCCAATTGAGGCTCCCTCAACCCAGGTGTGTCAAGTTGACACTAAAGCTATCCAGCACAATTGACCCCTTGTCAACATGAAACATGACAC
>NW_008347810.1:2233098-2239998 GCF_000622305.1 Nannospalax galili
AAAATAAAAAATTAAAAGTCTTAACTGTGGGCTCCTATAAAATTCAAAACAAGTACTGTCTTATTTCAAAGGGAAGAATCAGGCACACCTAAGCAAAACCAAAGTCCAGCAAAGTAGCTCAAGGCTGGACATCTGGGGTTCACTCACGATCTTCTGACTCCGAAGGGTACTGGCAGTTCCTTTGCTCTGACTCTGCAGTCCACAGCACACTCAGCTCATCTCGCAGACCCAGGCCAGCTCCATTCCACACCTACTGCTGTCGTTGGTGGTCGTCCCATGGTCCCAGCATCTCCAAAAACCTGGGGTCTCCACTGAAACTGAGGCTACCCCTTCACCCATGGCCTCTTCCCCTTCAATCTTGGGGTCACTCCAACTTAACTGCACTTTCACCTATGGCCTTTACTGGCCACTCAGAGTGCCAAGCCTCAGCTGCTCTCTGTGACCGCTTCACACTTTCAACACCAGAACCATGCAGAAGACTCTTACACATTACCAAGTCCTGCTTCCAGGTTGAAATAGAGGTGCGGTCCCCTCTGTGTGCTGACCCTGAGGAAATACCTCCCAGAAGATTTCACCATAGTGATGCTGGTCACTTGTTACTTACAGCTGATTTTTCAGCCCCACCTAACCAGCATCAATTGTCCCAGTAAAGCAAAGATTTTGCTTCAGGTTTTGGTCTCTTCTTAACCACAGCTGATTCTTCAGCCCCAGCCGACCAGAACCCACAAATTCTCAATCCAAAATCTCACATGAACAGCTCTGATAGTCTCTGCTTCCCTTTGAAGCTTCACAAGCCAGATCTCCATCATCTACACCTCTTTCAGCAGAACTGTTCCAAGCTCCACAGCAACAAACTCTGAGCACGCAATGGCGTTTCCAGCCCAAAGTTCCAAACACTTCCACAGTCCTCCCCAAAACACCAAGGTCAGTCTGTCACAGCAATATCCCACTCTCTGGTACCAATTTCTGTCCTAGTTTGTTCTTCATTGCTGTGACAAAATACTCTAACCACTACCAACTTGGGGAGGAAAGGGTTTATTTAGCTTACCTATCCCAGGTCACAGTTCATCTGGGAGCCCAAGGTAGGAACTCAGGGCAGGAACCTGGAAGCAGGAGCTGGAGCACAGGCCATGGAGGAAAGCTGCTTACTGGCTTGGTCCCCTGGCCCCTGCTCAGCCTGTTTTCTTATGCAACACAGGGTTACCTGCCCAGGGGTGGCACCACCCATAGTGGGCTGGGCCCTCCCACATCACTCATCAAGAAGATGCCCCTCAGACATGGCCACAGGCCAGTCCAAAAGACGCAATTCCCCAATTGAGGCTCCCTCAACCCAGGTATGTCAAGTCGACACTAAAGCTATCCAGCACATTGGGGTTGGATCACTGACTGGTTTTCTCCCTTAGCAGCTTGCAAAGTATTCTCCAGAACTATGAGAGCCAGTCTTCAGGGAGAAGGCTTCCAGGTCAGTTCCAGCTCCATTGCTCCAAGTCCTGTGTCCAAAATATATCCTGTCTTCAGCAATAGGGGCTTACCTTCAAGTTCTGGGAGGTAATCAAGGATGGTGGTAATAGCCTGTGTTATTTTGGAAGTCTGGAACTACCCTGACCAACAACTTGAAGGGAGGTTTCTCCTGTCTGACACTGTTTCTTGTTACATAACCTTTAGGTATACACATACAGTCATGTTCAGATATTGTATGTGAATTTTTCCAATAGTTTTTTTTAGCTAATGCTTCCCTCTGGTTTTCCCCACCACCTAGGCTTTACCTCTCTTCTCTCCTCTCCCTGTCTAACCTTCCTTCTACCTCCCCAGTTAAAGTAACCTCCCCTTCCTTTCCCCCTTGATAATACCTGTCTCCTATTATTCCCTCTGACCCCAGGAGATCCTTCTTTCCCTTTAGCCCCATGGTACCTTGTATATCCTTCCCTCATTCCTTCCTAGGTGAATCTTCTAGTATCCTCCATTTCCCCCTTGGTAACATGCTTCTTACTACCCTCCTCTCTCGGGCTCTTTCCTTCCCTTTATCTCCATGGTTCCTTTCCATTTTCCTGGTTCCTGCTGTTACATCAGGATATAAACTCACATATATATCCTGGATTTGGTGCTAAAATCCAGAAACAAGAGAGAACATATGTTGCCTGTTTTTCTGAGTCTGTGTTACTTCACTTAGTATAACAGTTTCTGGTTCTATCCATTTACCTGTAAATTTCATGATTTCATCTTTACTGCAAGTAGAACTCCATCATGTAAATATATTACATTTTCATTATTCATTTGTCAATTGAGGGACATTTAGGTTGTTTCCATTTTGTAGCTGTTGTGAAAAGAGCAGCAACAAAAATGGATGTACAAGTGTCTCTACAGTAGGATGAGTCCTTTGGGTATATGCCAAGGAATGGTATAAGTGGATCATTTGGTAGATTCATCTTTAGTTTTTTAAGAGTTCTCCACACTGATTTCATAGTGTGTGCACGAGTTTGCATTCCCACCAGGAGTGAATGAGTATTCTTTCTCCACATCCTCTCCAGCATTTGATTCCATTTGTTCTCTTGATCAGACCTACTCTGACTAGGATAAGATGAAATCTTAAAGTGGTTTTGATTTACATTTCCCTAATTACTAAGGGTATTGAATACTTTTAAAAATTATTGATTTTTTTGTGTATTTCATACGGAATATCCCAAACAATCTTATTCATCTTTATACCCACATCTCAAATGGCACCGTCCCATAACCACCCTCCCCCCACACTGGAGCCCATATACTTTGCTATCCCTGTTACTGCCCACTGTGTTGTCAGTGTCTCCAGCCGTTCCCCAGTGCAAGTCCATCAGCTGAGTCTAGTCATCCTATCTAGAGTCCCTTGTTTTAGAAGATCAGCTCTTCTTCATCTAGCAGCAATCAGTTGCCAACATTCCTTCAGATAACATTGGGGTCTGCTGTTCATTATCCCAGTTCTTTGCTGGGTTACTGTCTGCCTGAGTTTGCATGGGACTCTTACATTCTCTCCACTCCCTCTTCCACGATGGTCCCTGAGCCTTGGGTGGATGAAGTTTAATAAAGGGGTCCTGTCCATGGACCATTATTTAGCAGACTCTTGATCTCTACACCTTGGCCATTTGTGACCTTTTGTGTTTCTGGCCCTCCACTGCATGAGGAAACTTCATTACTGAGAACTGATTCATTAGTGTCCTCTTCATTATCCCTGTTCTATATTCCATGAGCCTTAGGTGTAGAGGTTGCAGTGCAGATGTGTCTGTCCCTTATGCCTGGGCAATTCATAGACAATGTCTGTGTGTGACCAGTTGTGGCACTTTGTATTAGTTTCTGACTGCTGCAAAATGAGCTTCTTTGATGAGTGGTGACTGGAATATTTGTCTGTAAATATAAAGATACATATTTTGCACATAGTAAGAAATCACATTAGTCTAGCAATGTGATAGTTTTGGGGTTTTCTCTAAGATCGATGACCACTCCAGCCATGTGTATTAGGCTATGCTACAGTACCACGTTTGAATTCCCTCCCTTTGAGTAGACTTTTAGTCAAATTAGGTAGCGGTTCATTGCCCCCAAGACAAAAGGGCCACTACTGCACCAATGGAGTATGCTGTGCTGGCTGTTGATGTGATTATTTGGTCTTGAAGCTGGTGTTGCATCATCCGTTGATGTTTTTGCTTGGCACCTTCATAGCATTCTCCAAAGCTATGAGAGCTAGCCTTCAGTGAAAGTGGTTTCAGGTTAATTGCAGCTCTATTGCTCCAAATCCTGTGTCCGAAGGATTCTGTCTTTGGCAGTAGGGTCTTACCTTCAAGTTCTGGGAGGCCATCAAGGACTGTGGCAATAGCCTGAGTAATTTTGGGAGTCTCTTGGGCCATCCTGGCCAACAACTCAAAGGAAGGTATCTCTTGTCTGGCCCTGTTTTTTGTTATGTAGCCTTTAGCTATACCCATGGACTCTTAAAGAAATATACTGATCACTTTAATCTTTGGTTATACATTCCTTTTGGGTGTTTAAAAACATACAGTTGGCCCAAATAAACCAATTTATTTTTACTCTTCAGGTCGTTGGAGGATCTGTACCTCAGGGGTCACACAGGCTTGGGAGGAGCCCCTGCTCCTTTCCTTGACCAGTTCCATCTATGTGAAGACAAGTCACAGGTCCTACTCAACTGTGGCTGGCTTCACTTGGAAGCATGGAGGAAATGTTTCCTCTATGTTGACCCTCCTCTTTGTAGACTGGACACTGGTACAAGTCCAAATGGTGGGGTCTCCATGTCCTCCCTGATCAAGAGGACAGGTGACTTACCACAGTTACAGGACATTTTGAGAGATGCTCCATAGTCTCTGGAACTTACTTGACCTTGGAGGGCAAGAGGCAAAAACTGTCCTTTAAGTCCCTCTGACCAGATTAGTATAGGCCTCAAAGTATGGCTATTAAACATCCAAGAAAGTGAGTCCATCAGTCTGGTACTTTTAATTACCATGTACTATATAGATTAAACGGGCAAAAAACCAAACATTCTCAGATAAATCTTGACTAGACATAATATTTTGTTCCTTAAACTAGTTGTATGTATAATTTATCAGAAGGTTGTTGGACTAATGTGGTTCCCTCTGGTTTTTTAAAACTAGCTAGGCATTATTTATCTCTCTCATTATCTAACACTTCCACCATGGTTTCCCCATTTAAAGTGCCCCCATTTTCCCCATTTCTCCCTTGATAATACCCTCCTCCAATGGTCCCACCTCTACTGAGCTCCTTCTTTCCTTTTATCCCCGAAGTTCCTTGTATAACCCTCCCTCCACCCTCCCATTTAAATAACCCCATTTTTATCCATATCTCCCTCAGTAACACCTGTTTCCTACTGTTCTTCTCTTTCAGGTTCTTTCTTTTCCTTTACCTCCCTGTTTCCTTTCCATTATCCTGGTTCCTGTAGTTATGTCTGGGTACATACTCACTTACCAGGGTTTGGTTCTAGGATCCACGTATGAGGGAGAACATATGTCGATTTATTTTCTGAGTCTGTTACTTCACTTAGTATAACAGTTTCTAGTTCCATCCATTTACCTGCAGATTTCATGATTTCATCTTTCTTTATTTTTGAGTAAAACTCAATCATATAAATGAACCACATTTTCATTATCCACTCATCAACGGAGGGATACTTAGGTTTCTTCTATCTCTTAGCTATTGTGAAAAGAGCAGCAACAAACATGGATGTACAAGACATTTTCATTCCACTCATCAACGGAGGGATACTTAGGTTTCTTCTATCTCTTAGCTATTGTGAAAAGAGCAGCAACAAACATGGATGTACAAGTGTCTCTGCAATAGCATGACTTCTTTGGGTATATGCCAAGGAGTGGTATAACTGGGTCAAATGGTAGGTTCATTTGTAGTTTTTAAAGAGTTCTCCACACTGCTTTCCATAGGGGTTGAACAAGTTTGCAGCACCACCAGCAGTGGATGAGTGTTCCCCTTTCCCTACATCCCCTCCAACATTTGGTATCATTTGTTTTCTTGATCTTAGCCAGTCTCACTGGGGTAAGGTGAAATCTTAAAGTGGTTTTAATTTTCATTTCCCTAATTGTTAGTGATGTTGAACACCTTTTAAGATGCTTCTTAGCTATCTTTATTTCTTCTTTTGAGAACTTTCTGGTCACATCCTTAGTCCATCTTTTAATTGGGCTACTTCCTTTCTTGATTCTTTGTTTTTTGAGTTCTTTATATATTCTGCATGTTAAACCTCTGTTGGATGTGTCACTGGTCAAGATTTTCTCCCACTCTGTTGGTTTTCTATTCACACCCTTGGTTGCTTCCTTTGATGTACAGAAGCTTTTTAGTTTAATGAGGTTCCATTTGTTAATTCTTCACCTTATTTCCTGAGCAATTGAAGTCTGGTTTAGAAAATCCTTTCCTAAACCTCTATCTTGTAGGTTATTGCCAATGTTTTCTTCTAACAGTTTCAGAGTTTCAGGCTTTACATTGAGGTCTTTGATCCCTTTGGAGTTGACTTTTGTGCAAGATTGAGAGGGGTTTAGTTTCATTCTTCTACAGGTGGAGAGCCAGTACCATTTGCTGAACATGCTCTTTCCTCCAGTGAATGTTCTTGGCTCCTTTGTCAAATATCAGGTGGCTGAAATTGCATGTAGTCATATTTTTGGTCGTCCGTTTTGTTCCATTGGTCTATGGGTCAATTTTTGTGCCAGTACCATGTTGTTTTGATGACTATAGCTCTGTAATGCAGTTTAAAATCAGGTATAGTAATCCCCTCAGCATTGCTCTTAGTGCTCAGGGTTACTTTGGCTATCTGAGGTCTTTTGTGTTTCCATATGAATCTTAGGATGGATTTTTCCAAATCTGTGAAGACTGTCATGGGGATTTTGATTAGCATTGCATTGAATCTCTAAATGGCTTTTGTTAGGATGGTCATTTTCACAATATTAATTCTTCCAATCCATGAGCATGGGAGGTCCTTCCATCTTCTGGTATTTTCCTCAGTCTCTTTCTTTATAATATTTAAAAATTTCATTGTAGAGATCTTTAATGTCTTTAGTCATGTTTATTCCAAGATTTTTGTAAATTAATTCTGTAGCCCGCCACTTTACTGAACGTGTTAATAATTTCTAGGAGTTTTCTGGTGGAATTTTTGGCATCTCTTAGATATAATATCATCTGAAAAAAGGAATAACTTGATCTCTTCTTTTCCAATTATTACTCCTTTAATTTCCTGCTCTTGTCTTATTGCTCTTGAAAGAGTTTCAAGTACTATGTTAATGAGAAGGGGGACTAGTGGACAGCCTTGTCTGGTTCCTGATTTCAATGGGAATGCTTCTGGTTTTTCTCCATTTAGAATGATGTTGGCTGTGGATTTGTTATATGTGTCTTTAATTATGTTGA
>NW_008347810.1:2240248-2242347 GCF_000622305.1 Nannospalax galili
GAATTAGAGTGATGCTGGCTTTATAGAAGGAATTTGGAAGTTCTCCCTCCATTTCTATCTTTTTGAATAAATTATGTAGTATTGGATATAGATATTCTTTAAATGTCTGGTAGAATTCTGCTGTAAATCCATCTGGTCCTGGGCTTCCTTTAGTCTGGAAGTTTTGTGTTACTGTTCCAATTTCCTTATGTGTTATGGGTCTGTTTAAGCTGTTGATCTCTTCTTGGTTAAGTTTTGGTGATTCCCATGCTTTTAGATACCTATCCATTTCTTTTAGGTTTTCCTATTTAGTAGTGTATAGGTTTTTAAAGTATTCCCTTTTAATGTTCTGGATCTTTGTTGTGTCTGTTGTGATGTTTCCCCCTTCATCTCTGATTTTGGTGATTTGGAGGTGCTCTTCCTTTCTTTTGGTTAACTGAGCTAAGGATCTGTCAATCTGGTTTATCTTTTCAAAGAACCAGCTCTTGGATTTGTTGATTCTTTATATTGTTTTCTTCATTTCTATTTCATTAATTTCTGCTCTGATTTTCTTATTTCTTCTTGTCTGCTGGGTTTGGGTTCATTTAATTTCTTTTGTAATTTCTCCTTTGACCCATTCATCATTCAGGAGTGTGTTGTTTCATCTCCATGCATTCATGAAGTTACTGGGGTTTCTTCCAGTGTTGGTTTTAAGCTCTATTGCATTGTGTTCTGATAGAATGCATGGAATTATTTCAATCTTTTTGTATTTATTGAGGCTTGTTTTGTGCCCCAGTATGTGGTCAATTTTGGAGAAATTTCCATGGGGTGCTGAATAGAAAGTATATTCTTTGGTGCTTGGGTGCAACATTTGGTAGATGTCTGTTAGGTCCATTTGATGTATGGTATTGTTTAATTCAGATGTCTGTCTATTAGTCTCTGTCCTGTTGACCTATCTAGTGGAGACAATGGGGCATTGAAGTCCTCTACTGTTAGTGAGTTTGGATTAATCTGGGTCTTAAAGTCCTAGAGTACTGTTTTTATTTAGTTGGGTGCACCAGAGTTTGGTGAATAAATGATCATGTTTGTAATACCTTCTTGATCAGTTGTTCCTTTGATCAGAATGAAGTGGCCCTCTTTGTCTTTTCTAATTAGCTTTAGTTTGAAGTCTATTTTGTCAGATATTAGAATTGCAACTACTGCTTTTTTCTTAATACCATTTACTTGGAAAATTTTTTCTAGCCTTTCACCTTAAGGTAGTGCCTATCCTTGAAAGTGAGATGGGTTTCTTGCAGACAACAAGAAGATGGTTTTTTTTTTTTTTTTTTTCTGGTCTTTTTGAGACAGGGTCTCCCTGTAGCCCCAGCTGGCCTGGAACTCACTATGCAGACCAGGCTGGCCTTGAACTCAGAGATCAGCCTGCCTCTGTCTCCCAAGTTCTAGGATTAAAGGCATGTGCCACCGCACCCAGTTGGGTTTTGTTTCTTAATCCATTCAACTAGTCTGTCTGTTGACAGGGGAGTTTAGTCTATTGATATTTTTTATAGTTATTAGTGAAAGATGTGTATTGATTCCTGTCGTTTTGATTTCTGTTCGCATTCTTGGTGTAACCTGTGTGTTTCCACAGTTATACCTTCATTAAGTTTCTTTTTGTTACCCCTTGGGTATAGTCATTCCTTTTCTTCAGCTCTTTGTATTGGTTCAAGAACTCTCTGAAGGGCTGGTTTTGTGGACATGAATTCTTTCAGCCTATTTATGTCATGGAAGGTTTTTCTTTCCCCTTCAACTATAATAGACACTTTGGCTGGATATAGTAATCTGGGTTGGCAACTGTGGTCATTTAACACTGGGAATACTTTGGTCCAGGCTCTTCTTGCTTTCATAGTTTGCATTGAAAAGTCAGCTGTGATCCTAATGGGTTTTCCTTTATATGTGACTTGTTGTTTCTCTTTTGCAGCTTTCAGAATTTTCTCTTTGTTTTGTGCGTGTAGTGTTTTTACTACGATGTGCCGTGGAGAGTTTCTGTTCTGATCCTGTCTGTTTGGTGTTCTGTATGCTTCTTGTATTTGTATGGGCATGTCTTTCTTTAAGTTTGGGAAATTTTCTTCCACAATTCTGTTGAAGATCTGGTCCATGCCATT
>NW_008347810.1:2242877-2243683 GCF_000622305.1 Nannospalax galili
GTGTGAGATGCAAGCCTTCCTTTGTTGAGTTTAAGTCTGTTTCTTTTTGTAAACTTTATGTGCCTTTGTGGTTTACTTGTTGGGCATGAGAAGCCGGTTGGTCTTCCTTCGTTCTCTCTATTGATTTTATATTGGAGGGGCCAGATGGCTTTTTTAGTCCTGCTGCTCAGGAGTTCTGATAGAGACCCAAGTCAGATGAGAATCAGATGCTCTCAGGTTTTCTCCTAAGGTCTGGATCCCTCTAGTCAACAGACATAGTAAAATTTGGGAGAATTGTTAGGTAGAATTAGGATTCAGGACTCTCAGGCAGTCAGGGAAGGAGGCTGGTCTCAGGAATCCAAAGCAAGCAGGGAAAGAGGCTGGTCTCAGGAATCTGGGTTGGGGGTGGGACAGCCGGGGATGAAGGCTGGTCTAAGGTATGCAAAGGTGAGGTGGGGGAGAGAACAGGCTTTGAGGGCTCCAGGGGACTAGACTGAGGAATTAGGTTGTTCTGGGTGCAAAGGATCATGAAGCAGTGGGAGCCTAGGCCAAGAGGATAGTTCAGAGGTCTGGGGTGCCAAGAGAAGAAATGGGCCAATGCCCACTCTAGGAGGAAAGACAGGGTGTGGGAGCTGGGAGAGTGAATGAGGTTGATGTTTAATACTTTTTTTTTTTGTTTTTTTGTTTTTTAATCATTATTTTTTTATTATTTTTTTTTTCATACAGAAGAATTCATTCCAAAGCAATTGACATTGAGACGCGTTCACATGCATTTCCAATCTCTATATACATGACTATCACTGGTCACAGTCGCCCACCTTCTGAGC
>NW_008347810.1:2249283-2284597 GCF_000622305.1 Nannospalax galili
GGCACACGCCTTTAATCCCAGCACTTGGGAGGCAGAAGCAGGCGGATCTCTGTGAGTTCGAGGCCAGTCTGGTCTACATAGTGAATTCCAGAACAGCTGGGGCTACAGGGAGAGCCTGTCTCAAAAAGTTTAATACTTTTTAAAGTGTTTCTTAGCAATTTTTATTTCTTCCTTTGAGAACTCTGTTCAGGTTCTTAGCCCATCTTTTTATTGGATCATTTGTTTTCTTGTTTCTTTGTATATTCTTATTAATCTCCTGTTGTTTGTGTAAACCGTGAAGCTTTTCTCCCATTCTGTGGGTTTTCTCTTCACTTCCTTGGTTGTTTCTTTTGCTGTACAGAAGCTTTTTAGGTTAATGAGGTCTCAATTGTCTATTGTTGATCTATTCCTGAGCAACCAATATCCAATTTAGAAAGTGCTTTCCTATATCTTGTAGGGTACTGCTAATGTTTTCTTCTAACAATTTCAGAATTTCAGCTCTACATTGAGGTCTTTGATCCATTTGGAATTGACTTTTGTGCAAGGTGAAATATAAGGGTCTAGTTTCATTCTTCTACACACGGAGATCTAGTTTTGCCAGCACCATTTGTTGAAGATGCTGTCTTTCCTCCAGTGTGTGTTCTTGGCACCTTTGTCAAATATCAGGTGGCTGAATTTGCATGCACTCATGTTTGTGTCTTCTATTATGTTCCATTGATCTATGTGTCTGTTTTTGTGCTAATATGCCGTTTTTATGGCTATAGTTCTGTCATATAGTTTGAGATCTGGTATGTTAATCCCCCTAGTATTGTTCTTTTTGTTCAAGGTTGGTTTGGATACCCAGGATCTTTTGTGATTTTATATGAATTTTAGGATAGTTTTTTTCTGGTTCTGTGAAGAATGTCATGGGGATTTTGATTGACATTGCACTGAATTTACACATTGATTTTGGTAGGATGGTGCTTTCAATTTCCAGCACCCATTTGGTTAGCTAATAGCCATACATGACTCCAGTTCCAGGTGATCCAGCACCCTCTTTTGACCTCCATGGGCATTGCAGGACATGGTGCACGTATACATACAGGCAATACACTCATACACATACCCCCCCCCCCACTGATGGTTATATTTTGAGAACAAAGGAAAATAGAATAATTTTAAGAAGGAATCCAATGGTGGAATATGTTAAAGGAAGGCAGTGTGAGATTGTAATCATTGAGTAACAGCAGACTAAAACCAAAGCACAAAGTAACAACTACAGATAGATTTATAAATACAGTTTATATTTAAGAAGTAAAAGACCACCCCTATCCTGCCATACACATCTCTTGTTTGAAGAGAGATGTCTTCAGATGGTGGAGACTATGAAGAAGGTGCATCTCTTTATTTGTTTTTAAATAGGTTAATATTTTATGTGTATGAGTGTATTATTTACATGTATGTAAGTACATCTGTGTTGTGTGATGCTTGTGGAGGTCAGAAGAGGGCGTCGGATCCCCTGGAACTGGAGTTACAGATGGTTGCTTGCCACCATGTGGGTGCTGGGAATTGAACCTGGGTCCTCTGCAGGAGCAGCAAGTGCTCTTAACTGCTGAGCTATCTCTCCAGACCCCATCTCTTTATTTTAGAAAATAGCTTGAGTTCTTATAGTCTGAGTGCAGTAGGCCTTCATCTGCCCTGAGGTGTCAGTAAGCATCAGAACATATTCATGTCCTTGGCAGACTCATCTATCATTGCTTTAACTGCTATAGTTCATGTGTCCTAGATAAACACATTACGATTTGTTGGCTGGAGAAGTAGACTTTGGGTCTAGGAATGCTCGTTCTGGTGAGGACTCACAATGTTAGGCCTTGTGATTGGGCCAAATATGGAACAATTCTCAAGCCTAGGGTTGGTAGAGATTCCTTTGGCTTTGGAGCATTCTCATTAGCATCAGTCATTATACATGTAAGGAGTTCTTGGTTATTGATTAAGGCAAAAAATGGAGCTCTTTTTTTTCGAAAGAAAACATTTTCTTTATCAAATCAATCACCTGAGGTTGGGCTGGAGAGATGGGTCTGTGGAGTATGTACTACTTTAGCAGAGGACCAGAGTTCAGGTCCCAGTACCCATGTCAGGTGGCTCACAAACCCAGTAACTTCAACTCCAGGAGAACTGATGCCCTCTTCTGGCCTTTGTGGGCACTGCACTCATGCATACCCACATGCACGTGTAACTTTCGTTTTTCTGTCTGCCAGCCTATTTTGTCAGGTATCTTTAGTCCTATAAGGTAGTCTTGTCAGGGGCTCCTTCCTTTTCTTGGAACAGGGAAAGTTGCCTTCCTGTGCAGGCATCTGGGTCTTTATATATTAGACACGGTGGTCTTGAGTGGGGGAGAAGGGCAGCATTCATGTGCTCAGTTGCCTGGACTTTTGGTTTGAAGCGGGTCTGACTTCTTTGGTCCAAGGGTCCCTTGGTGGGTGTGATGGTGCCTGCAAGGCATCTCAGTTGTTGAACACATAAGGCAGGGTCCAGCAGCTGAGTCTGTGAGGTCTGAGGATTCATCTGTACCTTCTGAAGCTTTCTACAAGTGTAGGAGCTGACCAGATAATGACATGAAGAGATCCATCTTTATGAGATAAGGGATGGTAAATTTCCTGAAAGCTTTAATTAGCCTGTTGAAAAATACCGAAGGATTTTCTTTTCTTTTCTTCCTTGAGTAACCTTTCTGATCTTGTCATTATGAAATGTTTAATGTAGCTTTTCATTCCTGTAATGAGAGACCATCATCACCCTCTGTGCTGCCCTACTGGTGTGTTAGTTTCAAGCAACAGTAATTTATTTGTTTGTTTTTGAGACAGAGTCTCCCTGCCACCCCAACTGACCTGGAACTCGCTATATAGACCAGGCTGGCCTCAATCTCACAGCAATCCACCTGCCTCTTCCTCCCCAGTGCTGGGACTAAAGATGTGCGCCACCACAACCGACCCTCAAGCAGTAAGTTCTTTTCTGAGAGGACTTAACACTCAGGACATAGACTCTAATTGTCTGTAAGAATTCAGACACTACTACCCTTAGTGTGAGTGCTGTAGGCATAGGAGTCTGTGGGTGACTGAAACTCTGTTCTTTGTAAGCCCCATAGGCCTGGGTTCCCTTTTCTCTGGCATAGGTAAATGGGAGAGTAATGGGGTGGGGCAGAAGTCTGCAGAGTAGAAGATACTCCATCTGAGTCCCACTGGCCATTTTGTTTTCCATTTGGAAAGCATGGTGTGGGCACAATAGGGATCACCCAGGAAATCAGAGGTGTCCTCTTTTGTGTTTTCACAGCCTAGCTCCTTACCCAGCAGAGGGCCATGAAGGCACCTCAGGACATTTTCCTTGATTCTTTCAAAATAGGTACAGCTACAACATGGTGTAGAGATTTAAAACTTCCATCCTTCAGCCAAACTTCCCCATCACCCAGCTCATGTTGAGGCCAGCGGTAAACTACTAGTGTCTTTTTTTTAGCTTCTCAGAATCAAACTTATTCCAGTTCTTGAGGATGGAGATTTTATATATATATACATACATACATACATACATACATACATATATATCTCCTTTTTTACAGTGAATATTTCATTATATATGTCTGGGTGTAACGTATATCAAAATCACATTGTCATTTCCCACCGGCCCATCATTGGGCATCTGTTTTCACAGCTCAACTATTGTGATGGGGCTGCAGGAAATGTGAGTTTGTATTTCTCTTTGAGATCCTAATTTTCTTTTGGATAAATATTAAGAAATAGGATTGCTGCATGATGTAGTAACTCTATTTTTAGTCGTCTGAAGAATTTTCATGCTGTTTCTCAATGTGGCTGCACCATTTATATCTTCACCAAACAGTCTTCAGATTCCACAGTTTCTTTACTCTTGTCCCAACACTCTGTACTTGTTTTTTGTTTGTGTGTTTTTGAAAGAGGGTTTTACCATGTAATTCAGGCAGCCTCAAGCTCATTATCCTCCTGCCTCAGCATCCTGACTGCTTGAACTGGAAACGTGAAGCAGAGGGTAAGGCTGCGAGCTCTAAAGCCTCACACTTGGCACTAGCTTTGTTTTTTTTTGTCATTTATTTACTTACTTATTTATCTATTTATTTATTTTGGTCTTTTTGAGACAGGGTCCTCCTGTAGCCCTAGCTGGCCTGGAATTCACTATGTAGACCAGGGTGGCCTTGAACTCACAGAGATCAGCCTCCCTCTGCCTCCCAAGTGCTGGGATTAAAGGTGTGCACCACCAGGCCTGGTGGCACCAGCTTTTTTTGTTGTTCATCATACTAGATGGAGATGCTACCTTGCAGTTTTAATTTGTGTTTCTCTGACTAATGATTCTTTTCATTGACCATTTGTATGTTTTCTCTGGAGAGATATCTGTGGAGTGACAGGTTCTTTTCTTGTTCTTGTGCTGTGCAAGTTATATATATGTATATATAATATTATATTTATAATATATATTAGTGCATATATGTACATACATGCATATGTCATATGTATATATACACATTGTATTACTTTTCTGTTGCGATAAAGCACCATAAACAAAAGTGACTTATGGAAAAGTTTCCTTTCCCTTACAGTTCAGAGGGATGAGTCCATCATTGCAGGGAGGCACGACAGCAGGCCTCAGGCACAGCAGCGGGAGCCAGAAGCTGAGAGCTCACATCGAACTGGAAATGTGAAGCAGAAGGCAAACTGGAAATGGAGCAAGGCTATGAACTCTCAACATCTGCCCCTGACGATGCACTTCCTCCAGCAAGGCTGTGCCTCCTGAAGATCACTGACCTCCCTAAAGCACTGCACCCGGGGACGACGTGTGCAAAGACATGAGCCTATGGGGAGTATTCTCATTCAAACAACTAAACTGCTACACACACACACGTGTGTGTCCTCTGGAGGCCAGAGGAAGATGCTAGGTATCTTCCTCGATCATGCTCTTTACAGCTTTGGGTCTTACTGTGTAACTCTTTAATCCATTTTGAGTTGATTTTTGTTTATGGTATAAAAAAAGGTCCATTTTCAACCTTTCGCTTCAGTATTTCCAGGTTTTCAAGCATATTTGTTATGGAAACCATGTCCCCATTACAAAATGTTGACACCTCTATTAAGTGTAGCTTTATTTCTCAGTTCTCTTCTGTTCTGTTGATCAATATGTCTGTGTTTATATTTAGTACCATACTGTTTTTGTCTTTTTTTTTTTTTTTTTTTTTTTTTCAGAGCTGAGGACTGACCCCAGGGCCTTGTGCTTGCGAGGCAAGCACTCTACCACTGAGCTAAATCCTCAACCCAATACCATACTGTTTTAACTACTGTTATTGTTATGCATTTTGAAATCAGAAAAATGTTATGCCACAGTTTTTTTTTTTTTTTTTCCTTTCTCAAGATAACTTTAGGTATTGGAGTCCTCTGTAGTTCCATATAAATTTTACTATTGTTGCTTGGTATTTTTTTCTGATTCTGAAGAGAGTCATTGGAATTTTGATAGAGATAACATTAAACCTGTCGATTGCTTTGGGAACACTGACATTCCAGCACCATCAGGGATATTGGCCTGTAGTTTTAGGGCTTTTTATTAAAAATTTTTTATTACAAAAATTTTTGTATTCGCCTGCTCAGCTGTCTCACCAACCCTGCTTTTGATGTGTTGGTTTGTGCTTCTGTTTTCTGAGACAGAGTCTTGCTACAGAAGTTCTGGTTTGCCTCAGATCCATAGCAGTCCTTCTGCCACAGCGCCCCAGGTCGTTGGACTACAGACATGAGCCACCACTTCCAGGCCTTGTTTCTTTATACTGTCTTTTCTAAAGGCTACTAGAATAATTCTGACATCATAAAATAAGTCTAAAGATGGCTCCTATTTGTTGGTTACTTGGTAGAGTTTGGGGGGTGTGGCATTAGTACTTACATGTGCGAGAGAATTCACCAGCGAAACCATTTGCTCAAGGAGCTACCTCAAATGGTTCCTATCCCAATATACTGTCTAAAGACAGCCAATCATTGATTTTTCTTTTTTTCATATTTTATTATTTTTATTTTATGTGTATGTATGTGTTGTCTGCATGTAGGTAAGAGCACCCGTGTTGTGCAATGCCCCCAGAGGACAGAAGAGGTTGTGGGATCCCCTGGAACTGGAGTTACAGACAGTTGTTAGCTGCCATGTGGGTGCTGGGATACGAACCCAGGTCTTCTACAAGAACATTCAGTGTTCTTAACTGCTGAGCCATCTCTCCAGCCCCCATTGATTTTTCTTAACGGTTATGAGTTGGCACAGGAGATCACTTGGGGGCTCTTTTTAAATAATTTATTTCTTTTATTTTATGTGTACAAGTGTGTTGCCTGCATGTATATAAGTGTACCCATGGAGGTGCAATGCCTGTGGAGGTCAGAAGAGGGTGTCTGATCCCCTGGAACTGGAGTTGTAGACAGTTGTTAGCTGTCATGTGGTGTCGGGAATCGAACCTGGGTCCTCTGCAAGATCAGCCAGTGCTCTTAACCAATGAACCATCTCTCCAGCCCCCACTGGGAAGCTGGACAAAGTAGACTTCAAGCTTAGACTCTTGACCACCCATGTCCTTCCACCCAATTGATTTCTCCATGTGTCCTTTACTACATCTTAAAATTATCTCATACTTCGTGTGATACAATGAGATGCTGGGGTCAGAAGAAGCAAGGTGAAAAAAGAAACACAGGAAGTGTTTAGGCATTTCCACTGACAAGCCTTGGGGAACATACACCAGAAGGGGAGGAGCCAGAGTTACTACCAGGTGAGACCTTAGATGACTGGCTGGATTACAACCAGGGACAGGCTTTGAGGGTAAGGAAGCAGTCAAAATTGAGACAGGCTGTTTCCCTCATCAGTAGGATATACCAGAGGGGATGTCCAGCTAGAAGCTGACTGAAGGAGGAGGTTCAGGAGGAATTCTAGGCCAGATCCTAGGTGAAAATCACAGGGAGAACATAGAGCTTGTTGAGAAAAGTAAGCTGAAGCCCAAACCTTAGGGCCACCTCATTCAGTAGGCAGGGAATAGCAGTGATCAGCCTGTCATAAACAGCTTCTATAGTCTCCATGGATTTGGCAGAGTCCTTGGAGCAATGCCAAGGACAAGTGTCATCATTATCCTCATTCTTACCAGTGAATTGACATGCCCAGGAAGACTTAGCACCACTACCAACAACGTGCCAGGGGAATTGTGGGAAACTGGCTGGGGGCTCATGTGCTTGGCTGTTGTGTTCAACTGCCCACAGTTGAAAGTGAGAAGGACCCAGGCAATATGCAGAACTAGGAGGGGGCTGTGGAAGACAGGGAAGCAGTGTTTCCAGCAGGGAATCATCCACTGTGTTGTAGGGCATGCTACTGAGGTAAGGTGGGAAATGCTGCAGACAAATGCCTCCTTAGAGACGTTGGTGCACTGCTCTGGTGCCGGTGTCGACTGGGAGCCGAGGACGTGGAGGAGTCTGGTGAGGATGAGGAGTGTTGACCACGGCAATGGACGCAGGCTTGTTCTTATCTGGGAAGTAGAGCGAGCCTGAGGTATAGGGAAAAGTCAGCGTGATGGAGATGGTGTGGTAGAGTAGGCAGAGCCAGGTAACAAAGCTTTGTTAAGAGGAGTTTGCCACGCCCCTTGGAAACACTGCAGTTCTCGCTTGAAGCGTACTAGTCTTATGCCATGCTTCACACACGTTCTTTATATATGTCAAGGCAAATCCTTCCAAGTCTACTTTGTGACTCATTTCTCTGCCTATCTGCGCAAGGGTTACGGTGCGCTGTCTCGACGACCTACCTCTCCAGGCACTCCCATTTATCTATGTGCTGAGAAATCCCAACTCAGTCCTCCAGCCTAGAATGTTTGTTACTGGCAAGGCAGGGTCATGTTCAGGCTGGCTTCAGACTCTTTCTGCTTCAGCCTCCCAAGTGCTGGAATTCCAGGTATGTGTCACCACACTCAGCTCCAAGCCTAGACTCTTGACCACCTGTGTCCTTCCACCCAATTGATTTCTCCACGTGTCCTTTAATATACCTTAAAACTACCTCATGCTTCATGTGCCCTTAACTGGGCTGACTCATTTGGAGGCATTCAAATGCCTCTCCTCTCCCTTCCCACTGCCCCTGCTGCCAGGACAGACAGGCTCTTGTTCTAGGTCTCAGCTTTGGCAGCACTGACACCAAGATCTTCATATAATCTCCAAGACTCTCTGAGCTGTATCTGTCTGCTCATAGAACTTCCTGGACTACGTTGTGCTTGCCATTGACATGTAACCTGCTAGAGGACAGAGTTTGTGTTTTAACTGCAGTTATAGCCTCTGGTGGATAAGGGACAGGAAGCATATTTAAGGGGTTGACACCCTGAAAAGTATGAAGTAACATATTCTCTGGGGCTATACTGAAGGAGGTGAGATGAGGTGCTGATCTATGCAGATTCATGGGTTGCACTGAAAGCAGAGGCGGTCAGGGACACTCTACATGGAGGGTAGGAGGTGAGATGGTCTACTGATAATGAGAGGGGCTTTGGTGACGGGCTTAGGCTGCGTAATGAAGCCAGTCAGATTGTTGTAGGACCAGACCACAGGATGACCAAAAACTCCTGCCTGAGGGCTGAAGCTGGTGTACCTTTGCCATTAATTTCTGACTTATTCCTGAAGTCAGTCTAGATTTATTACCTTTCCTATTCACAGACATGGGATTCTTCAGGGTGGCTAAGGTCTACAAACCACTTTTACCTGTAGACTGTGAAGTTATTCCATTTGCCTTTGATAAAAATAATGGGAACTAAAGACAGAGTACTTGTCTGGGAGGTAAAAGGTACACTGTGCCACTGTGTGATCTGTGTTCCCCAGATACTTAAATATGGAATAATGAAAGATTGAGATAAAACTCTTGTGCTTTATTTTTAGAGTGAAAATACCCATTTTGTTTAAATAATAAAAATGGAAATATGCTTATTTGAAGGTTTATGAATATGTCCAAGCTATGAACTTCAAAATTCATTCTTCAGGGAGGCAGATTCCAAGAGAGACAGTAACCCTTTCTGACTGAAGAATTACCTAAGCACTATTTCTCTTACTGAACATCTGAGACTGCCCCACCAAGTGCATGCTGCTTTACATCAACCATGTGTACACACGCATACATACAGACATGTCTACATACATACACACTCAAGAGAGGATTTGGGTTGCCATTTTGACAAGGAATGGTCACATCATAAAATGTGAACTTGAGTTTGGTCATGGCACCAACTGAAGTATTCGAACTGAAGGAAGGGATAGTTGAGAAAGACCGGAATGTCTTTTCTTTGTGGGGGTAGTATGTTACTATTGAACTCATGCAAAACAAAATTGGTCCTATTTGCTCTGTATGTCCATTGCTCCAGGCAGAATGGAGGTTTTCGGTGCACCCTCTGCCACTGAGAACAGGATACTGTCACTACACATGTGAGTGTACTATCTTTGGAAAGCAGTCGTATCCCATTTTTTCTCAAAAGTTATCACTACAGGTGGTTGTAGTTTACATTATCAACATATGATGGTAGGAGGAAGAATGTTATTAAAACAGCCCAAGTATTACTCCAGCTGAAGAGATTCTACCTCTAAATTCCCTGTGCTAGACATAGTCCATGAATTCTTTTATAGTTTTATTAATAATAAATATATCTGAAACCTCATGCTTCAACCGACTTCTTAGATAAGGACTGAAGCAGATCCTTGTAGAGGGCAGAGTTCATGAATCGGGGATAGGAGTCTCTGTGCATAAGGGTATAAATCTGAAGTTGTGCATCATCGAATATGTGTTGGGACGGGTCCACCATGTTTCTGTTGATGACTTCTCTTACTCGGGAGTCCAAACTGACCTGTGGAAAGAGGCAACAGTTATATTTCTCTTTGTAAATGCTCTTAAACTTCCATAATTTGTTTTTTCTTTTAAAAGTTCCAAACCAAGCAAGGTCTTCCAAACTGCTCCAAAAAACTCAAAGATGAATGACATCAGGTTCTGGAACTTTGGTGGCACCAGCAGCTCCTGGAAGGCTGGGTAAACAGACTGCTGGCCCATACCAGAATGTGACTCTGTGGGTCTGCAGGACCAGGCATTGTATTTTTCACAAACTCTAAGGAATGCTAGCTGCTTTAGAAAACCACGGCAGTTTGTTTCTTTAACATGAGTGTAGGATGTCCTTTGAAGAAAGAAGGTACATGCAGACTTATCCCTGCTAACTATCTAGTAAGGGGAAGGCAAAAACCTGGGTGCTGCAAGCTTCTGCCCAGCTAGAAACTGGGTGCGGGTTTCTGGAAGCCACAGGAAGACATTTGTGAAGTGAAGCGCTCAAATCACAGGGCCTTGAATCACAGGGCCTGAGAGCTAGCAACACCAGGTTTCAATTCTAGCTGTTTGCTAAGTTGGGGGCCTTTGGGCAAGGCAAACTCTTATACACATGTTAAGTTAAATATGAATTCCTATTAATGAACTCATCTTGGAAAATAAAATGGTCTTTTCTAGTGTGTGAGTGTGCATGTGTATGAATTTGATTAGAATTTGAAGTGCTTGAAATCTATATTCATGGGAAATGTTGGCTTATACTACCCTGGTGGTTTGCTTGTCCCAGACAAGACTGTCCCATGGGCCAGGGCAAATTACTAGGCTCACGCCTTTCTGGGAGAACATGAGTGCAAGCTACAGCTGTTGAAAGAACACCTACATCTCTTCTAAGAGCCTCAGCTAGATGAACTGCAGAGCTGGCTGTGATAGTTCTAATTCAGGATGTTATTCTTACAAAACTGCAAATGTGATTAACCATTCATATATGCCAAATTCAGCAATGACTTTTCCAGAAGTTTATATCCATCTTCCTCCTGGAAAGCTCCTCCTGTATACCCCTTACCCACAGATGACACCTTAACCCCATATGTTCAAAACACATTCCCAGCATCTCCACAGCTCCTTGTTCAGTTCACTGAGAAATGGAACTATCCGGGGCTGGAGAGATGTCAGTAGTTAAGAGCACATGCTGCTCTTCCAGGGGATTGGAGTTCAATTCCCAGTACTCACATCGGGCATCACAGCTTGTAACTCCAGCACTGCACTCACATGCACAAACTTATACACAGACACACACATATGCACACAATTAAAAACAATAAAATTAGGAAAAAAGAAAACGGAGCTATCCATTCCCCCCCATCCAGTGCCAGCTTATCTTTCATTCTCGCTCTTCCTCTCTTTCCCTCCCTCCTGCTCCCTTTTGCACTCCCTTTCCCACTCTTCCTCCTCCCTCTCCTCCCCTTCTGGGCAGAGTCTCACTATACAACCTGGGCTGACGGTGAGCTCACCATGTTCCAGGTGCTGAGATTACAGGTGTGCACCACCATACTCTGCTTCATCTACTTCTCTGACACATCTGTCCATCTGTCCAAATGACCGTTGTTGCTAGATTTGTTTCTCAGCCTCCCAACTGGTCTTCTGGAGTCTTCCCAAACACACTCCATTATTTGGTCGGGGAACTGTTTCTGAAGTGCAAATCGTGTCCTGACACTCAACTCTGTACCTTGCCCTGGCTTGTGGGTGCGCTCAGGATCAAGTCCAAGGTTTACCAGCTCCAAGGTTGAGCTTCTGTGCCTGTTGTCACCTGTGGCTCCATAATTCCCAGCTCCATCTTACTATTCCACTCAAAAGGTATCTGGACCACTTGGGATTTAAGGATAGGGAACTAGAATGATGGCCTTTTCATCTCCTTTTTCTGGGGCAACCTTGTCCCCCGCCCTTTCTGATGCAGTCCATTAAAATCCTCACTGTAAGCTAAGCATTGCTCTGTGAGGAGCCCTGCCATAGGGCCTCACTGATGGCTTTTACTACAGAAACTTTAAAAATTCTAATTCCCAAACAAGGCACAACTGGAACTTCATTTTGCATAACTTTTCCATGAAGAATATCCCTTTCCTAAGCCCTAGTGATTGGCTGATACCCTACACTGCTGGCACCGTGCCTACTGCCGCGGTCAGTGCTCACATAATGCCACACTGCCACCCTTGGTGGACCTGGGATGTGTCCACTCCCCTGTGCTTCTGCTAATTTCCTTTTCATTCTCCTTGGCCTAGTTTCATCTTTTCTGAGCATCTCTTTCTTACAGCTAGCTCCACTAGCCCCCATCACACCAGGGTCTAACCATCAGGCCACTGACTACAGAGGATCTGCCTTATTAAACACATTCTTTTAAAAAATTTATTTTTATTTTATGTGTATGAGTGTATTACCCACATGTGTGTAAGCGCACCTGTATCATGCAATGGCCATGGAGGTCAGAAGAGGGTGTCAGATTCCCCTGGAATTGGAGTTGGAGACAGTTGTCAGCCACCATGTGAATGCTGAGAATTGAACCTGGGTTGTCTGCAAGAGCAGCCAGTGCTCTTAACTGCTAAGCCATCTCTCCAGCCCGTTAACCACATTCTTAGCAGCACACAGTAGGAAACAATGATGATACTTGGAGTTATAAAGCACTGAGTTTTGAGAACGACCTAACCATCAAGATTTTAGAACTGAAGAAACAAATGCCGCACTGAATTTCCCTCCTCTGGCAATTTCTGCAATATTAAGGCTGCCATGGGAAAGTCTTTGCAGATCCAGGAATCTGGATGGTAATAGTGTCTTTATAGACACCTGAAAAAAATTTACTCTGAATAATGGAATAATTTTATTTAAATGACTATTTATAGGATATAATGTTTTTAAACATCAGTAAGTCTGGAGATGTAGCTCAATAGTAAACTTATCTAGCATGTGGTTGTCCCTGAGTTTGATCCCTAGTACCACAAAACAGAAAAATATTAAAAAAAACATACAAAACCCAGTGCCAATATTAGAACGGATGGGTCCCCACTATAAATTATGGATGGGTCCCCTGATATAAATTATGGATGCCTTTCCCAGAAAAAAGCACAAAATCCTTCCCACTTCTTTAGGGGTTGCCTGGGTTTGGATGCTATGAATAGGCAGAGCCCATGGCTGTATTTGGGAATAGCCCCAACTGTGTAGCAGTACACGACCAAACACACAAGTAGGTGATTTACTAGTGAGAGACCTTTTAGGACACACACCTCTTTAGGAGAGAGAATAGAAATGTAGTCTTCATATATTATCCTTGCTTTCTCTTCAATAATGCTTTTGTTAGCTTCCTTTTTCAGTTCTTCACAAGCCATCCAGAAAAGCATGTTTTCTTCACTGAACTCTGTTCGCAGGAATTCCCGGAACACGTTTCTTCCCGCTGGGGTGACCATCAAGTTGTCGAATGACTGGGCCCAGGCACTGACTTCCTCCAGAGTGGGAGTTGGGCTGAGCACAGGTAGAAAGAGAGGGAACAAAAGGGGGATGATAACAGCGGTTAATTTGATTCCCTCGCCAGGAACAGCTTTCCCTTTCTCATGATGGAAACACGTGAATGTTTGGCTCTTTTAGGAATGGAAAGTGCTGTTCTGGTAGACCAGGCTGGCCTTGAACTCACAGAGATCTGCCTGCCTCTGGCTCCTGAGCGCTAGGATTAAAGGCGTGCACCACCACACCTGGCCTTGTTCTCAATTCTTTAAGCCTTGTGCAAAAACATAGACGCTTTCAAATAGATTTGTGGGCATCTGCTGGACTGGCCCTTCAGCCAGAATTTGTTTACATTTGGACACATGTGGCAATACTTTTAAATTATAGAAGTAAAAGAAAAATCCTGCAACCATCTGACCCCAAACTCCCAAATCATCTATGACAGAACTAGGCCAGACCGGACACTAGTCCAGCGGGGTAATGGCCATTTATACTTTTGAAAATAGTATAATGTTTGAGAAATAGAAAAGAATATATGTAATATAAATGTGAGTTCTGAAGGCTGGCCATAAGATGATCAGCTAGGAACATGCCGTTTACCTCGAGAGCCACAGCTCGCTCACAAAGGTGCACCATCACCCCAGGGAATGGCTGGGCTTGATTTGGGGCTTACTATCTTTGAGGTTTTACTTTTGTTTGAACTACATTGAGATCAAAAGACAGTCTATGTAATAGTGATCCTTAATACCTCTTTTCCTACAGCTTTTATATATGTATATTTCCTGATGAATGTGTTCTGCAGTTTTGGTTTTTTTTTTTTCGTCTTTTTGAGACAGGGTTTCCCTGTAGCCTCAGCTGACCTGGAACTCACTATACATAGTGACCAGGCTAGCCTTGAACTCACAGAGATCCATCTACCTCTGCCTCCAGAGTGCTGGGATTAAAAGTATGTGCCACCATGCTCATCTGTATTCTGCAGTTTTAAAAGGATTTTATAACATGGCCTTATGTTTTCTTCTGCAACTTGCTTTTCCCACCTCACATTAAGTTTGTAAGATTCACCCATGTCGCCCTGTGAGTAGAACTTACTGTTCCCTTTCTGTTTTCATATTGGCCTTCTCAGATTTTGGCTTTACTATATTAGTTTTTTAGGTCTTGGTAGTTATGTGAAAGTCCTATAGACTTGGAATGATCTGTTTCTGGAATGTTTTGTGGAAGTGGCCCATAAAATCATATGGATACAATACTGATTCTGTAGAAAGACATTACAGGTTGAGCCCGGTGCACACCTTTGATCCCAGCACTGGGGAGGCAGAGGCAGGCAGATCTCTCTGTGTTCCAGGTCAGCCTGGTCTAAATAGTGAGTTCCAGACCAGCCAGGCCTACATAGGAAGACCTTATCTCAACCTCCCTTTCACCAAGAAAAAGAAAAATATTACAGTTTGAATTGTGTCCTCTCAAAGGCAACAGGGCAACCCTAATCCCAAGAACCCCAGACTATAACCTTATCTGGAAATGGGGTCTTTGCAGACTCAACCATGTTAAGATGAGATCATTAGGTGAGACCTAATCTGGAATGAGTCAGTATTCTTTTTTTGTGAATTTTTAAAAAATTATTTTTATTTTATGTGTATGCATGTATTGCCTGCATGTAGGTAAGTGCACCCATGACATGCAATGGCCCGCAGAGTTCAGAAGAGGCAGAGTTCAGAAGAGGCTGTCGGATCCCTTGGGACTGGAGTTATGAACAGTTGTTAGCTGCCACATGGGTGCTAGGATTCGAACCCAGGTCTTCTGCAAGAACAACCAGTGTTCTTAACCGCTGAGCCATCTCTCCAGCCCCATGAGTCAGTATTCTTGAACGGACATGAACAGAGAGAAGATGCTGTGGAGACACATGGAGAATGTGACCATGTAACTAAGGAGACATGTACAAGCCAGGGAACACCAGGCTGCTGGCAGGTACCCAAAGCTAGAAGACACAAGGAGGGGGTCTCCTCTAGGGTCGTGAAGACTGGCGCACAGAAGCCGGGCCCTGCTGACACCCTCGATCTTGGACTTCTGATCTCTGAACTGTGACACACAGATCTCTAACATTTTAAACTACCGGTCTCGGTGCTTCACTACGCGACCGCAGCAAATTCATTTGGAAGGTTATTAATTGCTGATATAGTTTAACTGTTTGGAATTACTCTGATTCCTTATTTCTTGTGTGTTTGAATGGCTTTCTCCTAGCGAGGAATTTGCTCAGTGTCTGTGTTGTCATATGCTGGCATATCTCAATCCCGCTGTTAGCATCGGCTAGATATCCTATCATAGTTCCATTTTCACTTCTAATGTAATGCCATTGTGTACTTTATTTTTTGGATCAGTCGTAGAAGACGTATTTGGCATAAATCTTCTTAAAGTAATAGAATTTAGGCTGGGGTGATGGCTCAGCAGGTAAAGAAACTTGCAGCCACGCCTGACCACCTGAGTTCAATCTCTGGGACCTGTATGGTAGAAAGAGAACCAACACCACAAGTTGTCCTGTCACCTCCACATATATGCAATGAAAGAGGACCACATACAGACATACACACAGAGACACACATAAATAAATAAATGTATAATTTTAAAGAAACCACTTTTGCCCCTAACTTCTGCATTCTTTCTACTTTTTATTTCATCAGTTTCTGTGACTACATATTAATATCTCCCTCCTACTTTCTTTGTGCATATAAGCCGGACACTTAGCTTACTAATGAATAGTTTCTTTTCTTAGAAACGTTAGAGGTTACATTTTTCTTCACTGTATTTTCAGCAACCCAAATTTTGATATAGCCACACTTCCATGTAGTTATTACCTATTTCTTAATATTTGTTATGATTTGTTCTTTGAGGAGATACTGGAAGTAATCTTGAAAATATCAAAAAATATAAGGATTTACTGTATGTTTTTAAAGTTTCTGACTTATACTTTAATTTGGGGGGGGCGGAAGCATAGTCTGTTTTATAATGATCCCAGAAATTTATGCAAATACTTTATGAAATGCAGACACGGATAGTGATGCACTTCTGTAATCCCAGCATGCAGGAGGCACAGGCAGAAAGATTGTAAGCTTGAGATCAGCCTAGTCTACATAGTGAATCCTTGTATCAAAACAAGTTTTGTTTTTTTATATTAAATTAAATTTTATTTATTTATTTATTTCTACACCCACTTCCCAGGTAGCACCCTCCCACAGCCTCCCTCCCCCTACTGGAGCCCTTATACTCTGATATCCCTGCTACTGTCTGCTGTGTTGTTGGCACCCCATCTAGTGGTAATCAGTTGTCAATATTCCTTTAGATAAGATTGGGGTCTGCTGTTCATTTTCCCAGTTCTGTGCTGGGTTACTATCTTGGGAGTCCCTTTGGCCACCCTGGCCAACAACTCAAAAGAAGGTATCACCTGTCTGGCATTGTTGCTTGTTGTGTAGCCTTTAGCTATACATATGGACTCTTATGAAATTATAAAGGAAAGTATAACCAAAACAAGTTGTTTTTAAAAAGGGGTGGGGATGTAAGTCAGTTGAAGAACCTTTGCCTAGCACCTGTGAGGCCCTGGATTTGATGCCAAAACAGAAAACAAATGAAGAAAAACACTAACAGCAACAACGACGAGGAAAATCTTAGCCAATTGTAAATGTTTTCAGACTGTTTGTTGGATGTTACACTTGATCTCTTAGAAATGTCCACAAGGAGGTGCTGCAGACGTGGCTCAGCGATTAAGAGCATTGACCGGCTGCTCTTGCAGAGGATGGGGGTTCAATTCCCAGCACCCACATGGTGGCTACCAACCATCTGTAACTCCAGTTCCAGGGGATCAGACGCCGTCTTCTGACATCTGTGGGCATTGCACGACGCAGGTGCATTTGTAATACATGCAGGAAATGCATTCATAGACATATAAAATAATAACTAAAAATTTTTTAGAGAAATATCCACATGGTAGCAGATTTGTAAATATCCTACTCTGGAACTTTTTGCTTTCACATTTTAGAGTTATTTTTATTAGTTACATGTAAGCTATTTTACCTTTAGTGACCCCCTCTGTCTGTATCTGTATCTGTGTCCATTTTGTTTGACATCAACATCAAAAAGCAGTACAGAACAGTGGGCAGAGTAGACTTGAGTTAGACTGAAGTCCATGCAGCAGCACCATCTCTACAAGGCCACCACCTGCCCTCAGAGATGTGATTATACCTTTGTGTAAATCAGGGAGGGGCGAGCCTACTCCAGGCAGGACACAACCTGCCATGCAAAGTGCAGGCTGTTCTTGAGCTCATACTTTCCCCTTCGCAGGCGTCACCGGGAAAGGAGCAGCCTGCAGGATGAAGCCTCAGTCCTCCCCAACTTTGAGGCCTTGGACAAATTACTCAAGTCTCTCCTGGATACTAACAGTACCTCCCTCAAAGAGTTGTGAAGATTTAACAAGTTAGATTTGCACTGTAAAGTGCTTAGACAGTTCTCGGACCATGGTAAGCACTCAATGTTATTTATAATTATTTTAACTACTCCAGCAATTAATTTATGTGGTAAAGATTTTCTCTTCATTTCTTTTATCACTTTCACTTTCCATGTTTTGACACTATTTGTATTTATTTCTGCCTTTTGTCTAATGTTATTTATATATTTAACCTAATATTATTTATTTAGTTCTGTGGCTTTAAAAAAATTATCACCTGGACTGGGAATGTAGCTCAGTTAGGACAGTGCCCGCCTAGAATGCATGCAGCCCTGGGTCTGATCCCCAGCACTGCATAGCTGGACATGGTGCTGCACACCTGTAATCACCGCACTTGGGAGGTAGAAGCAGAAAGATCAGGAGGAGTTCAAAGTCTTAAAGAGTTCGAGGCTAGCCTCGGCTACATGAGAACCTGTCTCAACAAAAAGCTGTCAGTTAACACTATTATCATCTCATTCCAGCTATATTTGTTTCAACACCAATATTTGTTTGAGTCTTCACGTATCTGCTCACAGTTCTCACAACTCAGACTTTTGATTTGGGATTGTGTTTTTACCTCCTGGCAAGCATCCTTTAGAATGTCTTTGTACACAGTAGGAAACTTTCTATTTATTTGAGTATTTAAATAATACGCCTTTACTTCCTGGTTATTCCTGAAAGGCAAGTTTGCTGCCTACACAATGCTAAGTGGGCGTTATTGTTCATGCCACTGTGAAGGGAGCTGCATTCCTCCCCTCTTTGGCTTTTGTGTTCTTCAGTTTTACTACAATTATGTCCAGATCAGACCTCACTTATCTTACCTGATCCATCTTGTGGGACACACACCCTTCCGTGGTATTTATGCCTTTCATCAGATCTGGAAAATCTTTATTACTTCTAGCCTCTCTTTTAATCAGGGACTCTGTATGTCAGATCTTGTCATTCTAGCCTTACTTTATTTAATTTGTTTTTAACATTGTGCTCCCCTGGTCACATGGTCTTCCTGGACACCTTCATACTCACTAATAATCACCTATTACAATCATTCATTTTTAGATAGGAGCAATAAATTTTCATTTTAAAAAATGTTTTATTTTCTTAAAATCTTCTTGTTCATTAAAAAAGATGCTAATGGGGCTGGAGAGATGGCTCCGCAGTTAAGAGCACTGGTTGCTCTTGCAGAGGACACAGGTTCTGTTCCCAGCATCCTCACAGCAGCCAACAACCATTTGTAACTCTAGTTCCAGGGGATCTGACGCCCTCTGCTGACCTCCATGGGCACTGCAGGACATGGGTGCACTTACATACATCAGGCAATACTCATATACATAAAATGAAAAAAAATTTTAAAAGATGTTAACAGTGTTTAATGTTTTATTTTCTTTACTTGCATGCTACTAATTAAATTTTTTTAAAATGTTTATCTATTTATTTATTTGTTATTTGTGTGTGTGTGTGTATGTGTTTGTTGTGGTCAGAGGACCGCTTCCACGATATGGATTCCAAGGCTCAAACTCAAGTTCCCAGGCTTAGCACCAAGCACCTCTATCTGATGAACCATCTTACTGGCCCTATATTGTGAAATTTTTGACAAGGAGGCATAATTTTTTCTTAAATTAACCTTTTTATTTTGAGAAAATGGTGGGTTTTCCTATGTCGTCGTAAGATAATGTAACTACGGCTAACAGTTTCTTTGTGTAGTGATGGATATATTCTGAAAGTAGAGGTTGTATAATATTGTGAATATACTAAAATTTTACTGAAGGAAAATAATGAAGAGGGACCTCACACACTGTTTAGCACGCTTCTCTGGTAGGAATATCCTGAAGGAGCACAGCGTGGTACCATAGTCTTCCAGCAGTTTTTCTTTTAAAAAAAATTCTATTATTTTTATTTTACGTATATGAGTGCATTGTCTGCATGTAGGTAAGTGCACCCATGCCGTGCAATGTCTATGGAGGTCAGAAGAGGTGTTGGATCCCCTGGAACTGGAGTGACAGATGGCTGTCCCCTCCCCACCAGAAGTTTTTCATAGTTGAGTTCTTCTTACTCATTTCTCTTTTAGATAAGCTCACTGTGTAGCCCAAGCTGGACTTGAACTCTTGATCTCATGCTCAGTTCTTTCCACACTGGTTTGCAGGTATTCACTGACATGCCCTTCTTTAGATCTGAGAATCATTTTGTGTTTCCATCTCGCACTTCTTTAAATAAGTAAGAGGTTGTTCCTAGATGTTTTATTTCAGTTCTAACATCTGCAGTTCTTTTTGGCTCTAAATTTGAGTTGTTTCTATGGGCTCATTTTGGAGGTGCTACTTTTGAATCTGGTACTCTTTGATCATGAGCCCACATTTATTTAGTCTTGGGGTCAAAATCGTAGATGACATTTCTTCAGACAAAGTCTTCTTTGGAGATCTCTGAAGACTTGCTGACCCAGGACCTCTCAAGCTCTTTTCAGGGTCTCAGGAATTTTAGTTTCTACTCCTGCCATCATGGCCCCAGGATGTTGGTTTATCTGGATAAACCAAGCAAAACCGACAGTACTCGACATGAGAATGCCCTGACTCCATCAAGTCTGCTGAGCGTCCTCGCTCAGTGAAGCTGTTTCCACTCCTGATCATGTTGCTAATGTAGCCCAGAGCTCAGTGCTTCTGCCCAGCCTCTTGAGAAGAACCTACCACATATTGCCAGACTGGGAAAAGATCCAAAGTCAGAATCTGAAATACGATTTTCACTCATCCTGTGTCGCTTTCACAGCACCATAAAATCACAAAATTGTCAAGTTGAGCCATTCTAAGTTGAATACCATCTGCACTTGTTCTTAGGGAAAAACAGCACCTTGCCTTCCTCTGCTTGGGGCTCAACTTAACTCTTACTCAGTTTTGCTTTTCAAGTACTTCATCATTTCATTATTTTTGTGACACACTTTAGATGCAAGCACAAATCTGTGTTTTTTTTTTTTTTTTTGCATCAGGGTCTCCTTGTAGCCCCAGCTGGCCTGGAACTCACTATGTATGTCAGATTGGCCTCTGTCTCACAGAGATCTTTCTGCCCTGCCTCCTGAGTGCTGGGACTAAAGGCATGCTCTACCATGCTTGGCCCAAGCTGATTTTCTTAAGTGGAATCTCACTATATAACCCAGGTTGTCCTGAAACTTGTGTAGCCCAGGCTGGCCAGATCCTCTTGCCTCTGCCTCCCATGTGCTGGGATTTTATAGGCATGAACCATTACACCCAGGACCAAATTTTTTTTTTTTTTTTTTTTTTGTCTTTTTGAGACAGAGTCTCCCTATAGCCCCAGCTGGCCTGGAACTCACTATGTAGACCAAGCTGGCCTTGAACTCACAGAGATCTGCCTGCCTCTGCCTCCTGAGTGCTGGGATTAAAGGTGTGTGTTACCATGCCTGGCTCCAAATTAATTTTTTATTATAGAAGTTTTACAGTGTTTGACTTTTGCCTTATTACAGTCGCATAAATTCATGACAATGTTCCATATAAAAAAGGTACTAAGATATTTTTGAAAGAAAAGACTTATAATTTTAAGGAATGACTCCCAGCACACTCACACTCACAACTACCTGTAACTCCAGCCCTACAGGATCTGATGCACTGTTTTGGCCTCCTCATGCACCCATGTGTGTATGTACCCACACACCCACATATAAATAAATAATGAAATAAATATTTTTTAAAAACAGTTAGACTGACCCTGTCTCAAAAAAAGACACAAAAAATTCACTTGAAGAAGGTTGAAGTACTCTGCTACGTTCCTTTACTATGTGAATTATAAAGATATCTTTTTTCCTGCCAAAGAAATCAAGAAATACGTGTTAAAAATGATTGAAAAGTTAAAGGTAATGAAAAGTGGGATGTTTTAAAAAGATAGTCCATAGTATGTGTTCAATACTAGTGAAGAGCCTAGAAAACAAAAGAAAGGTTCATAGAGCAAAAGGAAAAAAAGGAAGTATTAAAAGAAGTTACGTGTATAATTGACCAGAAGAAGAAACATACTAATGATCAAAATAACTGACAATATAATGGAATTTGAATGCCCTGTTTAAAGATATTCAAACTAAGTCAAAAAAAAAAAAAGACAAAAAAAAACCCCAAAACCTAATGAAATTCTATTTTAGGCTGGGTGTGGTGCCACATGCTTTTAGTCCCAGCACTCAGGAGGCAGGGGCAGGCAGATATTTGTGAGATCAAGGCCAGCCTGGGCTACATAGTGAGTTCCAGGCCAGCTGGAGCTACCAGAAGACCGCATGCCAACACCCTCCCCTCCCAAATTAAAAACTAAAAGAAAAGATTAAAACTAAAAACGCTACATCATGATTTCCCCCCAAAATACTTAGTTCTTTAAAAACACACTCGCTTTGAGCTCCTTGAGACTCGGGAAGAAAACAAAAGCTGCCAATCTCAGGAAAGCTGAAGCTTGCTGTGCTCACAGGATTCACAGTGAAACCCCAGGGTTATAGCAATAGCAACCGCTAGCCAGAGACTTCTTGGACCCTCCCAAATGCCTGCAAATCCTGCAAAGAAAAGTCCAGGGATGCAGCTTTTTTGAGTTGCTGCCCCCATGCTGGGGTGGGCTTTGGTGATGAGGCTGCTTGGGAGTCACCCATGCACCTGTAAAAGCAACCCCAATAAAGTCACTGGTTCATTAGGTTAGACTTGAGTGAAACTGGTTTTTTGGTCTATTGTCAGTAGATGGGGTGAGTAGATGATTGTTCATGTCTTCCCAGGAATGGTCACACAATAATATTTTAGTTATTTAGTATAAATTCACAGCTTAAAAATGAATCCTTCCATCTTCCTGAAAACCAAATAAATATGTTGTATCATTATGGCCTTTTACTTTTAAAAGTATATTAAATAAAAACAAAAATCACATCATTATGATTTGTCAAGAAGCGTGAGCTAATATTTGTGATGAGCCAAAGGAATCAGTAAGTGGGCTGACGTTTTTCTCTGCTATGAAATGAATTAAAAGAAATTTTTCAGAGAAATGCATACCACACTGAGATTTGATGTTTACTAAATGGCAGGTAGAGAAAAATGTGTGTGTTCTGTTGATACATAAAATGTAAAAAGAAAATGGGAAATGCTAGTATTTCAGTTAGTGCTGTGAGCTAAAAAAATGCAAGAGCTTACCTTTCTTCACAGGTTGGAGTGTCTGTGCTGAGTTCGTGGGATGCTCTAGGGGGTCTCTGGTCTTCTTGGTTTCTAACAGTGAGGCTGCAAGAAACAAGACAGTTGTGTGTTCGTTGAGATGCTGTAAGAACAGAGTTCTTAAGTATTTTAGTTTATTTCAGGTCCTCAAATAGATTTCTTTTTCTTGAAAATCATGACCCTGATTATTCATTTTAAGAAAATCAGGGGGCAGGAAGTGGCTGGAGAGATGCTCAGTGTTAAGAGCACTGGCTGCTCTTGCAGAGGACCCAGGTTCCGTCCCCAGCACCCACATGGTAGCTAACAACTGTCTTAACTCCAGTTCCAGGGGATCCAACAACCTCTTCTGACCTCCACAGACATTGCATGATGTGGATGCACTTATGTACATGCAGGCAAAATGCTCATACACATAAAATAAAATAATAAAAAAACAATAAATTAATTTAAAAAAGAAAACCAAGGGGGCTGGAGAGATGGCTCAGTGACTAAGAGCACTGGCTGCTCTTACAGAGGACCTGGGTTCAATTTCCAGCACCCACATGGCGGCTGACAACCACCTGTAACCTCAGTTCCGGGGAATCAGACACCTTCTGACCTCCTCAGACACTGTATGACACTGGTACACTTACATTCATGCAAGCAATATACTCATACACATAAAATAAAAATAATAAATAAAAATTAAAAATAAAAAAGAAAATCAATAGAATCTAGGCGTGGTAGTGCACGGCTTTAATCCCAGCACTCTGGAGGCAGAGGCAGGTGAATCTCTGTGAGATTGAGGCCAGCTTGGTCTACATAGCAAGTTCCAGTCCAGCTGGGGCTACAGAGAGACCCTGTCTCAAAACAAAACAAAAAACCCCAAAACAACAACAAAGAAGAAAACCGAAAGTATGACAATAAGCTTCTCATCGCTAAAACAAAATACCTCTTTTGGCTTACAGTTTTGTCTGTTCCAATGCATGACTGGTTGGATGCTATTTTGGGTCTGAGGTGGGGACATCATGATCGTAGTGCTCAGCATAGGGAAATTATATCACCAGCCAGGGAGCAAAGAAGAAGGGGCTGGTCCCAGCATCCCTTTCAAGGGCATACCCCTGGTGACCTAAGCAGTTCCCACTATGCCCCTCATCTCAAAGGTTCCACCTCCTTTCAAAAGTGCCAGCTTGGAGACCAAGCCTTTCACACCATGCCTTTGACTGAGATTCAAGATCCAAACCACAGCAGTGTTAGAAAAATACTATTTTATATAACTCTGTAGTCTATAATAATCGAGGAACCATTTGAAATTACTACAGCTGATTGCATTTAGAATAATCCTTTTTGGGGGTCTTTTTGAGACAGTCTCCCTGTAATCCCAGCTGGCTTGGAACTCACTATGTAGACCAGGTTGGCCGTGAACTCACAGAGATCGGTCTGCCTCTGCCTTTTGAGTGGGACTAAAGGTGTACACCACCACACCTAGCTTTTTCAAAATTTTTGATTTATTTGTTTTTATTTCATGTGTATGTTTTGCCTGCATGTATGTAAGTGCAACCAGAGGCCAGAAGAGGTCATCAGATGTGTGAAACTATAGTTACTGGTGGCTGTTAGCTGCCATGTGGGTGCTGGGAACCAAACCCCAGTCCTCTACAAGGGCAGCCAGTGCTCTTAACCACTGAGCCATCTCTCCTGCCCCAAATCATTCTTTTTGTTAAAAAGGAAAAAAAAAAAGGTTCAGTAGAAAATAGTTAAGTTTGTCAGAAATGTTTTCAGTTTTCATTTCATTTCTGCACCAGGAAAAGGTGTTCATTCTTCCTGTTTTGTGTCTTGGCAAAACAGGGTTTATATATTAATTGGCACATGTAAAAAATTATTAGAGGAGATACAATAAATCCTACTATTGTATCTTTCAAGAGAGTAATAGTTAAGTGTCAGAAATGTTTTCAGTTTTCATTTCATTTCTGCACCAGGAAAAGGTGTTCATTCTTCCTGTTTTGTGTCTTGGCAAAACAGGGTTTATATATTAATTGGCACATGTAAAAAATTATTAGAGGAGATACAATAAATCCTACTATTGTATCTTTCAAGAGAGTTTGTTTCCTTATTAAATATGCATTTCTTTGTAAAATGTTTCAAGTATTTTTGTTATTATTATAAATGAAATTTAAATTTTGATCTCATCTTCTGATTCTGGTTTATATATATGAGAAGGCTATTCATTTCCTATTAGTGTTACTGAGCAACGCTTTGTATATGTGAACATTTTCCTATTTAAAGTGCACAGCTCAGCGTTGTTGTTGTGGTTTTTTTTTTTTTTTTTTCCTGCTCAGTACCCAAAAAGGCCAAAAGGGTATCAGATCCCCTGGGTCTGGAGTTACAGACAGTTGTCAGCCATTATGTGGGTGCTGGGAACTGAGCCGGGTCCTCTTAGAGAGCAGCCAGTGCTCTTACCTGCTGAGCATCTCTCCAGTCTCCTGAGATCTCGTCACTTGGCACAATGTGTCAAAAGTTTATCCACAGCATACATCAGTACTCCGCTCCTGTTTTGGATGTAGGAACATACCATTTGCTTTTGCATTTACCAGGGAGTGCACACTTTGTTGTTTCTTCTTCTGGGATGCAGGAGTCATGTTGCTACACACACATGCAAGTATGTGCATCAGCATATATTCTCACGACATATTTTGGGAACAAGAGGTTCTGTTTTTAACATTTGAGGAACTCCCAAACTGGCTTCCAAAGCAGCGGCTCCAGCTTCCAGGCTTCCAGCCCTTGTAGCAGTATCTGAGGGCTGTCAATTCTCCCATCTCTGTCCACCTGTTGTGACTTCCTTTTTATTGTAGCTTCCTAGCTAAGTGGGTACGAAATGTCACTTTACTGTGGCTTTGATTTGTTTTTTCACTAATGACTAAAGATGTTGAGCCTCTGTTCATGTATTTATTGGCTGTCACATGTCTTCTCTGAAGAAAATGTCTTGTTTGTATTCTTTGAGAATTTGGAGATTGGTTTATCTTTTATTCTGGAGATGTATGAGTTCTTTATTTTAAATACAAATCCTAATGATAATTATTTTTGTGTTAACTTTAGTTCCTTTTTCCTTCTTCATTAGTTTTAGTAAGCATTTTCTTGGAGTTTGCAAGTATTCTCTCATCACGCTCAAACAGGGAGAATTATTTATTTAAACATTTATCTTTATTTTATGTGTATGAGTGTTTTTCCTGCCTGTATATTAGTGCACCCATGCATGCAACGCCCATGAGGGCAGAAGCGGGCATGAGATCCCTTGGAACTGGAGTTATACAGAGTTGTTAGCTGCCATGTGGGCCCTGGAACTGAACCTTGGTCTTCTTCAGGAGCAGCAAGTGCCCTTTAACCACCGAGCCATCTCTCCAGCTCCAAGTAAAGAGGATTTTTCTCTTTTCTAACTTGTAGGCTACTACTTGCTTCCTTCCGGCTGATACCAAAAATCCAGTGTTAAATAGTAGTAGAGACTGCAGGTATTCTTGACCATACCAGGAAAGTTTCGGCATCCCCACAACTTAAAAATAATGTTTTGTTTTGGTGATGGGGATCAAGCTAGTACCTCATGCATGCTAAGTATGCACTTTATCACGGAGCGTATCCTCTAAAAGTGAGTTTTTATCATTGATGACTTGAGTTTTCTTTGTTTTGCTACTGTATCAGGGCTTCCATCCCTTCTCCCGTGTCTTTCCTTCACAGACTTTACTTGATTTTATAAGGTTTTCAGTCTGGTTTTAGCACATCAGCTCTGTAAGTTTTCGGGGGGGCAGGTGCTGTGTTCGTGTGTGTGTGTTTCTATATATGCTCTATTTTCCTGTAAAGTCAAAGCCATTAAAAATACAGGAATCCTTTTGACATTTCTTTTTATGATGCTAAAGTTAAAAGTTTTAATAAATAATGGTTTTTTAAGATGAAACAAAAGAAAACAAAAGCCCCTGAGAGCCCACTGGGGTGGCGTCCTCTCTGAGCAAGCATTTTCCCTGCCTGACTTCCTGGCTTCTTCGTAGGCAGAACACATTACTGCACAGTGGGTATGAAAAAGCAAAGAGAAAAAGAGATTAGGAATTTGATGCAACATCCAAAAAGAATTGGAAGCTATATTGTGAACTAAATAATGCAAAACTTACTTAAGCTTTGACATTTTTTTACATCTCATTTTGTTAAAATAGATTTTTTTTTTTAAAGGAAACAATGTGTTCTAGAAAAAAAAAGAAAAACCCTGGAGAATATTTTTCAGTGTAACTTTGCTTCCCGGGGTCTATTGTGATTGTTACTACAAAAGATTATGTGCGGAGAAGTGAAGACGGGCGCCTGGACATTTTTGAAATACTCAGTAAGGAAGACCCAAGGCCTTCACTTTTCAGTGAGAATGCAGAGGAAAAACATCCTCCAGTTTACAGAAAGACTTTAAAGTTTATTACTTTTTATTAGCATGTATTAAGTATCCGTACTAACGGGCTCCATTACGGCACTCTCAGACATGCCCAGAACGCATTCTGAGCGCACGCCCCCTCCCCGCTCTGGCGGTCCTCCCGCTGTCACTGATCCTCTTCCTCTTCCCAACCAGCTCTTCTCTATTTTTGTCTTTTAAACACATTTTGGTGGCCCAATGAGTTTAGAGTTGCTTACATGAGTACAGGTGAGGAGTTATTTATAGGAGCACAAGCAACTTAGCAGTGACTAAAATGTTTATTTTTAAGAGACTAAGACTCTGCACGCTTTCCTTTATACTAGAAGGTCGTGGACTGGAATTCTGAGACAGATGTCACCTAAGGGTTTAGGGAAAACACTGCTCCTTTCCTTCTGGAAAATTCTCTCTGTTATGTATACAAGCATTGATGCACCTCGAAAATATGTCAAGAAAAAAATCAAGGAAATTGAATCGTCTTCCACTGCTAAAAACCACGTTGTATTTTGGGGCTAAATATGATGCTATTTGTGCTGGATAGGTCTACTTGTCAACGTGACACACCTGGTAAGAGGGAATCTCGACTGAGGCATTTCCTCCATGGGATTGGCCTGTGCATATCTGTGAGACATTTTCTTGATTATTGCACCAATGTGGGTGGTGCACCTGGGTAGGTGGGCCTGTGCTGAATAAGAAAGCAGGCTGAGCACTGGTGGGGGAGCAAGCCAGTGAGCACTGTTCCTCCATGGTCTATGCTTCAGTTCCTGTTTCCAGGTTCCTGCTCTGGCTTCCCTAGATGAAGGACTGTACTCTACACTGAAATAATCTCTTTCCTCCCCAAGTTGGTTTTGGTCATAGTGTTTTATCACAGCAGCAGAAAGCTAACTTATACATCATTAATTCTGGAAAAAATTTTCTTCCCAAACCAGATAAACTTCTCTGTGTTCTCTCCCACTCTACCCCAGAGATAACCATTAGCTTTAATTTGTTCATCATTCCCATTCATAGTTATGCTACTATATATATATGTTAGACATTGGATAAGCATTGCTATATCGTTGCCAGTTTTTTTTTTTTTTTTTTTTTGGTGGGGGGGTGTGTGTGTGGGTGTGTGTGTGTGTGTGTCTTTTTAGAGACAGGGTCTCCTTGTAGCCCCAGCTGTCCTGGAACTAACTATGTAGGCTAGGCTGGCCTCAAACTAACAAAGATCTGCCTGCCTCTGCCTCCCAAGTGCTGAGATTAAAGGCATGCACCACCATGCCCAGCCATATCCATTGTTTTATAATTGCTTTCCCCCTTTAGCGCATGAGCTTAAATGCTAAGTGGTACTCCTGGCATGGAGACACCTCGATGCCTATCCTTTCCTGTTACTGCACTATGGAGCTGCTTTCAGTTTTTTTCATCCAGATTGATGCTACAGGGAGTTCTCTGACACATTCCTTCTGGATGTGCTTGGTGGTTTTTCTGGGGGCTTTCTAGGTGCATATTTACCTTCCATTGTCTCAATCTTGTTGGTAGGAGCACCAGTAGATTATCTTTCTGTTACATTTCATTTGCCTTCTTTTCATTTGGTCATTATTTTATCTTTTGAAACTCTTCATATGTTCTGGATATTGATTCTTTATGAAGGGCATTGTAACTATCCTTTCTAAGTATGTTTTACCTTTTCATTGTATTATTTATTTTACTACTTATTATTTGTTATGTATGTGTGTGTGTGTATAGAAGCCGGAGGACAGCCTCAGGAGGACAGCCTCCTCAGCAGTTACCTTGCTTTATAGTTATTTTTTTTTTTTACTTTATTGTTACTTTTAAATGCTGTGCATATATGTGTTTCTGAGCATGGGTTTGTGCATGTGAGTGCAGCGCTGGAGTTGGAGGCTGCTGTGAATTGAACTCAGGCCCCCTGGAAGAAAATACACGCTCTTAACTGCTGAGCCATCTCCTACCCCAGTTTGTTTTCTTGTCTATTTGCTTTTATAGAGAAAAGGTCTCTTATTGACCTGGAACTCTTGGAGAAGGCTAGGCTGGCTGCCCAGTGAACCCTAGGGATCTTCTTCACCCTGCCTCTGCAGACCTGGGATTGCAAGCACACACTACCATGCTCAGCTTTTAACGTGGGTTCTGGGGATCAAACTCAGGGTCTCATGTGTGCATGGCAAGCACTTTATTGATTGAGCAGATACCCTAACCTTCCTTTTTATTTTGTTATCTTTTTTATTAAACATGTTTTAAAATAGGTATAGTAAGATAAAACTCATACACCATAGAATATACCATTTTAGTAGTACAATTCCTTGGATTTGGATGTGTTTACAGAGTCTCATAACCATCGCCGTGATCAGAGTCCATGCCATTAGCCAAGAAAGAAAGGCTCCACACTGTCAGTTGTGCTCATCTCCCCAATGCCAATACAACCACTTAATTTTCTGACTTTGTGGATTTATCCATTCTGTATATCTAAGTGAAATAATACAATATGTGGTTTTTTGTGTCTGGCTGCTTTTGCTTAGCTTGATTAAAAATTTTATTTTTATGTGTATGAGTGTTTTGCCTATATGCATGTAAGTGTACCATCTGTGTGCAATGCCCACGGAGGACAGAAGAGAGGGTCAAATCCCTTGGAACTGGAGTTACAGATAGTTGTTAGCTTCCATATGGGTTCTGGGAACTGAACCCAGGTCCTCTGCAAGAGCAGCCAGTGCTCTTAACTGCTGAGCCATCTCTCCACTAAGTGGGGACACTTAGCTTAAATGTCACATATGTCAAACTATATTTTAGCAGCTTCATACTTCATTCCTTTTTGTGGCCAGTTAACACTCCATTGTAGGGAGTGTTTGGCTGCTTTTGCTTGTCTTAATTAAAGCAAATTTTATGTGTATGAGTGCTTTGCCTGCATGCATGTAAATGTACTACATGTGTACAATGGCCTTTACTGTTTATTCTTTCATCAGTTGATAGTTTTCTGGGCTGCTTTCAACTTTGACTATGACGCATTGTGTTTCTGTGAACATTTAGGTACAGATCTTTGTGTGGATATGTGTTTTGATTTCTCCTGTCAAATACATTTATGTTTATATTTATATATTTATTTAATTTTGGTTGCTTTTTGAAACAGGGTCTCTTGTGTAGCCCAGGCTTGCCTGGGTCTCAGAATCCTCCTGCTTCACAGTTGTCAAGACTACAGATCTGGGATTACAGTTATGTGCTCATGAATTTTTTTCTTTATAGATTTTGTCTATAAATGCCAACACCATAAAGCTATTATTCTATATTTCCTTCTTGGCTATTAAGCCTTCTGGAATTGAACTGGGGTTTTTGTCATTTTGTTTCTGAGATGAGGTCTTGCTATGTTGTCCAAGGCTGGCCTCCAACTCCTCAACTTGGGGATTTAAGAGAACCTTCTGCCTCAGTTCACAAGCAGTTGAGACACCATGCCTGGCCTTGGTTTTCAATTTTAAGGTGGAGATGATTTTTGCATATAATATACAAATATACATGTTCTTCTCTAGATTTGGATACCATATAGGTGACTACCCTTCTTGGTCTGCCTAGGACCATGTGTTTTCCAAGACTTGGGATTTTTCAGTGGTAAAATGAGAAAGTTCCGTCAACTGAAAAATTGGCACCATATACTGATATCCTTCATTAGTGTGGACTGTTGTCTCCTTGACCAGTAACCTGTGTCACATGTTGGAAGGTTCTTGAGATTTCGCTTTTGTCTTATATTGATGAAAACGACATGTGTTTTTGCACTAATGAAGAATGTCATTAATTTCTTATATTTATTATTTTTATCTTGTGTATGAGTGTATTGCCTGCATGTATGTGAGTGCACCCGTGTTGTGCAATGCCGTCGAGGTCAGAAGAGGGTTTCGGATTCCCCTGGAACTGGAGTTAAGGATGGTTCGTAGCTGCCGTGTGGATTCTGGGAATCGAACCTGGGTCCTTTGCAAGAGCAGTCAGTGCTCTTAACCTCTGAGCCATCTCCAGCCCTGAATATTATTAATTTTTAAAGGGCATTTCCTATGATTCCTTCAAAGTAAGTCTGAAGTGATTCGTCAATCACTGACATGAGGTTATTTGTTTACAATTGGGTTTTATACTTTTTAACCCCAAATTAAATGGCAAACATTCCATTTCATTCATTTTATTTCCAGCTATCATCATTTGCTTCTTCCGCTTTTCTCTGGGTTCACTTCCCCCTGAAGTGTTAAGAATACTTTACTTAGCTCTTTATGGAAGGCCTGTAGGAAGTAAATTCTCTCAGCCTTTGTATGCCTGAAAACATCTAATTTTACCCATACCCTTAAACCATACTTTGAGTTTTCAGAGTCTGTTCTCCAGTACTTTGAAGACATGGTTCTACTGCCTTTTATGTGCACACATGGTAAGTGCTGCATATGTGTTGGCTGTGAGGGTAATGACGACATGTTTTCAACACATAGATTCATGTTTGATTTCACCCAATTTTGTACTAGTAGAAGGACCATGATCTGGGACTTGTCCCCACATGTTAACCTTACTCATCAGAACAACATACCATATGGTTCCAATTTAGCATCTGTGCCCTGTTCATGGGCGACAGGTGCCAGCTGGACTCATACTGGCACAGTGACATCATCAAATCCTGTACATCTTCAGATGGTCACAGCTATTCAGCACTAAAGTCTACTGGGCAGAGTGGGAGTGGAGAGGAAGCCGACCAGTCTCTCTAGCATTGCTGGGTCTCTTCCTTGAGCAGCACAGGCCCTGGATGCATGTTTCTTCCTAGCTGACTACCTGTACCTCTGCTCCCTATGAACTGATCTAGATTCTTGTGCAGAGCTGAAATCTGGCCTTGGGCTCCAGGTTCCTTAGCTTTTGTCAGCCCTACGTCTCACATTCCCACTCCTGTCTGGCTCTAACTTGAGTGGGCACACCCAGGTGTTATGATTCTATCAGTCCAGTTTTATTGCTGGGCCCCAGCCATCAGACTGAGGCTTTTTGGAAATTTATAGCAGGCCAAGTCAAACAGGAGGAATGGATCAAACTTCTTTGAACACTTCATTTCCTACCTCCATCTTCTCCAGGTTCCTTCTCCAGGAATCCATTTCCTGTCAGTGTTCTTGTTCAGTCCATATCAGGCTTCTTTTCTCCACTGGAAAAGGAGCTTTGTCTAGTCAAGCTAATATAAATGTAAGAACTGAATTGGGAAGCCAGATGTGGTGGCTCACACCTTTAATCCCAGCACTTGGGAGGCAAGAAGGCAGGCAGATCTCTGTGAGATTGAGGCCAGCTTGGTCTACACAGGAAGTTCTAGGTCAGGTGGGGCTACAGGGAGACCCCATCTCAAAAAGCAACAGTCCTGGGGAGATGCCTCAGCAGTTAAGAGCACTGGCTGGTCTTGCAGAAGACTGGGGTTCAGTTCCCGGCACCCACATGATGGCTAACAACTGTTTATAACTCCAGTTTCAGGGGAGCTGACACCCCCCTTCTGGCCTCCGCAGGCATTGCATGCACAGGTACACTTGCATACATGTAGGCAAAACACATATACATAAAATAAAAAAAACAACAACAATTACTACCATCATCAACAGAAATGAACAAAAATAAGAATTGAATTAGGGCTGTTGAGATGGGTCAGTGGGTAAAAGCTCTTGATACTTGGGACCCGAATTTGATTCCTGGAATCCATGTAACGATGGAAGGAGAGAACCAGCTCCACAGAGGTATCCCCTGTCACCATTATATATATGCCTACGTACACACATCATGTACAGACAGACAGACAGACAGACAGACACACACACACACACACACTCACTCACAAATAATGATGATAGATTTGAATCACTTGAGTGGTGCCCATATTTGGCTGGCACTAATACTCTTTATGCAAGATTTCAAAGATGCAGCCTAACCTAATGTGCAAATGGCATGGATGTTTTATACCCAATACTCTCTCATACACATCTCCCTTACATTTCTCTTTTTCTCTCCTTTCTTTTTTTTTTTAATCAAGCAAACTAGACTATACTTCAACATCTCTTTCCATTTTAAGTACATAGTTTGACACATCTTTATTTTAAACCAAAATTAACAATATGGAGCCAACAGATGATACAATCTAGGCTTTATAACCCTAGACTTTAAGACACATCTCAATCCCACTCCTCCACAAAACCTTTATACAAAAGCAAGTCTTTCTAGTCATCTCCAGTTTTCTGCCCAAATGTTAGCATGCACTCATGACTGCCTTACATTGTTCTTTGGTTGTTTAATCTGTGCTAACCTTGTCTGAAGTATTTAAATCTAACTTCCCTGACAACTAGACAGATGCTGCCGTTTATTAATATATGTGTATATGTCGTTTACAGGCACATAATGGCTGTTTAAAACACATTTACAGACCAAACATGGTGACGCATGCTTCTAATCCCAACAGTTGGGGGATGGAGGCAGGGAATCAAGAGTTCAAGGTCACCCTCAACCAAGTTCTGAGGACAGCCTGGGCTACATAGGCTCAGGCAACACAAAACAAGCCCCACTTACTAGATGAATCATGCACTGGCCCTACTCAAGGGCACCTGTTCCCAATCAGCACCTTAACAGAAAGCCCCAACATTACCAAGAACAGCTGCAACAGCAGCACCAGCAGAAGCAGCAGGCATTGTTGGAGCCGCGACTCTCCACGCCCTGCTGGCCTGGAATCGAGCCTGGCGCGTCACTACCGGTGCACGTCTGCCGCTTGCGCATCTCAGTCCGTTCGGATCCCATAGGCTGCAAAAGGGAGAGAGACAGGTTGGAGAGGGATTGTAGAGCTGTGGAGCCTTAAATACAAGAATTCATCTGATTGGCTAGCTGAAGAAATACCACGTGACCATATCCATTTTTGTAAACTGGTGAAATGTGCTTAATTAAGACTCTTGTGATCCATGAATTTAGCAAAGTTAATAGAACATGGTGCTAAGTTCCAGGAATAAAATGGAGCACAGAGTCTTGCCTTTAGGTACTCAAAGTTTAGTAAAGGAGGCAAATACATACACAGAGGACACTGGTGAGTTCTGTCATAGGGCTGTTTCTGGGCTCAGGTTCCCTAGGGCAGAACCGAACAGCACAGCAGTTATAGGAGACATCCTAATCCTGCTGCCCAGGAGCCTGATCACGGAGGGGGATGCAAACCATCCCCCTCTAACACAGCCATCTGATGACATGTCAGGAGAGGAGGCGGAGGTGGATGGTGCATATCTGAAGCCAGAACCAGGAATGATATTCACATCTTCATTAGCTGTGTAGCCTAGAAGGGACCTAACTTCCCATGGGTGAAGGAGCACTTAGCACACTGCCTGGCATTAGGAACTGCTCAATTATTTCCAGGAAGCAAGGCCCAGAGCCAGCCTGTGGTCTTCCCAGCCCTGACCAGACACTGGAGGGACAGTGCCCTTGCCTTCCTCCTAGGACTCAAAGTCAACAAACAGACCTGTGCCCTTCAGCCTCCGTCCTTTGGTTGAGGATTACAAGCACACCTGAACGAGGCAGGCATACAACCAGCATAAGACAGGAGAAATTGCTAAATCCATGTTTCAATACTATCATTCAATTCTTAATGGAGTTAATTGCAAGCTAATATCATATACACTAAAGAAACTTAAAAGGGCTTTGGAAGTAAATGATAGATGTGTTATTCTATTCTAACATTTGATTAGTCTATTCCTGTTGACTGTGGCCCAATCTTATGTGAAATTGCACTTAGGTTTATTTATTTGCTTGTTTATTTATTTAGAAATGAGGTCTTGCTATGTTGCCCAGGCTGGCCCTGTACCATGGGCTCAAATAATCCTCCTACTTAAGACTTAAAAAAAATATTTATTTTTATTTTATGTGTATGAGTACATTGCCTGCATGTGTGTAAGTGCACCCATGTTGTGCAATGCCTCGGAGGTCAGAAGAGGGCTTTGGATTCCCCTGGAACTGGAGTTAAGGATGGTTTGT
>NW_008347810.1:2284613-2305504 GCF_000622305.1 Nannospalax galili
AGAGGTCAGAAGAGGGTATTGGATCCCCTGGAACTGGAGTTATGGACGATTGTTAGCTGCCATGTGGGCGCTGGGAATCAAACCCGGGTCCTCTGCAAGAGCAGTCAGTGCTCTAAACCGCTGAGCCGTCTTTCCAGCCCCTTAAAGCTTTTTTTTTTATACAAAGAATGGCATCTGTCTGGGTTTTTCTTTTTTCTCCTCCTCCTCCTCCTCCTCCTCTTCCTCCTCCTCCTCTTCTCCTTCTTCTCTTTTTTTATTTTGGTCTTTTTGAGGCAGGGTCTCACTATGTATTCCTGACCGGCTTGGAACTCACTAAGTATACAAGGCTGTCTTTGAACTCTTGAGCACTGGGATTAAAGGCATGTGCTACTATGCCTGGCCTACATCTGAGTTTCTTCTTATTAGCCTGGCATTTAAGTTTTGGGATAGCAAAAGACCCAGCAAAGGGCTTACTGACCTTTCATGCTCACAGTGCCCAGATGCTGCCCCAAGTGCCTCTACCCGGGTTGAGCAGATCAAGGTTCATGAGCTTGTGCAGGTTTCTTGGTCAAAAGATGGCAGCAAAGACATTTTCCAAATTCCCCACCATGTTTTATGGGCACCACTGGGAAATGACTTCAAAGGCAGAAAGAGTCTCACTTCTTTAAATGCCCCTACAGCAGAAACTCTAGACTCAGGTGATTCAAGACACCAGGTTCTCAGCTGATCTGTGGCACTGCAACAGAAACACAATGCTTCCTCTCACTCCAGAACCCTGGCACAACGACAAGGTGGGACAATTTCCAAGGGTACTTTGAATCCAGCATCCTCCAGATAGCTGCTATTTTCTGAAAGATGTTGATACAGCTTGCTGAGAAAAATGAGGAAGCCCCACCTTTCCCTGGGACGCTGCGAAGGTGTTGAGTATTGGTTAAATCAGTGGAAACACTATTAAAACCAAAATTAATGTTTTTGATTTTAGGCATTCTTTCTTGTTATTTTTCTTTTCCTGTAAATAAACAAAAACAGTTGGAGGATGGAGCAATCTGACTCTCCGACAGCTGTCTTTGGCTGTCTAATCAAAGGCCTGTCAGTCAAGCAACCATCTTAACCATCCAGACCAGCACTGACTGTTTTGAAGACTCAGTTTTAAGAAACTCCTACAAAATAGTTTCTTGCTCCAGCTCCTGAAGGTACAGCCCCATCACAACTGTTTTAAACAGTTTACTCTAGATTGTTATAGCAATTACAAGCCTCAGCAAATTCTAGGAGACTCTGGAACCATTTCTGTTCCAGCCACACAAGACTTCCCTGGTGGTCTAGCAGAGGTACAGTTGTGACTGTTTTTTTTTCGGTCTTTTTGAGGCAGGGTCTCCCTGTTGCCCCAGCTGGCTTGGAACTTGCTATGGAGACCAGGCTGGCCTCAAACTCAGAAATCCGCCTGGTTCTGCCACCATGCCTTGCCCAACTGTTGTGACTGGTGCAAAAGGGACAGTGCTGATTGGAGCATACACCAACCTTCGCTTGCATGAAAATTTTGATGTGACTAGTAGAAACATCCCCTGGGTGGTTATTTAATCCTGCTATTCGGCTCACCAAGTGAGCCAGTGGAAAACATCCTCTTGTACTGGTGTAGCAACATCAGTCGGTAAAAGGCAGTGTTCTTTTCTTGCCTGCTCTTAGTAGACAAGGCTGAGCAGGTAACACAAAGCACGGAGCAGAGACAGCAGAGCAGTGGTGGCAGAAGTAGCCACCGCCCTGAGAGGTGGAGTTGAGCAACCCACAGGCTGAGCTGCAGGAGCCCCAGAGTACTTGGCTGGGCTGACAGCTTGGAAAGATGGAACTGCAAGACCAACTGAGATGGAAGCAGTACCAGCAAACGGCAGCAGGAGCTACTTCCTCTGCTGTGGCGACAGGGACAGTGAACATAGCAACAAGAGGCGGCTAAGCAGTTGAAGCCAGTGACCAGTACAGGAAGTAGAGAGAACCAGAGAGAGGAGGGGGAGAGCTGAGGCAGATGAAAGAAGGCCGAAAAGAGCTGGAGAGGAGAAACTGCAGGGTCCTGGTGGCTGGGAAGGGGTCAAGCGATCTGTCAAGCCTCTGGGACCAAGGGTTTTGGACAACCCAGGCCTGGACGCTAGAACATTAGACACTGCCAAGGGCTGAAGAATCCTGCCTCAAAAGCTGTAACACTAGAGGGCACTGCCTGCTGCTCCTGCTTGTCGTCTTCTGCCTCTGCTCACTACTGTCAGCCACAGGATACAAAAGCTGCCACAGCCAGTGCTCAAGAGCGTTTCTGTGCCTATCCCGGACTTCTATCCAGGTAAAGCAAAAGGACTCCAGTCAGCTGTTTAATACTGCTTCATCCAAAAAAAAAAAAAATCTCAACTGTTTCCCAGAAGGGCAAAGGACTGTTATGAGTAATGTCCAAAGGTTTCAAGGACCTCAGAGCACTGGGTCTTTAGTAAATTAAATATCAAATTAATATCTTTAAATTAATGTCATTAAATTAATATCTCTCCTTATTAATAAATTAAATATCAATTCATTAAAACCACTTTTACATATAATTAAAAATTTATTTTTATTTTTTATCTCACGTGTATGAATGTTTTGCCTGTGTGTGAGTACACCTCATGTGTGAAGTACTCTCAGAAGGCAGAAAAGGTCATTGGCTCCTCTGAGACTAGAATTATGGACAGTTGTTAGTCACCGTGTTGGTGCTGAAAACAACATTCGGTTCTTCTGCAAGAACAGCTAGTACTTCAGTCTCTGAGCCATTTCTCCAGCCCCTCTCTTCAACATATAATATAAAGTTTTCTTCAAATAGGTCTTGTGCATTTTTGACAGACTTACACTTGACCAGAGGGTAAATACATTTTCCCGTCATTCCCACTTGTGTTTTTTAAATAGTTTTTGTAATTTAAGAAGACTAATAATACTGTATTGATCTTATGACTTTAAAAGTCTTTCTGGGAATTTTCTTGTAATTTGCTATATAATCCTAAATCTATAAATAATCACATTGTTCTCTTTGCCTCCTGCTTTCTTCAAAGCTATGAACATCTATCTTATTTCATTGGTCAAGAAATTCCATAAATGGGGCTGGAGATGGCTCAGCAGTTAAGAGCACAGGCTGTTCTTGCAGAGGACCCTGGTTCAGTTCTCAACACCCACATGGTGGCTGATGATGTTCAGTAGTTTCAGGGGAGCTGGCACCCTCTTCTGGCCTCTGTGGGCACTGCATGACATTGGTGCACTTACATCCAGCAAAACATTCATTCACATAAAAGAAAAAAAATAGTTATTATTAAAGAGATTCAATAAAATGCAACACCTACATCTAGGGCTCAGGGAACACTGCCGGGGGGAGGAAAGCTGTAAGAATCAGAGGATCAGGATGCCTGTTGAGAGATAGTGCTTTCTAGACATGGTAGGAGAGCCTTACCCATAAACTCTCAACAATATGGCTGCTAAAAAAGACTTGCATAATGAACACCAGTTGACATGCCAGTGTGGATAGGGGAAATTTCACAAGGTCCCATCTCTAGATGAAGAGCTATAGGCAATCAGTGGATACTGAGAGAGAGAATCAATTTTCTCCAGGGACTAGTCGCTTGACAGGTTATCCAATCCCAAGTGGTCAGCCCTAAGCACATGTATATATGAGCACCACCAAGTGGGCTTATCACTATACATATCAATACATATTAATATTAACATATAAATGAAAGAAGGTCCCAAGATTGAGAGGGAGTGGAAAGGACACGCAGGAGCTGGAGGAGGAAGAGGGAAGGGTGAGAATGAGGTAAATACGGTACCCACGTGTGCAATTACCAAAAACATAATTATAAAAAAGAAACTCAGTAAATTCTGAAGTGTTCAAATACTGTCGGCACCTTGTCCTCCCCACAACTTTCCTTAATGAGAAACAGGAATGCTTTCCCAGGATGTCTGATACATGTTGGAGGTTTCTGGAAGAAGACAACTTTGCAAGTTAAGCAAGCTTCTGCCTACTTACCAAGTAAAACATAAGCTGGGCTACCCTGTCTTACTAGTGTGCCATACATGTGGCTATGCACTGTGAATGGCGCTAGGGCCTTGTACACGCTAAACATACACCACAAGTGCTACTCTAGCCACAAGTCAACATAGTCTATTTGCTTCTGCACACTTATTTCTTTGTAATATGTGGAAGAATCTTGACATTGTGAATAAATAGTTAGAAACTATCCTAAGGCATTGGAAACCAAATACAGTCATCATCAGTCAGATGTCAACTCTATCAAAGTTTGTCCTTACACATTAAAAGGGGGCTTTCTCAATATCTTGTGGATGTTCAATAAGCTGTGTGTGTTTAAAGCATATGCTTGGTAAATCTGATGTGTAATGTTCCTGTTAAGCCACTGCCAATCAAGATCCTCAACCCCACCCACTTGTCTCAGTCCTGGCCAATCACCGATCATCTTTTTTCTCACTATCAATTGATATGCAATTTTGAATTTTATGTAAATGGAATCAAACAATAGTTACTCCTCTTTTTCTGATTCCTTCATATACAATACTTATTTTGATTTACTGCATCTATGAATAGCTCATTCCTTTTTATCCTGGGCAGCATCCTACCGCACAGAGATAGCACAGTCTATCTACCGACTGATGGGCTTACTCTTTCTGATAGGTGCTGAAAGATGAAGTATGTAAGACACGGTTATCTTGAACAGGGACAACTTTTGTTAGCTACTGAGAGAGGTGTGTTCCCAAAGCTGTTCACATGCAGAGCACTGTCTATACCTCTGACACAGTTCTGCAGTTTGTCTCTCCATACTGAATGCTGTCTGCTGATTACATTCATTGGAACTTCCATGAGACAAGCTAAAACCACTTTTCTTTTGCCTTCTAGAGATTTATGTATTTTTATGTGTATTAATGCTTTGCCTTCATGTATGTACCTGCACTGTGTTGCATGCCTGGTGCCCATAGAGGACAGAAGAGGACATTGAATTCCCTGGAACTGGAGTTATAGATGGCTGTGAACTGCTTTGTGGGTTCTGGGAGCCATACCATGGTCCTGACTGGTGCTCTTAACCGCCGAGCCATCTCTCCAGCACAATCATTTTTCTAATTTACAAATCCTCCTACTTTTTTCTTTCTCAGTCTTTTGTGTCTCAGTTCATCTCTGCAGAGTTTTGATTTAGTTTCACAACCTACTTAATTTTCCTCTGTGCTATTAGCACTTCTTGTATGGTTTCCCAGAATTTGTACAGATGGTTCCATAGTTCTGACATCTTAAATCATTTAAAGCATCTATAAATAAGTGCACAGAAATACATGCTATTTGTGTAAGAACTTGCCAACAACCTATCACCTCTCCATCCCCCAAGTCCTAAATTAATAGGCATGTCTTTTGCTCAGTTGCTAAGTTCTGAAGTGTTTAGTGTTCAGTGGTCATTTGTGCCATACCCAAAACAGGATCCAGGTAAGGAGCTGGAACTGTTAGAAGAACACGGGTGTTAAAAGATACAAGCATCAGGGCTTGGGCTACCTCAGGCATACAGTGGTTGCCTAGCACTGGCATTGGGCCCTCGGTTTGATGCATAACTGTAAAAAACACAACAAAAAAAATTGGAAATTGATGAAACTGTCTGATGGGGACTAGTGTCTCTATATTTACTTATGTTTGAAATTTTCCTTAATAAAGTTTTAAAAAGTTGAATTTTATTACATTTAAGCATATGAATTTCCTCCTTTATAGTGAAGTAAGTCATATTAATGGAATTTTTAATGTTGAGTTATTCCTCCTTAAACAAGAAAACTCTTCTTAGGACTTTTAAGGGAGAACTATTCTTTTATTATGTGACTGAAATTGGTTTGGTGACATTTTATAAAGAGTTTTAAAATCTACCCACCTAACCACATATCCACCCACCTAACCACCTCTCTCTCTCTCTCTCTCTCTCTCTCTCTCTCTCTCTTTTATAAAAGAATTATTTATTCCCTGAAGATCTCATCGAATGGACTGGTAAAATTATTGGGATTTTTTTTATTTTTAGAAGTAGTCTGTTGATTACATGTTCACTTTCTTCTACTTCTTTTTAAAATTTGTATTTATGTACATGTGTGTATGTGTGTCTGCATGTGTTTGCCACATTATGCGAGTGCCCAGGAGGCCCAAAGAAGGCACTGGATTCCCTGGGGGTGGAGTTACAGAAGGTTGTGAGATGCCATCAGGGTGCTGGGAACAAGGGCCCCCTGGAGGAGCAGCAGGTGTTCTAATGACTGCTGAGCCCAGAAGTCATCTCTTCAGCCCCAATGTCCTCTTTGATACCTGTTCTTTTCATGGTTTCTTACTTTTTGTGAATAAATTTGGCATTTTCCCTTTTTTCTGAAATCATACTATCTGGTTTTAAAATTCATTGGGACTTATGATCAGTGGTAATTGGCAGAACAAGAGGCCAAGCTTTCCTGCATGTGAATTTAAAAGACTAATGTGTAGTAGAAGTGAATGGAAGAGTCACTTTTATTTTTTTATTTTTTATTTTATTTTTTGTCTTTTTGAGACAGGGTCTCCCTGTAGCCCCAGCTGTCCTGGAACTCACTATGTAGACCAGGCTGGCCTTGAACTCATAAAGATCCACCTGCCTCTGCCTCCCAAGTGCTGGGATTAAAGGCGTGTGCCACCACGCCTGGCTATTTTAAAAAATAATTAATTTTATTTTATGAATGTGAGTGCTTTGCCTGCATGTATGTAAGTATGCCACATGTGTGCAGTGCTCACAGAGGCCAGAAGAGGGCGTTGGATCCTGTGGAACTGGAGTTATAGACAGTTGTTAGCCACCATGTGGGTGCTGGGAACTGAACCCAGGTCCAGTGCTCTTAACCACTGAACATTCTCTCCAGCCCCTATTTTAATTAATTAATTAATTAATTTTTGAGATAGCATCTCAGTATGTGGGCCAGGTTGACCTTGAACACTTGATCTTCCTGCCTTGGCATTGTGAGTGCTAGAAATACAGACATGGGCCACGATATTCAGCTGAGAGTTGCCTGTGTAATATCAACAGTATTGGTAGAGGAATGTTTTAAATGTAGCTAGTAGTGAATATGAAGTTCAATAACACCCATGAAATGAATTCTATCTAGTTTCAAGATTTTAAAAGTACGTACTCAGTATACCTTGGATAACGCTGCGTCCTGCGGTTAGCCACACTGATCTCACGTATGTCGCCTTTGGCGTCACCACAGATGTCGAAGAGCTCTGTACCACTTTGCACTTGTTCTTTCCGAATCACACACTGCCAGTTGCCTGCCTGCTACTCTGCTTCTCTCTTCGTGAGTGTCTGGCAGAGTGCTGGGCATCGTTTCGCTGTCTACTGGGAAGCCCCACGCGTGTCCCATGTATTGTCCTTCAGGAACTATCCTCCTTGCCTGAGAGTACTGAGGCTGGGAAGTTGGATGAAAGGAAAATCTGTGTTGACAATCTCAGATGCTTTGCTTTAATTTATGGCACTTCAAAATCAACTTGTGGAACTCGAGTAAGACTGAGTGGTATCTTATTAAATATTTTAGATCTTAATTAAGGAATAATCCTACACTAACATGGTGCTCCCAAATTCCTAGGAACCTGACATTTAAGGGGATCTTTCAAAAGTTCAGCTAAATGTCAAGGCAAACTATGAATCTTTTAAAAATTATTTATGATTATTAGTGAGTGTATGTTTGTTGTGTGTGCATGGTGTATGTGTGAACATGTGCAATGGTGCAATGTGGAGGTCATTGGACAAATTTTTGGAGTCAGTTCTCTCCTTTGATCTTTACATGTGTTGTTTCCAGGAATCAAACTCAGGTGCCAAGCATACTTGGCAAACACCTTTACCTGCTAAGCAATTTTACCACCCCAAACTTTTATCTTATGTGTGTGACTGTTTTGCATGCATGTAAGTGGACCTGCATGTACAATCATAAGAGGGCATCAGATTCCCTTAAACTGGGGGTTCCAAAAAGTTGTTAGCCACCATATGGGTGCTGAGAACTGAACCTGGATCCTCTGCAAGAGCAGCCAGTGCTCTTAACCACTAAACCATCTCTTCAGCCCCTAAACTCATAAGTTTTAATTGCATTCTTTCAGCATTTTAGAATTCAGAGTAGTGTCACTATTTAGAAAAAGATTCAACATACCTATAATTAGCTCAGGAAAATTATTTCTAATTATCTGGTGACTTTAAACTGAGTGACTATATTCCATTAGTGCTGTTTATTTCCTTTATACCTTCCAAAGTTTGAAAATAGCTATTATTGACTCATGCTGGGACTAGAATGAAAATAAAGTATTGTGGGGGAAGAACAATTACTGTCTTTTAAGGCTTAGGAACCAAGTCTTATTCCATGAGGCTACAGAATTACAGGTGAGATCCCAGAAACTGAAAGGACATGGATTCAAAACCTGCTGCCAAGATACTATTTCCCCTAACTACAAAGTTAGACCAGAATATGAGGAAAAATTTAAAGTACGAATCCCCCAGGAGGTCCCGCCCCCATGTCCATTTGTGTCCTCTCTGAGTACTTTTGCTTAGCTCCTGAAGTACTTCTCTGGGGGTAGTGCTGCTAGGTCAATCCTGGGTCCTCTAGATAGCAGGTTAGTTAAACCTGTATCAGAGCAAAGTACTCTTCAGAGTACTCCCAGTACTCCCTCTGTGACCTGCTTTAGACACCGACCTTAGACATCTGTCCACCACTGTTCAGGAGGCCATTGGTTTGGGCTGATCTACTACATCAGCCACAACGGCCCAAGTCAATCCTGAGTCACCCTTGCTGAAGCCTCATACCACCAAGCTCAAGCTGGGTTATTTGTGTAACCTTCAGAGGGGTCAGGAGACAGAGAGGGAGTTGTCAAATTCCCAGAGAGGTCAGCTTTAGCCAGCATAAGAAGTTCCATCTGGGTTGGCGGTCACAAGGAAATCAACTGGTTTTTGAGGTTTGTTTCCCTGTGCCCTTCTCTATCTGTAATGCTGTTCTCCTGGTCTGGGTGATGGAAACATTGACTCTGCTTCACAGAAGGAGTGCTGCCTCAGTGAGTCTGGAGTCACACATCTCAGCCAGTTAAGATCCTCACACCAAACTTGTTGTGACTTTGTCTTTTGACACATTTTACCTAGTTTTAACTAGTCATTTTGATATCCTACAGAGAAACCAACTTATGATCTATTTTCTAGCCTCATGTTTAAGCCCACCTCAGGCTTTGCTGTTACTTCCCCCAAACTCTGTACGTGGCATTTTCACTCCTGGCTCACCTGTGTTTTTTGGCTCCTTACTTTCTATGCAGAGAACTATTAAGAAATGTGTAGACAGAGACACTAAAGACCAGAAATTTGAAGTGTTAAAAAAAAAAGTAGATATATGGCTGAGATAAAAATCACGGTACGTATATTCCCAAGCCAGAAAGGCAATAGACATGTCAGCCACTGGGTGGAACACAGAGGCAGTGGGTCTCCTTGGCTTTCAGACCGAGTAATAGGTATGGGTGATGCTAGTCCAGAAGGTAAAAAAGATTAAAGCAAATGTAGACTAAATGGTGTACTGGGACTGCATGCACTGTTTTCAAAAGAAGTGGGCTGGGAATACAGTCCAGTTGAGTGTTTGCCTAGCATGTCCTGGGTTCAGCACCACATAAATCTAGGCATGGCATGGCACAAGCCTATTATGCCAGTATTCAGGAGGTATAGGCAGGAAGATCTGAAGTTCAGGGTCACTACATAGTGAGTTCAATGCCAATCGACCTATATGAGGCCCTGTCTCAAACAACAACAAAAAGTAAAGAGGGATTGGTAGGAGAAAAGGAGGGATGGGGCACCTTTATATTCTGTATGATAAGGGTGTATGTATACTTCATATTGTGAAAGGAATCTGCACACACACACACACACACACACACAGACACACATGATAGCTCAACAAGTACACACTGCTGATGGCTTGTTTGTTCTGAGTTCATCTTTGGTGCAAGTTGCTTTCGGGAAGAATGAGAAACTCAAAGGCCTTGGAGGTATTTGAACCCAACCCCACAAAGAGATAATGGGAGAGAGGTACGAGGCTGTCACAGGTGCAGGACAGAGACATAGCTTCCCACTATCACCTTCGGCAGTCTGAGGAGTTCCTTTACACTTTTAGGGTCCTTGACACAGACTAAAACACAATTCATTGCTTCAATGCTGAAATTTCAGCAATAGCCAGTTTATGAAGCAGAGTTGGAGATTTTATTAAAGATATTTTAATATCGACATAAGCACAGGGGTTAAGTGAAAGACATTCTCAGAATTAAGACACACGGGAATATGAGTGTGTCCTTCTCAAAGAAAGTTTCAGAAAGTGAGTACCAGTGCGGGTACGGAAGTCTCAGGGCAGAGTAAGCAAGTATCTTAGCCTTAGCCATGTACACCACTTTGGTGACTCTCAAGCTACATCGAAAAGGTTAAGAAACCCCCTTCCTTTCTGTTTTCTTTTTCCTCTTTCCTCTTTTGATAAATGAGATAAGTGAGGTGGCTCTGGAGCTGCCTTGGGTGGAATTGGCATGTGACAAAGTGGGACCAAGAGCAGTAGCATTGTACAAGGGCACTTGTCCTTTTCCCATAAACCAGCTTTCAGGTGAGATTCCTAGAAAACCGCAAGTTCATACCTGGGAAGCTGCGATTCATAATTGTGTTGGAATTCTCCCTTGCCACTGGCAAAGTCTTCCTCCTGACTCTGGGGTGAGGGGTCGGTCCTCTTCCTTCTCATGTCCCCCAAGCTTTCCCTGCCTTTCTGTCCTATCGTCCTTCCCTTCTGAGACTTTCATCCCTGAAGCATTGCTGAAGGCAGAAGGTCCGTCTTCCCAGAGCTTTTCAGGCTTAGTAGGGAGAGAGGCACTGACACTAGGACTCTCCATGCCAAGGCTGAGCTCTTGACCACAGAGAGGGCTCACCTTTGAAACGGGTGTCTTTGTTCCATTCCCTCTAAGTGCTCTAGCTGCAGAGAGAGGGAAGGCAGATTGTTTTCTGAGATGTTAATCCTGTTTTCCTAGATTGCTGACTCTCTGATGCATTACAGCTTGAAATTGTTCCCTGCTCATTGGCGTTCTTGGTGAAAGGCAGCATGAACTCTGCTACTCCAGCCACAGGTCTTCTCTTGTGTACACATGAAGCTTACTAGAAACAACAGTGGATGTTCTCTGCTGTGCTCCTATGTGTGAGATGGTGGAAAGTTACAGAAAGAGCTAAAACTTCTGGTCTGACACCAAATCATCCACAGCTCAATCTTACATGGGCAGGAATTCTGAACTGTCATTGTAACCATGCTGGCAAGAATGAGGATATTATAAAGAGATACTTATGCCCCTGCCTTTGGCTATTGAACTATTGAGACAACTGACCCTAAGGAACTGGAATTTCCCCAGGGATACCATGCTGGGAGAAGGAAAAGTCTGGGGCCTTACCACCAGCCAGAGAGGAAAAAATTTCACACAGTGCTGACAACTTGTCAGATCATCTTGCTGTAGAGACGGGAGCCCAGGGAACAGGGATGGAACCACATCTTGAGTAGGACTGTTTAGTTCTGTGTACTTTTTGCCTTCTGCTTAACCTAACCCTCATGTTCGGACAGGACAGCAAGATGGAGGGGGCGGGGCATGGGGCTGACTTGTCTCTCTTCCCAGCACGGCCATATTGAATAATGTTTTTCAGTTTTTCGCTTTTTTCTATTTTTAAATTTTGTTTATTATTTTTATTTTATGTGTATGAGTGTTATGCCTGCATATAGGTAAGTGCACCCGTGTCATGCATTGCCCGAGGAGGACAGAAGAGGCTATTGGATCCCCTGGAACTGGAGTTACGGACAGTTGTTAGCTGCCATGTGGGTGCTGGGATTTGAACCTGGGTCTTTTGCAAGAACAGTGTTCTTAACCGCTGAGCCATCTAATTGGTTTATTAAGGAATAGGTGGTTGAACTTGGCTTATTAGGACCTGAAAGGGCCTAGGATCTGATCCCAACAGTGCTGGTAACATTATCGTAACATCTGGCTCTCAGTAGGACGCTCACATATCCAGTGCAGGAAATTTTAATGTTTCTAGAAAGAAATCAAGGAAGATGGAAAACAACTATTGCCAAAAAAAAAAAAAAAAAAGTAAGAAAGAGCTAATTTACTCAAAGTCAATCTGAAAATCAAAATTTCAAAGCATATGCAAAAGTACCATTAGAATGGCAATAAAGGCCCATTAAGAAAAACTCCAGGTCAGAATATTATCTCTGTCCTAGGAGGAGACCTATCATTCCAGTTGGGCTGAATTGATCACCTGGCCACAGAATCATCCCTACAAAGGCAGGTTCACCTTATCCATGCTAATGAGATAGGCAGAATAATTCATCCTTTAATGGGACACTACTTTTCCTTCCTTCTCCAACATTTTGGGTTTCATTAATCTTTCTGTACAGCTTCTTCCCACCACGTGACTGCTAGTCCACCATGTGTCTTGACCTCCATCCAGTCTTAAATGGCACGGCTTTTTCCCTTCTCTCTCCATTCTCCTCCTGGGGGGGGGGGGTAAGATTTAGTTTGCCTGCCCTGGATGTTTTTCTTTTAAACTCTAATGAAATGTTCTCAAGCTTCTATTTCAGCCAATTTTAAATTCTTTTATTAATGAGACTAAGCCCCCAAGACAGGATCCAGATTTCTTCAGTATCACTATAAGGCTAAGAAAGGTGCTGTTAAAATGACCTTAATGAGCTCAGTCTCCATGTATTCCAAAAGAAATTAGTAAACAAAATTGGGAAGGAAAAAATGGATTTATTTGTAGCTTGGTCAAAGCCAGGGAGAGAAAAATTCTTAGGTTCTGTCTACCTTTTGTGTAGCAATCCTACAATTTAAAGAAAGCATGAAACAAAGGCTAAGAAACGTGTATACGATGATTTATCTGTGAGGTAAATTGCCAGAACTGTGTGAAATCTCTTTCTGGAAAACAAGTTCCTCCTTGGGCACGGGGGCTTTAGCCTGTCCTCCCCTGGCATGAGATTTCTGGCTCCACTATTTTAGGGTCTCCATTACATTGTTTTACCCATACCTAGCTCTGTGTACCAGAAGCTGTAACAACTAACCAAGACAATAGGTGTGAACAAACATTCCCCAAAGCCTACATCTTCAAACTGAATCTCCTGCAAGGCTGATTAACTGACTAGGACTTCAGTGATTCTGGAGAATTTGGAATGTTGCAGGTCCAGAGCCTGAAGACAATTTTCTTGGGTTGTCTTTAGCCCCCTGAACAGGCATTCCTTGTGTACCTGTGTCGGACCTAATATCCTGTGATGAACATACAAACCTTTTGGGATGTATTAGTATTAACAAAACCCGAGCCTTCTCCCACTCAAAAGGCTGAGTGTCATCAGACAGCATCTGAGGCCTAGAGCTGAGATTCTCTTTTGCTGTGACCACCTACTTAATGTTTCCACCAATGTGTCTGAAAAGTGCCTGGACTTACGACTTCCTTTGTTCTGTTACTGTAAAAACTCCATGAAACTGCTTCCAGATCGAAACCTGGAACCTGGGGTGACCTCAGTCTGTGTTCTCCGGCCATGGTCACTCATGTTTGCTCCAGAATAAGGTATCTCTTATCCACTTTGAGGTGAGATTTGTGGTTTTTTGGGGCTGACATTTACAGTGCCACAACATGGGGTCCTGACAATGATCACTTTTCACCAGAAGAGTCACCAGGACGCACGTGAGGTACTGGCGTTGACTGGTTCAGCCTAAGTCATCTGGCCTCGTCTCCTCAGGGGCATTGTGGCGGAGTTCTTCCCTGGGCACCCTTGCTTTGGCCAATGGTCCATGTGTTCATTTTGAGCTAGGTGTTTAAGGATACTTTTTAGTAGATACCTTTTCGGTTTTGGTTTGCTTTTAAAGTGTTTAGTTTAAGTTGTCTATTTTGTTCTTTTGCTTTGAAAACACTTTCTTTTAAACATTCTGTGTTTTTTTTTTTCTTTCAGATTTTTAAAGGCATTTTGGATTCTGACTTAAATTTGCTAACAATCTTTCTTTTTCTTTTTCTCTGGGCACTTCTTCCATATCTAATCTAAGAAATGGAGAACTGTTTGGAGAAAATCAAACAGGTATTTTGTACTCTAGCTTTTTTTAGGTTTGATTACTTTGCTAATTCAACTTATAGATGTAAAAAAGAAAAAAAAATTGAACTAAAGATGTTTCCCCTCAATAGGGAGCATTTATTATCTCTAAATTGGTTTATTTTGTGCACTTAACTAAGAAACCTAGACAATAAAATAAAAAAAAATCACAAATGGACAGCTGGCTTTAGTTAGAATGTAAAATCACCCAAAAATGAAAAAAATAAAATTAGTAACATAATATTTAGTAAGAGCGCTAGAAACTACATGGAAGTTAAGATAGAAATTTAGAGGTTGTATCATAAGCAATGACACATTCTAAGAGCAATCCCTGCTCTCATCTCTTCCCCTGACTTTGCCTCTTCATTCTCTAGCTCCTAAAAGCAAAATTCCTTATAGTAAAGATTGTGGCCTGCTTAACAATAGAAGCAAGTCGAAGAAAAGAGATTCCCTGCTCTATTAAAAGCCCCGTTTGTAAAGGCCACTTCCTGGGAAGCTGCTCTGATACCTGGTTATGTCTCATATTTTCTTGTTTGGCTTCTTTTAACTTAAGCACACATTAAAATGACTTTGTTATACTAGCTGGTCCTAAAATTCCTTTCAGTGATTAAACACATCAATCCTGGTTTGATCTGAGTAGAGGTCCCCAAAAGCTTAGAATAATTCCTCAGTCTACTGCGGATGATGCATAGCTCCTCTCACATTTCTGGGCACTCCTGCTGAGATCCATCTTGACGCACTGTTGATGAATTTCCCTGTCAGCCTCTTGGCTGATCCACCCTGCTAAGAAGCATGCACGGTACCTTGCTTTCCTTTGCTTCTGTTTTCTAGCCAGAGATCCACTTAATGTTTGGTAAGTGTCACTGGCACCAACAATAAAATTCCTCTAGACTCATCCATACTGTGTTCCTGGGTGAGATGGAACAGTACATGGCTTTTCTGGCAGAAATCATCATTAGAGCTGTCCTAAGCCAGTAGGCCATCTAAGTCTCCAAAGAGAGCAGACTGGACACTCCTGAAGAACTGCTTTCCCAAAGCAGCACATGCTGGATTCCACACTGGGAATAACTGATCGAGCTTTTCCCTTAATTAGAAGACTTTAAAATGCTCTGGGCTTGCTTACTGCCCTGCTTGTCTCTTATGCTTTCTGTACAGCCAACAGCTTAAACAGGGGGAACTCTGGCAGCTCCCTTCCCGGTGATGTTCTGAAGAAGCCGATTTCTATAACTCTTAAGGTCAAAATAGATAAATTTAAATTCCATATGCTCTTACTTTATGAGAAGTTAGAAAAAAAAAAACTTCGCTCATTCTATCTATGTCTTAAAACTTCACACTGGACAGAAACGTTTCTGTTTCAAGGGCCTCTAGGAATGCCTAGAGGGAAAAGCAGCCACCTGAGCATCTGTAAGGACCACATGTGCAGTAAATGTCGGTATGAGACCCAAGATAAGAGACCGGTCAACATTGTTAGATCTAGGCAGGGAGCTGTAAGACTGACACCAGATGACGCCTGAGAACCTTTTATTTCTCTCATTTCCTTTTACTTTTAGATACAAAAGCAAGCATGGGAAATATACTTTTGACTCAGTATAAATGAAAAGGATTAAAAAACCACTTTGGCTTAAAGTACCATTAAGAAAAACATTTTCTCAGCAGTTTAGCTCTTAAGATAAGGAAGAGATATTGCCTTAAGTCTACATGACCAACCTCACCTTCTGAGCTTTTATGTTACTAAGCCTTTCTCACATCTTAAAGAGATAGGAATATAAGCTTTCTACCTTTTGTGTTTTAAACTGAGTGCACCCAGGTTTAATGAAATTGTGCAGTGTGTGTCTATGATCATTGCCTTCATGTATTGTTGGTGTCCCCCCCCCCCAATTTTTTAAACAAACTATGGCCATTTTTTCATTCTTTTTATTGTGGACTAAATTTTTTTTTTGGCAATCCCAATTAAAATGCATATAAAGTAGATATTGTTAAGTTGATTATAATATAATTGTTAAGAAAATTTTTAAGGTCAGGGCTGGAGAGATGGCTCAGCGGTTAAGAGCAGTGGCTGCTCTTGTAGAGGACCCGGGTTCAGTTCCCAGCACACATGGCTAACATGGTAGCTAACAGCCATTCACTACTCCAGTTACAGGGTATCCTATGCCTTCTCCTCACCTCTGCAGGCGTTGCATGACATGGGTATCTTACACACATTCAGAAAAACACATACACAGAAACTAAAAAGAAATAAAAAATTAAAACCCAAGGACTTTGAAATAGCACTAAAAGTTCAGAATTAGCTGCAGAGTCTTCCTCAAAGGATAAAGAAAATCATATAATTCTAACAACTGAAAGGAAAAAAGAAGGCCACATCAAAGACTCCGTTCTGACTGGAGGAAAAAGTCTGTCCAGATCTTACTAAACTGCGCCTGTACTACAAAACACAAGAAGATGAACCTCACATTCACATTCTCCCAACAAACATGTGCAAGATGGTCTGAGAACACATCCACGTGGACTTCAAAAGTGCTGGATGATCCTCATCTTCACCTCCACGGGCATCAGGACCCCAAGTAACTGAACATTTCTCTCACTTTTCATGTTTCTTGATTTTTATAATTATGTATTTTAGAAATATTTTTCATTTTTGAATTTCATACATGTGTACTGCATGTGCATTACTTCCATTTCATACATGTGTATTGCATGTGCATCACTTCCATTTCACGTATGGGTATTGCATGTATGTCACTTGCACTCACCCCATCCCCTCCTTTCAGGGCTCCCCGCACCTCTCACTTTCTTGTCACTTCTTTGGTTACTAGATATCTTAAAAATTGTTCTGATACTTAATATTTCACTTGGTATATTCCCGAGTGGTAAAATAACACAAATCCTGGCTTTAATGAAGTTATAAATGAGGCTATTATTATCTTTTAATTATTCATGTTTTTTTCGTTATGATGTTTGCTTACCCAGTACCCCTACTTTATTTGAAACTAGTGTTTCATGTTTAAAAGATTCATGTGTTTTCACTCCTTGTACAAGAAACTTTTCTCATTATTCAGTATAATTTGGACTAAAAATCTAGTTTTTAAATTGACAAAAACTGATTAAACTTTAAAGAAAAAACTTCACCATTCAGAGAGTACCTATATTTAAAATCCAAATTCTTATAGCCAGACTGGATAACCTTTTTTAAAAAAATTTCTTTTATTGAATTTTTGTGTATTTCATACAGAATATCTCAAATAATCTTAATCATCTTTATCCATTAAGAATATACATACAAGGCTGGAGAGATGGTTCAGCAGTTAAGAGCACTGGCTGCTCTTGCAGGGGAGCTGGGTTTGATTCCCAGCACCCACACGAGGGCTAACAAGCATCCTAACTCCAGTTCCAGGAGATTCCACACCCTCTTCTGACCTTGGCAGGCATGCACGGCATGGATGCACTTATGTACATGCAAGCAATACAATCATATTCATAAAAATTTTTAAATTAATAAAATAAAAAAACCATATATATGCATTAACTGAGCCCAACCAATTAGATTCCTATGTTTCTACTGATGTTAAAAATGTTAAGGTGGTACTGGAGAGATGGCTCGTGGTTAAGAGCACTGGCTGCTCTTCTAGAGGACATGAGTTCAGTTCCCAGCACCCAGATGGCAGCTAACAAAAACCATCTTTAGCTCCAGTTCCAGGGACTCTGGTGGCCTCTTCAGGCATTAGGCATGCACATGGTGTACCTACATACATGTAGGCAAAACAATTCTAAGCACAAAATAAAGAAAATGTTTAAAAAGTTAAGATAAAACCAATTAAACATTGTGAAAGGCGTCATAATGGATTCAGATGACAAACAAGGTAACCTTATTCAATCTAGCTAGAGATATTCAAGATTTGGGTTAGCTCTTCTTATCCAAATTATACAAAAGACACCAGTCTTGAATAATAATATACAAGAAGCATGTGCTTCTTGATTAAAAGAGTATTTGAGGTATCCTATACAATTAGCCTGGATTAAAAAAATTAAACAATGTTTGTATTTTGCTAATAAAAAGGAAATGGACTCCTTCTAGACTCTGATTTTCATTTCTAACCAGCAAGAAGATTTTGTTATGTCTGCAAGGACTACAAAATTATGATTTCTGAAAGGTCTGATCTTTTGTTTCTGTTACTGTTACTAATATTTGATACATGAATGAAGAACAGTCTGGTTAAAAGAAGGTTTAAAGGAATACTGAGTTATCTGATTTCTCCTATAATAGGGCTTTCCATTACTTTTCTAAACTAAATCTGATTCAATTCCAATATAGTAAAATAAATTAAGTCAGTATCCACAGCTACGATAATTTAAATATCAAAGACCAATCCTTTGTAGAGTTAGAGCTACCTACTCCACAGGAGATGGCCAAAAGAGAAACTAAAATCAAAATATCATAGGTTTGTTTAAATACTCCAAATATGAATAAGACATTTCATAAAGTACAAAAACCTATAAATTTAGGGGAAAATATAGTCAGTCTAATTTTTAAATGTAAACTCTGATTGTTTAAAATGCACGGGTCTTCATTGACTGACTTCACTACATTAGACCAAAAAGTATTCTTGATTATTTTAATTTTAAGAACAATAATGTTACTATATGTCACAAATAGATGTTATGTCAGGTACAGGGGATGAAAGGTCAGAGCTGATGAAAGGTCAGATCTGGCTAATAGTTTTTATATGATCTAGGAGTTCCTTCCTTAATGGCTTTATCAGCTATTACTCTTTCGTAAAGACTGCTGTCCTAGGACTGGGTCTGCCTAGCTATGAGGGATGTTATATTATAATACTTCATAAATATGTGGCCCTCACATTTAGAAAATGTGATGCTTGGCCAATGGGGTGGTGAACTGTGAACAAAAATTCCCAGAAAGAAACCTGCATCTTCAAACTGAACCTCCTGCAGGGCTGATTGAGTAGAACACCAGTGACTGTGCAGAAGTTGAAATGCTACAGTCCAGAGCCTAACTACAGTTTATCTTGGGCTGTCTTGATCCCCCAAATACCATTCCTTGCCCATCTACGTGTCAGATACAATTTCTTTTAACTAACATAAAAACCTTTTGGGATGTATTAACTTAGAAAAACCCTAGTTTCCACCAACCAAAAGGCTAAGAGTGCCATCAGATAGCATTTGAGGCTTATAGCTGAGATCTATGCTTTGCTGTAACCGCCTGCTTAATTTGACTTACGACTTTCTTTGTTCTGTTACTATAAGAGCTCCATGAAACTGCTTCCAAGTTGGAACACAGATTTTGGGGTGACCTAAATCTGTCATAGTCACTCATATTTGGCTCCAGAATAAAGTATCTCTTATCCCCTTTGAGGTAAGAGTTGTTTTTGTGTCAACACAGGGGTGCTCTTTCCTCTACTGATCTCTCCAATGCAGGATGCTGGTTTTACCTGAATAGGGTCATCCTCCAACAGTATCTCAGTGTTGCAGAAACTCTATTCTACCTGACTGTGGCCAAGACAACCAGGGCTCTCTCCCTGCTCTAATCCCTATACTTAGGGCAGAAGCTCTAGATTGCTAATAAAGATTCTACAATTTGCCAAGCAATATGGGAAGCCATAGTCTATCCACCCCATTCAGCATAAATCCCCAGAATAGAGCTGTAGTTACAGGGGAACTATGCTGTATGTCTGGTGCCCAGGTGCTAAGGAGTTTCAGGCCTTCAAGATAATGACTTTACAGTTTTGCTGGAGGAAGCTATATCTTTAATGGAAGAGTTAACACCTGAGGAAACTGTCAAAAATATTGTGATTTTAGTGGCAATCAATTAAGACAGAGATAGGACTTCCAGGATACTAATAGCACTAAGCAAGAGGCAGATCATGCCATACTCAGTAGGATCAGCAAAGGTAACATAAACAGAGTGTGGAGGGCTCCATTTACAGGCTTCGCTAGGCCTCTCCCTCTCAGAATGAATGACAGAAACCACATTTCTCCAGCAAAATGTGTGTGTGCTGTCTCTGCCCAGGAAGCCCAGAAGAGTATTGGTGCCCCAGATTTTGGCTGAAGATTGAGGACACTGGCATTCTGGGTAACACATACCAATATTCCAGACGCCCAAAAGAAAGCAGGTGCTCAGCATACATCATTTTGTTTATATAACACTCTAGGGAAAAATTGCTATCACTTAACTGTTGACTTAAAACATGGAAATCCAGCTCTCTCCTACCCACAGGCCTCTCTCCAGGGTAAGTCCATTGCGCCCTCCACGCCTTGACTCCCCCAGCCTCATTCACCCTCCCATCTCCCCCACTGTTCTCTCTTCCAAGTTTGGGCCTGGCCCCATTCCTTGTCTTGTGGCCCCAGACACCTGGGGAACCAGTACAGCTTCCTGATCTTTTTCATCCAGACCAGCAGAACTAAACTTGAAGGCCTGAGTCTCACACAAGAATCAGAAACTACAAAAGAAATCCAAATGTCAAAATCACAGAGAAAAAATAACACGAAAAACCAAAATAACATATCCCCACCAAAAACCAATAGTCCTACAGAGGAGTACAATGAGAAACCCTGAGAGATAATGCAGGACATGGAACTCAAAAGAAGAGTTATAAACATGATAAAATAATTCAATGAATTTACAGAACAGACAAAGAAATCAAAGAACTGAAGGAAGATAGGGATAAATTGCTGAATGAATTCAGAAAAGAGTTAGAAATATTGAAGAATATTCAGGCTGAAATGAAGAAGAAAGTGAAACACTCAGAAAGCCAATT
>NW_008347810.1:2305924-2306606 GCF_000622305.1 Nannospalax galili
GCAAACTATGAAAGCCAGAAGAGCCTGGACCAAAGCATTCCCAGTTTTAAATGACCACAGATGCCAACCAAGATTATTATGCCCAGCCCAAATGTCTATTATAGTTGAAGGGGAAAGAAAAATCTTCCATAACATAAATAGGCTGAAGGAATTCATGTCCACAAAACCAGCCCTTTGGAGAGTTCTACAAGCAATACAAAGAGCTGAAGAAAGGAATGACTATACCCAAGGGGTTGTGGAAAGAAATCCAATGAAGGTATAACTGTGGAAAAGTACAGCTATATCAAGAATGTAAACAGAAATAAAAATAACAAGATTCAATACTCATCTTTCATTAATAACTTTAAATATTAACTGATTGATCTAGCCAAAAGACACAGACTAGGTGAATGGATTAAGAAACGAAACCTATCTTTTTATTGTCTGCAAGAACCTCATCTTACTTTCAAGGACAGACACTATCTCAAAGTGAAAGGATGGAAAAAAATATACCAAACAAATGGCACTAAGAAAAAAGCAGGCATAGCAATCCTAATATCTGACAAAATAGACTTTAAACTAAGACTAATCAGAAGAGATAAAGGGGGCCACTTCATTCTGATCAAAGGAACAATAAAACAAGAAGATATTACAATCATGAACATATATTCACCGAACTCTGGTGCACCCAACTTCATAAAAA
>NW_008347810.1:2307644-2308129 GCF_000622305.1 Nannospalax galili
CACAAAAAAATAAAATAAAATATCTTGGAATAAACCTGACCAAAGACATTAAAGAGCTCTACAAGGAAAATTTTAACTCTTTAAAGAAAGAAATTGAGGAAGACATCAGAAGATGGAAGGACCTCCCATGCTCATGGATCAGAAGAAATAATATTGTGAAAATGACCTTCCTACCAAAAGTCATATATGGATTCAACGCAATGCCAATCAAAATCCCCATGACATTTTTCACAGAATTGGAAAAAGCTATGCTTAGATTCATATGGAGGAAGCAAAAAAGACCTCAGATAACCAAAACAACACTGAGCACTAAGAGCAATGCCAGGGGGATTACTATACCAGATTTCAAGCTGTATTACAGAGCTATAGTCATAAAAACAATATGGTACTGGCACAAAAATAGACCCATAGACCAATGGAACAAAATTGAAGACCCAAATATGAGTAAATGCAATTTCAGCCATCTGATATTTGACAAAGGGGCC
>NW_008347810.1:2308480-2309238 GCF_000622305.1 Nannospalax galili
CGGGAGAAAATCTTCACCAGTGACACATCTGACAGAGGTTTAATAACCAGAATATATAACGAACTCAAAAAACAGAGAACCAGGACAAGAAGCAACCCAATTAAAAGATGGGTTAAGGAGCTGAATAGACAGTTCTCAAAAGAAGAAGTAAAAATGGCTATGAAACATCTTAAAAGATGTTTCAACATCACTAATAATTAGGGAAATGCAAATTAAAACCGCTTTAAGATTTCACCTTACCTCTATCAGACTGGCTAAGATCAAGAAAACAAATGATACAAATGTTGGAGAGGATGTGGGGAAAGGGGATCACTCATCCACTGCTGGTGGGGCTGCAAACTGGTTCAATCCCTATGGAAAGCACTGTGGAGAACTCTTAAAAAACTACAAATGAACCTACCATTTGACCCAGTTATACCACTCCTTGGCATATACCCAAAGAACCCATCCTATTGCAGAGACACTTGCACATTCATGTTTGTTGCTGCTCTTTTCACAATAGCTAAGACTAAGTGTCCCTCAGTTGACCAGTGGATACTGAAAATGTGGTTCATTTATATGATAGAGTTTTACTCATCAGTAAGGAAAGATGAAATCATGAAATTTTCAGGTAAATGGATGGAACTAGAAAATGTTTTGCTAAGTGGAGTAACAAACTAAAAACAAACAAGCAAGCAGGCAAGCAAACAAACAAATATGACCTATGTTCTCTCTCATATGTGGATCCTAGTACCAAATCCTTTCAAATTCCAAGTCCT
>NW_008347810.1:2309395-2309657 GCF_000622305.1 Nannospalax galili
AAAGAAGGAGCTCAAGAGAGGTAGGACCGTAGGATAAGGGTATTATTAAAGGAGAATGGGGGGAAATGGGGGCACCTTAAATGGGAAAAACATGATGGAGGGGTGAGACAATGGAAAGATAAACAATGCCCAGCTAGTTTTGAAAACCAGAGGGAACCATATTACTCCTACAACCTACCAACAAATTATACATAGCAGATCAAGAAATATACGTCTAGGTAAGGTTTATCTGAGAACAACTGGTCTTTGCCCAAGATTTATC
>NW_008347810.1:2310049-2322262 GCF_000622305.1 Nannospalax galili
CCATGTGACTCCTGAGGAACAGATCCTCAAATGACCTTAAGAGTAAAAATAAATTGGTTTATCTGTGCCAACTGTAGGGTCTTAAACACCCAAAAGGAAAGTATAACCAAAGATTAAAGGGGTCAATACAATTTTTTAAGAGTCTATGTGTATAGCTAAAGGCTACATAACAAGAAACAATGCCAGACAGGAGATACCATCCTTTGAGTTGTTGGCCAGGGTGGCCCAAGAGACTCCCAGACAGTAACCCAGCATAGGTCTGGGAAAATGAACAGCAAACCCCAATCTTATCTAAAGGAATATTGACAGCTGATTGCTGCTAGATGAGGAACAGCTGACCTTCCTAAAACAAAGACCTCTAGATAGGCTGACTAGATTCACCAGATGGACAAATAGTGGGGAATGGTTGGGGGTGCCAACAACATAGCAGACAGTAGCAGGGATATCAGAGTATAAGGGCTCTACTGGGGAAAGGGAGGCTATGGGACAGTCTTCAAAGTATAAAAATTTGCCCCTTAATAATTAGTAGATGTTAAAAACATTACCATTGAAATCCACCTGATGACTTTATATCCATGCTCAGATGACAAGGCGCTCAGAAAGTAACCGAATGTGACTAGTAATAATCAGATATATAGAGATTAGAAACGCATGTGCATCTTAGTGTCAATTGTATTAAAAATGAATTTTTCTGTATGAAACTGTGTATTTTAATAATGAGATAGAGATCTTTTTTAAAGTTTAAAACCTCATTTAATTTTACGTCTTACAGGGTTTATACAGAGTACAATATTGTATTATTGTATTAATTCAACTGTAAACCTAAAATTTTACAGCCAAATTTGAAAGACATGCATCTTATCTCTGGAAATTGTTATTGAATATGTCAATGCTGTTGTAATGAAATGCTTCTTCTAATTAAAAAGAAAAGATTTGGAGGGAATAAAAAAAAAGGAAGAAATATTCACCTTTAAAAAACAAAACAAAACATGGGAAGCCAAATCCGTAGATGCCAGCCCAGAGTCACGATTGCCAGCAGGACTGGAAAGTCCTGCTACCTGCCTAAAGACAGAAATCTAAAGTTGTTGGCTTAATTAAGTACTGGGACAGAAAGAATATTTAAAGAAATAATAGCTGTAAAATTTCCAACTTGTATGAAAACCACAAATGTACATAACCAACAGGTATAATTAGCTGTAAGCAGTACAGACAGAGGTCCAAACGACAGTCAATGCTGAGGGGTCAAGAGGAAAAAAGAAAGAAAAAAAAAAGAAGAAAAATGACTCATCAGGAAGAAGTAAATTTCAAGGCTAACGTCTGACTTTTTGTCACAAATAACAGACCAGGAAGTAGTGGGTCAACATATCCAACATGCCGAAAGACAAAAGTGACAACCAAGAATCCTATGTTCAGCAAACCATCTTTTGAAAAATGAAGACAAGATCCTTTTGTGGTTCATAAGGATGATGATTGGGTGTTCATGCGCATGCGTGACATGCTGCCCTCAAACCTTGTTATGTGCCAGCACATTACCCGTCTGATGTGAAAAAAAAAAAAATGAAGACAAATCAGACATTTCCAGATAAGCAAAAAATGAGTATTTGTTGCAAGCAGCGATGTCTTACAGGAAAAGTAAAGGAAGTTCTTCAAAGGAGATGACACCAGATAGTAAATATCTATCTCTCTCTCTACCCACCCCCTCTCTCTTGCATTCATGCACGCACCACACACATGCATGCTTGCACATACATACACAGGAACTCTAGCAGATATAATTATCTAGATAAAGATAAAAGACAGTATGATTACATTTTTCTATTATTTGATTTGAAAAACAACTGGATAAAATAGTATCGGTAAAATTTCATTGTTGGATTAACATATTCTTGATATTAACAGAGAGGAGAGAGGTAGCAATAACGTTATAATGCAGGAAAAAATGGCAATAGACACTCAAATCTCAAGAAGAGAGAAAGAAACCCAGAAGTGGAAAATAAAACTGTCTTTAAAATTAATTTATTTTTAGGCCAGGTGTGGTGGCATATGACTTTAATCCCAGAACTTGAGAGGCAGAGGCAGGCAGATCTCTGTGAGTTTGAGGCCAGCCTGGTCTACATAGTGAGTTCCAGGTCAGCTGGGACTACAGGGAGACCCTGTCTCAAAAAGAACAAAAATAAATAAATAAACAAACAAAATTAATTTTTATTTTATGTGTATGAGTGTTTTGCCTACATGTATGTAAGTGTACCACATGCATGCAATGCCCTTGGAGACCAGAAGAGGGAGTCAGAGCCCTTGGAACTGGAGTTCAGAACAGTTAACTAACTGCCATGTGGGTGCTGGAAGCTGTACTCAGGTCCTCTGCAAGAGCAGCTGGCACTCTTAACCACTGAGCCATCTCTCCAGCCTCAGGTTGATTTTCTAAATAAAGCTCTTCTACATACATATCTACTCTTCTTTTGTTGGTTTCTTTGTAAAGGCATAAAACTAATAATTATAACAATGTATTGTTGGACATATAACATTTATATTCTTGATACATATAGTATAATTGTATAAAAACAGCAGGTAGGAGGGTAGCTATAAGGAGAAAAGTTACTGAAGTTGATTCTGATACACTATGATGTGTATTATAAGCTCTGTAAAGGCCATTAAGTAAGTCCAAAAATATAGCGAAAAAAATCACTAAAGAAAATTAAATGGTGGAGAGGGGAGGCAAAGAAGATAACTCTGTCTTTTGCAAACACAAGGACCTGAGTTTGATCCTCAAAAAACCACATAAAAATGTGGGACATGGTGTTGTGCACTTGTGATCCCAGAGGTGGGGAGCCGGAGAAAAGCAGATCCTTTGGACCTGCTGCCCGGCTATGCAATCCTGCTTGGCAAGTTCCAGACCAATGAGGGACCAAACAAACAGGTTGAGGTGCCTGGAGAGTGACACCTGAGGTTGTCCTTTGGCCTCCACCTGCACTTGAAGGCTCACGTGCACCCACATGCTTGTGCATACACACTTGGACCTGCACTCACCCACCAACCCACACTTGAATTAAAAAAAAAAAAAAAAAAAAAAAGCAAAGGAAATGTACCTGGCATAGTACTCAATGGTAATACCAGCATTTGTGAGCTTGAAACTGGAGGATCTTGAGTTCAAGTCTAGCCTGGCTTCATGGCTACACAGTAAGACCCAGTTTCAAAATATAAATTTAAAAAGGAGGACAAGGAGGAGAGGGTTAGAGAGATGTCTCAGTGGTTAAGAGCACTTATTGCTCTTGCAGAGCACCTGAGTTCAGTTCCCAGTACCAACAGGGTGGCTCACAACCTCCTGTTACTCCAGTTCCAGGAGATCCAGTAGCCTCTTCTGGCCTCTGTGGGCTCCTGGACACACATGGTACGTATGAACACACACGAATACAAATAAATAAACCTTTTTTAAACAGGAGGGAGGAGAAAACAGAAAAAGAAATTAAAATGGATCAAGAAGAATGAGGAAAAAGAAGAATGAGGAAAAAGAAGCCGACCAATCACAAAATAAATTTTAAAAAAAGAAGAGGAAAATGTGTAGTAAATCCAATCATATCAATGTGACATAAACGAATGAATTAAACCAAAGGTAGAGACTATTGGAATGGATAAAAACAGATAAGTGATAGGAATCACTGTAGAGTCAAGCCCACAAACAGCTGGAATGTAAAACATGAAAAAAAATGCAGGCCATAGCAGCTATAATAGAGCTAGTGTGGCTATGCTAACAGAAAACAGATGTGGCATTTTATCATATATTTTATTTAAATTTATTTTATGTATGTGTATGTGTTTGTGTCTGCTTGTTTGTATGTGTACCACGTCATGCAGAAGAAAGCACTGGATCCTCTGGAACTAGAGTTAGAGGTGGTTGGAGCCACCGGAACTCAGGTTGAGCTGGGTCCTTGGCTAGAGCAGTACATGCACTTAACCACTGAACCATTTTCCTACCCACTATCTAGATTTTTGTTATAGCGAACAATGTTACTATGAACTTAGGGGAAAAGAAAATCTCCAACTAAGATATTCTCTAGGGCCCAGCTTCTTAAACTGGGGGGGGGGGGCGCAGGGAGGAGTATATAACTGAATGTGGGAGCCACAAAAATATGGCAATAGTAAACTGTTTCTGAACGTGCAGTGATGAAAACAGAATCAGAACAAATCTGAGGTATTTCTAGCAGCGCCTGCTCATGCCGTATCACACAGCTCCACCGCAGCCTTGGTACTGAGCACACAGTAAGAATGCTTTCTACTGTGCATGCCTTATGCCACGCCACTGTGCTATCTGAGACACCACCAGAGTATTGTATGTCATGAATTGAAACGTTTTTACAGTACATACCAACTTTTCTGCTCTTACGGAAACAAAGACTTTTAATCTTTTCCGACCTTCATTCCTTAGCATATATCTAGTATAGCTTTGCATCATATGGTGTTAGGATATTTGCTTTTAAAAAATTATGAGTTGACTTGAGTTTCATAATGTTATAAAACAACTTCAACAGACTTCAAATTATTATTGTAATACAAAGTATATTCTCTTGTCACAATAGATTAATTTAGAAACTAACAACAGAAGAATATTTGGGAAATTCAAAATATATGAAAATTAAATAACATGCTCCCAATGAACTAAGGGCTAAAGAAGAAACCACAACCACACAAAACAAGCAGACAAAAACAAAAATACCAGAAAATACTTTGAATTGAATGAAAATGAAAACACAGTGTTGTAATTTTATGGAGGTAAATGTACCTATACGTAGAGGGAAAATTATAGATGTAAATGTTTACATCACAAAACAAGAAACATCTCAAGTCAATGACCAGTTGTACTTTAAGAAAACAAGAACACAAGTAAAGTAGAGCTAAAATTTAAAAGTACAGAAACAAGAAGGACTAAGCAGAAATTAATGAAAGAATATATGCCCACTGGTCAAATAGTGGTATGAATGTTACGGGAGCAGACAATCACTCTACTTGACTTTAAAGCCTGCTTACACAGATGGAACTCATGCCTGGTACCATTGACAAAATCCTGTGACTGGCTATGTCAGAGGCCCTAGGGGAAAACTATTATTATTATACTATTGTGCTCTAGTGGGTATAATAATAATAATAATAATAATAATAATAATAATAAGTTGCCCTCTAAGTTTTTATTTTTATGCCCATAAATAAGTGAATCTCTCAGCCCATATCAAAGAAGCTTCTTTTGCAGTAGAGGGTGATTAATAGAGACACCCACAACTGATCAATGCTTGGAGAATAGTAGACTGTGGAAGGCTCAGGGGTCATTGTAAAATAGAAGCAGACAGACTGTAAGAGACAGAGGTAGCAGATGTCTGCAGGGAAGCAGTATTTGCTGGGTATGATAGCACCTTTACATACATGAACTCACAGGAGCTGTGACTGCACGCACAAGACGACCTGGACAAGACCAAGCCACTCAAAATTCCAGCATGGATAGGGGAGGAAATCATGCGGTTCCACCCCTAGCTGAGCTGCTACTGGCAATTGACAGTTACTGATGGGGAAAAGGGAAGTCAATTTTCTTCAGGGATGCAGCGCCTGGGAAGCTACCCATGCTCCAGAAGATTGCCCTACACCCACACACATACTGCAGCACTAAGTGAATTCAATGGGTTTAAAAAAAAGAAGAGTACATGAAGTCAGGAGGGGAAAGTAGGGGGATGGGGAGGAATTGGAAGGGAGAACTTGATTTGGATTTGATCAAAATACATTACATGCATGTATGAAGTTCTCAAATGATAAAAAATGCAAAAAAGACATTAGTTTAACAAAAAACATGAAAAATCTAAAAAAAGAACTTGAGGGGCTGGAGAGGTGGCTCAGCAGTTAAGAGCACTGTCTGCTCTTACAGAGGACTTGGGTTCAATTCTCACCACCCACATAGTGGCTAACAACTGTCTGTAACTTCAGTTCCAGGGGATCCAATGTCTTCTTCTGACCTCCGTGGGCATTGCATGACACGGGTGCACTTACACACACGTAAGCAATACACTCCTACACATACAATAAAAATAATAAGTAAAAGATGAAGAATCAACATTTAAAAAGTACAATTAAAAACAGGAATGTTCAGTGTTATGGACTGAATGCTAAGTCTTCCCCAAATATCATACACTGAATACCAGTCCCAGATGGGATGGAATCTGGGAGTAGGACCTTTGGAGGAGTCTCGTGAATGGACTTAGTGTTTGGGTTGATATCTCTCTCTCTCTCTCTCTCTCTCTCTCTCTCTCTCTCTCTCTCTCTCTCTCCTAGTACTAGAGATTGAACCTAGGGCCTTGCACATGGTAGGTAAGTACTACCACTGACATATATCCACAGGTCCAGAATTAGTTCTCTAATAAAAGACAGAGAGTGTGTTGGATAGCTTTAGCATCAGCTTAACACACCTGGGTTGAGGGAGCCTCAATTGGGAAATTTCCTCCATAGGACTGGCCTGTGGCCAGGTCTGTGGGGCATCTTCTTAGTTGTTGAGTGATGTGGGAGGGCCCAGACCACTGTGGGTGGTGCCACCCCTGGGCAGGTGGGCCTGTGTTGCATAAGAAAGCAGGCTGAGCAGGGGCCAGGGGAGCAAGCCTGTAAGCCAGGGGGAGCAAGTCAGTAAGCAGTGTTCCTTCATGGCCTGTGCTCCAGCTTCTGCCTCCAGGTTCCTGCCCTGGGTTCCTCCTACCTTGGGCTCCCTGATGAACTGCGACCCAGGAGATGTAAGATAAAAAAACCCTTTCCTTCCCAAGTTGGTAGTGGTCAGAGTGTTTTGTCACAGCAATGGAGAAACAAATTAGGACAGAAATTGGTACCAGACAGTGGGGTATTGCTGTGACAGACCTGACCTTGGTGTTTTTAGGAGGATTGTGGAAGCGTTCAGAATTTTGGGCTAGAAAAGCCATTGAGTGCTTAGAGTTTGTTGCTGTGGAGCTTGGGACAGTTATGCTGAAAGAGTTGTGAACAATAGAGCCCTCACTTGTGAAGTTTCAAAGGGAAGCAGAGACCATCAGGGCTGTTTGTATGATGTTTTGAATTAATAATCTGGGAGTTCTAGTTGGCTGGGGCTGAAGAATCAGCTGGAATTAAAAAGAGACCAGAACCTGAAGTAAAATCTTTACTTTACTGGGACAATTGATGCTGGTTAGCTGGGGCTGAAAAATCACCTGTAAGTAACAAAAGACCAACATCACTGTGGTGAAATCTTCTGGGAAGGATTTCTTCAGGGTCAGCACACAGAAGCTGTGGTCAAGAGGGGGCCTGAGCCTCCATCTCTAGCTGGAAGCAGGACTTGGTAATGTGTAAGAGTCTCCTGCATGGTTCTGGTGTTGAAAGCGTGAAGGGGTCACAGACAGCAGCTGAGGCTTGGCACTCTGAGAGGCCAGGAAAGGGCACAGGTAAAAGTGCAGCTTCAGTTGCTGTGAAGATACCAGGATTGAAGGGGTCATGGAGAGAATCTGAGGCTTTGCACCCCAAGAGTCAAGGAGAGGCTATTGGTGAATATGTAGCCTCAGTTTCAGTGGAGAACCAGCTTTTGGAGATGCCAGGACCATGGGATGACCACCAAGGGCAACAGTAGGTGTGGAATGGAACCAATCTGGGTCTTCAAGATGAGCGGTGTGTGCTGTGGATGGCAGAGTCAGAGGTGAAGCTGCCAGAACCCTTTGGAGCCCAGAATATCATGAGTGAATCCCAGATGTCCAGCCTTGAGCTACTTTGCTGGACTTTGGTTTTGCTTAGGTGTGCCCAGTTCTTCCCTTTGAAATAAGACAGTACTTGTTTTGGATTTTACAGGAGCCCCCAGTTAAGAGACTTTTAAAAGAGACTGTGGACTTTTAAGTGTTTGGATATTTTTAAGGACTCGGGGCTTTTAAGGTTGTACTGTCTTATGTTGTAATATTAATGTTAACATCATATTGTAGGGATTAGAATGGGAAGGGTTATGGTTTAATAGTGATGTGTTTGTGCATCAAGTTGACAAGGGGTCCATTGTGCTGGATAGCTTTATTGTCAACTTGACACACTTGGGTTGAGGGAGCCTCAATTGGGGAATTGCCTCCATTGAACTGGCTTGTGGCCATGTCTGAGGGGCATCTTCTTGGTTGCTGAGTGATGTGGGAGGGCCCAGACCACTATGGGTGGTGCCACCCCTGGGCAGGTGGGCCTGTGTTGCATAAGAAAGCAGGCTGAGCAGGGGCCAGGGGAGCAAGCCAGTAAGCAGCGATTCTCCATGGCCTGTGCTCCAGCTTCTGCCTCCAGGTTCCTGCCCTGAGTTTCTACTTTTGGCTCCCTGATGAATTGAGACCCAGGAGACGTAAGCTGAATAAGCCCTTTCCTCCCCAAGTTGGTGTTGGTCAGAGTATTTTGTCACAGCAATGGAGAATCAAACTAGGACAGAGAGCTACAGGGGTTACAGAGAAAACCAGGCTCTCATTGGACACAGGTATGGCAGCACTGTGATTTAACACTGCAGCCTCCAGAACTGTGAGCAGTGAATTTACTTCTTAAGCCACCTACGCTGTGTTCTGAACCAATTAAAACGTGTGTATAGAAAGTGCTATCTATGTATAAAACACAAGTAAAGATATATGAATAATTAGAAACATTACTGTCAAGTTTAGAAAAATCAAAGATTCAAATATAACCTAAGAAGCTACCAGAAAAAAGGCTCCTACAAAAGGAATGACAACTAGACGAACAGCCAGACCCGCTCCTCAGCAATAGCTGCTATCTTCCTTATGCAGAAGGAAAAAAGGTTACAGTTATAGAATTCTATAGCCAGCAATTAAGGAGAAAAACTGAGGATAAAAGGTTATTTTCTGAAATATGAAGGCTTAGGGATGTTATCTCTCACAGACCTTGCAAAGAAAACTGGTAAGAAATATATTTCATGGTTGGAGAGATGGCTCAGAGGTTAAGAGCACTGATTGCTCTTGCAGAAGACCTGGGTTTGATTCCCCACACTGACATGGAGACTAACAACTGTCTGTAACTCCAGTTCCGGGGGGAATTCTTCCTCTGACCTCCAAGGGCATTGAAGAACATGGTGTACTTACACATATGCAGGCAATACATTCATACACATAGAATAAAAATAATAAATGAAAATTTTAAAAAGAAATGTATTTCAGCAAGAAAAATTATACCATAAGGGAAAATAAGAGGAATAATAATGACTCTAGAATTTGATACAGTGTTAATAAATTTAATTAAATACTGCCTGCAGAAACTGGGTCTTGGGTATTGGTTTAAATACAGAAATCTTTGTAAAGTGGTCTGGACAGTTGAACCAGTGCTATGTAACAAGAAGGAGGAAGAGTTTTTGCCCCAGGCTGCTAAATGGAATGCTTCTAGGCATATGAAAATTTCCACAGTCTCCTGAGTCTCCAAGGTTGGGATAATGAGTAACGTGTGTCCATACATGTAAGGAAAACTGACTAGGAGCATCCATAAAGTTGTATGCTGCCAATCCTGAGAACAGTTCAGAGAAAAAGATTTCACCGATGGAAATCTGCAGGAGTGCAGTCAGCAGCAGCATCTCTACTCCTGGGAGTTCTCCACAGAGTGAGAGTTCTGCAGAGAACCAAACTAGGCCTGGGGGTGGAGAGCCTGTTGCTTCACTCTTGTCTGAAAAGGGCTGAATGAGGGAGGTTGCTTGGAACAGTCTAAAAAGGAAAGTAGCAGCTTGCATGGGTGGGTGAGTTTTCAGTGAGACAATGTGTGGAAACATGAGCACAGTCTCTCCATGGGATCCTCCCATCTGTCTGTGTCTTTAAAACTCTGTTTTCCTAGGACAACAGCTGGATACTGGGTCACTTTAGTTCAGCAGTGTCTCATCTTATGTGTACTTGAGTCTCTTTCCAAACAAGGTGACATTCACAGTTACTAGGGTCAGAATTTTAGCATATAATAGGGTTATATGTCCCAAGACCCTTACTAGCCTTACTAGCATACACCATAGACCTATGTAATAAACAAGATTAGTTACTGTACATACATACTTATGATAAAGTTCAGTTCATAAATGAGACTTGGTAAGAGATTAACAACAACAATAAAAGAGAACAATTGTAAGAATGTACAGAAAGTTATATGAATGTGGTTTATCTCTATCTCTGCACTGTGACAGCCAATCTGATAACAGGAACAGCTACAAAGTGACGATGGGATATAATGCATGCAGCATGGACGAAGGGGATGAAGGCATGAATCATGACTGGGGCAGGACAGCTTGAGATGGCAGGAGACTTCACACTACTCAGTGTAACTGAAAACGTCTGAATTGTGGGGCAGGGCACACCTTTAATCCCAGAACTAGGGAGGCAGAGGCAGGTGGATCTCTGGCCAGCCTAGTCTACGAATCCAGTTCCAGGCCAGCTGGGTCTACAGAGAGACCTTCTCTCAAAACAACAAAACAAAACAAAACAAAAACCTTTTGAACTGTTTATTTCTGGAACTTCCCATGTAAGTTTTGGACTGTGGTTTATTCTGGGAAACTGGAGTTGGGAAAAGCAAAACTGTAGATAAGAGGGCCACTGTGTTAGGGGGATGCCCTAGTTAGCTTTAACTGACAGCTCAACACAGCCTACATCATTCAAGAAGGGAGTCTCAACTCCAACCACTGGGGGCAGCACCATTTCCTGTGAGCAGGTGGTCCTGGGCTGTATAAGAAAGTCAACTAAACATGAGCCAGTGAGCAAGCCACCAAGAGTATTCCTCCATAGTTTCTGCCTTGGAGTTCCTGTCTTACTCGGTTCCTGCCATGACTTGCTTTAATGATGAACTGTGACTTGCAAGTATAAGCCAAGGAAATCCTTCCTCCCCGAAGTTGCCTTTGATCGAAATGCTGTATCCCGGGAACTAGAGAATGGGGTGACATGACTCAACCACAGCAGTGACATGTGGGATGAGGGGCTCCTAGGACATTCCCCAAGGCTACTGTCAGAGTCACCATGCACATTAGTTTCAGGTTTTGATAGCTCAATCTGGAACTGAATCAACTAAAACTATGCTGATTTGTTAATGAGCATCTTTTAAAAGTCATTGGAAAAGATGAAACAGCACATGTACATTACAGGGAAAATACACGAAGCTGGAGGAGTTGCAAAATAGCTGCTTCTAACAGGAAAACACTACCGTGGGTTATTTTTTATCTATCCTTCCTGATAGCTACACGCATGCATCCATAAGAAATGGGAACATGTACCCCTGCTCTGTGCCTCTTCTTCACCTGTCAGGGATGCGTGAAGGAACATCACACCACATGTAAAGAATGGTTACATTATGATGATATCCTTGCTATGCTGCAGTCTTTCCAAGTTCTCCTGTATTGTGGAAAAGAAACAGTTCTATTAGTATCATATCTGAAGGCTCCAGCTGATGAGCAATCTTCAAAGCTGATTAAAAGAAACATCTTATATCTTATGTTTTCAAAGATTATAAGAAAAGTTTCTATGTATTCTCACATTACACTTCCCATGACTCTGAGAACTAAGTGTGACTGTGGATGTCCCCCTTCTCAGGGGGAAGAAACCGTGGATAAAAAAGGCATACCTCACCTCTCCGACAGGACACAAGGCACCTTTAACCACATGACCAGGGTACATGCTCTTATTCATAACAGCCCATTACTTCAAGTGACTCTTTGGGAATATGTTGGCTCACCATACACATGTTCACTTAGGAACATACTCGTGTGGTAATGTTTCTAGCTATGAGGTTTACTTTTTTTTTTTTTTTGGTGTTTTTGAGACAGGGTCTCCCTGTAGCCCCAGCTGGCCTGGAACTTACTATGTAGACCAAGCTGGCCTTAAACTCATGAAAATCCACCAGCCTCTGCCTCCCAAGTGCTAGGATTAAAGGTGTGCACCATCACATCCAGCCACAAGGTTTACTTTTTTTTTTTAAATTTATTTATTTTAATTAAAAGAAGCATTTCATTACAACAGCATTAACCTATTCAATAACATTTTTTCTGAGCTAGGGTACATCTCTTTCAAAATTGGCTGTACATTTCTAGGTTTACAGATGAATTATTATGCTTATAAAATCTTATACTCATTATAAACTCTCTAAGAGATAAAATTAAATTAGGTTCCAATGTTTAAAAAAGATCTCCTCTTCATTGTCAAAACACACAGTTTCATACAGAAAAATTCATTCCAAGCCTATTGACAT
>NW_008347810.1:2323518-2325379 GCF_000622305.1 Nannospalax galili
CTTAGACTAACCCAATTTTTATCCATATCTCCCTTATTAAGGCCTGTTACCTACTATTCTTCTCCTTCAGGTTATTTCTTTTCACAAGGTTTACTTTTATTTGAAGTATCTAACACTTACTTTTAGGCTGTGAAAAGTTTTTGTTTAATTGTTTTGAGACAGGATCTCACTGTGCAGCCCAGGCTGGCATGGAACTCCAAACTGCCCTGTCTCTCTGTCTCCACAGTGCTGGGATTGGATGGAGATGTGGGCCACACCAGACTTAGGCCAAGGCAGTTTAAGTGACTTGTTGCTGGTCGTGAAACTAGTCGAATGTATATGTTAGACAAAATCTTCGAGGCTAACTCACCCTCCTACACATGCACGGTCACTCTCTTTCCCAAACATAAGGCTCACTCCCACAAAACTACACATATTTTCATAAAGGGTAACATGAACTTACATCTTTAGATACTCTAGTCAAGTTTTAACATATTTTTTGTATCAAATGAAGAAGCCATTTCCAAATGGAGTTGGTAGATATAAGATCTACTCAAAGGTAGTAGATCTTAATAGTTCCCAGAGAACATATATAATAAATCGGCAGATTTGGTTATGTAAAAATGCTAAACTTCTGATCCACAAGAGATAATATAAACAAGGCTACCCCTGGCCAAGAAGGAGCAAATTTAGATAAAATATTAACAACAATGCATTGAAATACATCAAATATGTGAAAATCTATGAATTCACAATAATACTCATTGCTCACAACAATCTCATTGATGACTTCTAGAAGGTGCTGGGGAACCAAATGACTATGAGAGCTGGTAAATAAGGGGGTGGAGTCATTATTTTCATCTTACCTTTCTCAAATAAACTGTAACTCAGGATTCATATATATGTATATACATATACATATATATGAATTAAATTATCTATGAAAGTTTGCCAAAAATAAATTTAAAAGATTACTGGCATGCCCACCAGAGTATCAGAACAGAGACATGGGCACCAGCAAGAGAGGGAAATGCAATGTGTGTGCTAAAGGTTTTCATAAATGTTAATGATGCAAAATAAAAAATAAATATGATTCAAAATTAAGAAATAACATCTATAAGGACGGAAATTCTGGAAGGAGGAGGGTTGCAGGTATCACATTTTACTTATCGGATTTGTAAAAAAATCAAAAAATCAAAATCAATAATATCCATTTTAGTTCAGGATTTGGGAAACGGACTTAAATTCCAGTTCTGGAGCAGACAGCCTGAGAGGGTGAGTTCGGACCTACACTGGTGTAGCAGCTCAGATCTCAGCGGACTGCCAGAGAGTGCCGAGTCTGGCCTCCCTCTGGACTCCATCTAGAAGAGGGCCTGAGAACCCAGGGGACTGACTGAGAGCCCCTGGATCCTGCCTCCATGTGGTGTTATCAAAATACCTGAGAGCAAATCCTGAATCCATTACTCTAGAGTTCAGCCTTGAAAGACAAAAGAAAAATGAGGAGGAACCCAATAGAGGGATGCTTTTGGAAGCCCTTGTCAAGAAACTCCAATGGACTCTCAAATGAACATTTGAAAATTCCCCTGTTCTGACTTTTTTCTAGTTCCCTGTCTAGAACTTGTAATACTAATTACTCTTGCCTTTACTTCTCCTTCACATCGTCTTACCTTTACTTCTCCTTCACATCTCCTATTCAGGATTCAAGGACTTTCTTTTCACCCTACAGATAAGAGTTATGCAATTTGGGAGTCTTTTAGATAGACCCACTGAAGGGGTACTCCAATTGCCTCACCCTGCATCCCTGTTCATCATGGAAGCAGCCAGAGGGGTATGCATACCTATTCCCTATTGGCAATTTGGGTAACCCCTTCAGAGGATGGTG
>NW_008347810.1:2325406-2371961 GCF_000622305.1 Nannospalax galili
ACAGGGTAAAAAGATCCCAAAGAAATGTAGCCAGTTTCTTGGCTAAAAGTCAAAATGTCCTTGGGCCTGTTAGCAACATACTCTGTTCCAAAGGCCAAAAATGTCAAAAGTATTTGGAAGCTTGTATCTAATCCTTATAAGATTTTAGAGTTACCTCTTCAGAGGGGGGAATGTTAAGAGGAGCCAAAAAGCCCCATAAAAATAAAAAAAAAAAAATCCAGTTCTGCTACTGATTAGCACTATGACCTTGCAGAAGTCACTGTGTCTCTGAGACTTGGTTCCCTCATCCACAGAACAGAGATCTGCAGACGTGAAAATTAATCTGACCGTGCCAGCGAGGCACTTCCACTGTGCTGAGTGCACAGTGGGCACTCAGCAAATGCTCCAGGGCTATTTCAACATATAGGGATTGTAATCTTGTGATGTTTGTAGTTTTTATAAATAGGAATCATCTTCACTGAATTCTCTTTTGGGTGCAATCCTTGTCTGATTTAAATCTTCTTAGTCTGTTCTATGTTAAACTAAGCTAGGAAAGTTGAATTAGGGCCTTACTACCCTGGCACACTGGACGTGCCTGTTCCTTCCAGATATGATACAACCCACCAATTACTCAATGTCTGATACCCTTCTTAGGATCAGATTTCTTTCTTCTTAAAATATTTTATTTTTATCTCATATGTGTGAATGTTTTGCCTGCATGCTTGTAAGTGTACTATGTGCATACAGCACTCAAGGAGACTAGAGGGAGTCAGATCCTTTGGAACTAGAGTTACAGAAGGTTGTCAGCCATCATGTGGATGCTGGGAACTGAAGCTGGGTCCTTGGGAAGAGGAGCCAGTGCTCTTAACTGTCTATCCATCTCTTCAACCCCAGGGCCAGATTTCTCAATACCTGTTATGGTTTGGATGTGCGATGTCCCCCATAGGCTTGTGTTTGAATATTTGTTCCCTAACTGGTTGTGCCATTTAGGGAGGGGATGGAACCTTGGGACTGTGACCTAGTTAGCAGGAGAGGGCTGCTGGATTCTGATCTTGAAGATGATATCTGCTTCCTGTGCCTGCAGAGCTTTCTCTTTTTAAAATTTTGTTTATTGCTTGCATGTATGTAAGTGCACCTGTGTTGTTCAATGTCCTTGGAGGTCAGAGAGGGTATCAGATGCCCCGGAACTGGAGTTACAGATGGTTGTTAGCTGCCATGGGGATGCTGGGAACCGAAACCAAGCCCTCTGCAAAAGCAGCCAGTGCTCTTAACTGCTGAGTCATCTCTCCAACTACTCAGTCTTGCTTTTTGCTAAGTGAAATTTTCATTAATTGCAGCTTTACTTCCACTATTCTACATTTACGTCCAGCTGCCACTGAGGCAGCCAGGAAGCAGAGGTGAGAGGATCACAAGTTCGAAGCAGCCTGTGTTACAAAGCAAGCCCCCATCTCAAAGAAGCGAAACCCAAACTAAAACGGAAAGCTCCACTTTCTCAGTTCTTTTCAGCCATGTTGTTTTTCAGTAAGAGCCTTCAGGGCTCCCTCCTGACTCACAGGGGGTGCCCTCCTTGTACTAGGGCACTAGGCTAGCACTCTTCCTTACTTCCCCAGTGGTACCGGAGTCTAAGTGGGTTCCAATGAGCGGTCTGTGTTGCTGTTCTCCATTAGGAACAAAGCTCCTTTCCTCCCGAGTCCCATTCGTGTTATTTCCCTGCTTACAGAGCCCCCAGGGACCGTGGTACCTCAGAGCGCACAAAGCACACAGATATTCCAGGAATATCTCTGTCCTGTGGCCTCCAGAGACACCCTCATCTTCTCTGCAGTCACATTTCTGAGTAACTTAGCACCATATGTTCCAATTTGCTCCTAATTTTACCTCCTCTTGATTTTCCTGCCTTCTAGGATTGCCCCTGGAAAAAGCTTTTTCTAATGTTGTTTTGTCCTGGGTGCTGGATGCTTTCTCACAGATACGGAATTGTTGGCACACCCAGGGCGCAAGGGCAAAGTGGCAGAGGGTTGCACTGTGAGCCTCTTGCAGCTTTCTAAACGGAGTGCCCACTTGTGGGCGAAGAGGAGGAACCTACTACCATCCTGGTCATTCTCAGCCCCTCACTTTGGGCAGAACTGTAAGGAATCAAATGAACCGGAGGAACAAAAAAAGCTGACTTGCCAGGGACAGGAGACTAAGTGTGTGGGAGTAAAGGCACCAATCAGATGTAGGACGCTTCACTTCTAGAGCCCAAGGAGCGGTTTGTGAAGACGTTTGGTTTCCGGGCTGATTAGTCCACAGGAAGTCTTTTGTGGGCTGCTCATTTTCTTTCATTCAAGAATCCACACCGTAAGGTTGGTAAACTCACCCACTGCCACCAGCGGGGCGGACTACATGCTAAATCCTCCCGGCTTTAGCTGCCTAACATGAAAATAGCAACAGGTGAAAGCAGCTTTCTGTGAATCACATCCTCACCACATAACACCGGATCACCTGATGCTAATTAAGTCACAAACAGGCCCTCTGCCTGCCTAAGGCTGCTACCTGTTATTATTAGCTGCTGGGAAATAACTGACTCCTGGTCAACAGTGATGTTTCTATTTTGTTTAGTAGGATGCTGAAATGAACTGATTTTAACTTTGAAAGGATGTTCTTGTTACATTATCCTGTGGGATAGCCAGCACCATTTAAAAAAAAAAGCCTATTTAGTTCAGCTCATGAATATTAATGAAGACCCAGAATGAAATGGATTTCACAACAAATAGACCAAAAATTCAATCAAAACTCTGCCTCTCATTACATACGCTACAGAAAGGCAGACAGCCTTTAGTAACAAGTTTAGTGGCCTTTCTAAACTCAGGAACACAACTATGAATTTTCAAAAATTGTTGCCTTTTGGATTTATTGTGTGAATAATCTGGGGTCTGCTTGAAGGAAAGGCTGGCTCACTGTTGTACAAATCCACTGAAAGCCTTGTAGTAACAAAAGACCACTTCGAATTCTAGTCTCTTCCAGATGGGTACTCACAATGTTCCCTTCTTTTGAAAACCTACTTAAGCATGCTGCTGTCTTGCCTGGACTTAGATGGAAATTTTCACACTTGTTTATATAGCTGTTGCCAAATTTGTAAGTCACTGGAGGTTTGAAGCCACAGAAGACTCAAATACTCCAACAGTTGGATGTCTCCTCTTCTTACTAAATGACTATTGTTGACTGTTGTATAATGCAACTTTTACAATTGCTTTTGGGAAATACCAGAAATAAGATCTGAAAGAAATGCATAAATTATGCATGCTTTTCCTTGTCTTTTATTTCCTCCTGCTCCTCCTTCCTCCTCCTCTTCTTCTTCCTTTTTTTTTTTTTTTTTTTTTTTTTTTTTTTTTTTTTTTAAAAAAATTTTAGGTAGTGTTTTCTGTAGCCTAGCTAAGGCTGGCCTTCAACTCCTGATTCTCCTGCTTCCACTCACCAAGTGTCTGGGATACAGACCTGTGCTACCATGGCCAGCCACTTGTCTTAATAGCAACAAATAATCAAGAAGCTTGTTAGCACTGAATGAGCCTTCAGCATGGCTTTCTGTATCCCAGGAAATGATGGGAATTTCCTGAGAATACAGATAGGCTGCATCTCCAGTGATAAGGTACCTGGGTACCTCTGAAAGCATTTAGCACTTATTACAGCCTTTGTCTGAGGGAGAGCCCTGGGGCTCCTCAGGCTGTTCTCTGAAGGCTGTACCAGGCAGTCATTAACGGTTTGCATGAGAACGTCTACCAGCTTCTCAGATTCCCAGCAAGGAAAGACTTCCCTTTGAAGAGTCCAGGGCAGTCACTGCAAATTATAATGTAAAATAGGACAAGACACTTACAACATGGAAAAATTAATATCTAAAAAATCAAATAGTTTTTCCCTGGGTAAAGATATCCATTCTCAAGCTTTCTCTAACCTTGGTAAGGGGGCATTACTGTCTAACCAGTGTTTAAGAAAACTGAAGTTGCCAGCCATCGTGGTGAATGCCTGTGAGCCCAGTACAGGGGTGGTGGGGGCCAAGGCAGGAGGACCCTGAGTTCAAGGACAGTCTGAACTATATAATGAGATCCTATATCAAAAAAATAAAACAAACAGGGCTGGAGAGATGGCTCAGCTGTTAAGAGCACTGGCTGCTCTTACAGAACACAGTTTGATTCCCAGCACCCACATGGTGGCTAACAGCCATCCACAACTCCAGTTTCAGGGGATCTGACAGCTTCTTCTGACCTCTGCAGGCACTGTATGACACAGGTGCACTTGCATACACACAAGCAATACACTCATACACAGAGATTAAAATGAATAAAATATTAACAAATAAAAAACCAACAAAGAAATAAAGTTCCCTTCAACTTCTCCCACTCCTAACACATGGCAAAACCACATGAAGTTTATATCTCCCAAAAATCTTTCATGTCTTCCATGGCTCCACATCTTGGGCATGGAGTTGGATGGAAATCTGTCAATCATTCCATTCTCCCTTTGAATCATCAGGAAAAGGTGTTGTTCTAGAGTGAGCTCTGAAAGCATCGTACCCAGTCCTCCCTTTGAGGTCTCGTCTGTGTCTCTCTCTGAAGCAGCACTTGAGAAGAGATTACTGTTAGAGTCCAGGCCTGCAGACGACCCTCTCCCAGTGTAAAAAGCCTCACAAGACAGGCCATGAGGGCCCCCTTGCAAAAACAGGAACTGGCCAGACAGGTGCATTTAGAGCTGTCTCAGCACAAAGCTGTTCCCCAGATAATTTTGGAAGATAAACAGGACCCTGAACCCAGACCCACCGATGTAAGAGCTGTCTCAGTTCAAGCTACTTCCCTTGAAATTGTAAAGGTGATTTTTGCCACCCTCCACATTCCCCAACCCCCATAAGAACTTCCTCAGCAGTCAGAAGGCGGCTGGTTGCCTTTCTCTCCCAGCTGAGCTGCCAGCCACCAGTGATCCTAAGAAATAAACTTTGCTTTGCTGGAGTCTTCCTATGTGTCCTATGGCTATTTCCTGCCTGGCTGTTATCTAACAATTACTAGGGAGGCTGATGGTTTGGGGGCAAGGGTATGCTGTGTGGGAAACACCTTTCATGTAGCCATCTCAGAAGGTAAGGCCTGGGAGCAGGATGGGCTACTGATTTTCTTCAAGTCTGAACTGGGGGAAGAAGCATCCAGGTTTCTGGGTGTTCTAACCCAGGTCACCAGAGTTAGACCAGTCGGTATCAATCCACTGTTTTCTTTTGCCTTCTAGAGTGCTGTCCCCTGGGGACTTCACTGCTGGTGGCTAGCTGGGACAGATGTAGCTGCAGTAGGCTCAGATGAACTCTGGGACGGGGTCAACCAGCCTCTTACATTAGTCAGTCTGATCCATTTCTCTCAATTCACACTTCTTTTCCTGTAACTGTTCACTGTTGTCTCAGCATTTGCTCACTGGTCTCAGGAGAATACCTTACAGTAAACATTACTCTGGTGACGTCTTTCCTGGTGGGTCAGTAGTTAGTGGACAGTAGCTACCTGAAATCTGTATGAAGTGAGCTGTGTATGTTTTCTGTATATGTCTGTATCTGCATATATGTATATCTATTCCATATGCATCTATGTATACATGCATAATATTGATACATGTCTACCTAGTAAATTAATCTGCCCACTCTGATTTGGAGGAAATAAATCAATATGTCAAATGAACCATTTGATCCCCAGTTCGAAAATGTCAGTTATTTTGTTTTTACATTTAAAAACTTTTCTTTTGCCTGGTATGGTGGTGCAAACCTTTAGTTCCAGCACTCGGGAGGCAGAGGCAGGCAGATCTCTGTGAGTTCAAGGCCAGCCTGGTCTACATAGTGAGTTGTAGGCCAGCTGGGGCTACTGGGAGACCCTGTCTCAGTAAGACCAAAAAAAAAAAAAAACCAAACAAAACCCCCCAAAACAAAAAGACAAACAAAAAAACCTTTTCTTTTTCTTCATTTCCATAGCAATAACCATAAACTAATAGTCATTGTACTGAGATGGGTCAAATATGAGAACCATCAATACACAGAGAATGGTACCCATGTATACAGGCACACATGGCCACACCTACCCACACCACAAGAGCGGAAATGAGAAAATGCCAAACTGCAGCAGCTCAGGAGGCAGCCAGAATGCTTACTTTGCTGATAGGAGCGTACTAAAGTTGGTGTTGTGACTTTGGCACACCCAGAATCTACCAAAACTCAACATATACACATCCTTTGACCCCACCATTGCAGTCTTCGGAATCCACACTGCAGGAAGGTTGTACTGAAAACATTCTTTAGCATGAGCCTAATCCACTATACAAATAGCCTACAGTTACTCAACTGCTCACCAGTAGAAGGGTGAAATGAATTATGGTGTATCCCTACAACTGAATATCACTCAGCAGTTAGAACGATGTATCTGCAGGGACCTTAACACACGGATGAATCTCATCAATGATACTGAATGAAAGAAGATGCAAAGTAGTTAGGGTGTGGCTCAATGCAGAGTACAGAGTTAGCCTGTGTGGTACCCAGGCTTCACGCCACCACACCCAACAATGACAACAGCGGCAGCAAGAAGACGCAGAGGCGTATACACCGTGTGATTCTGTTTAATGAGGAAAATGTAAAACCTGGCAACTCTTCTATGCTGTTAGAAGCAGAATATTGTTTGTCCAGGTGACGGGGCTTCTGGGTACTTGATTTAGGTGCTTGTTATACAGTTGTTTCAGTTTATGAAAATGTATCAAATTGTATGTACACTTCTCTACTTATATGTCATAAACATTCTTTTTAAAGTTCCTACATAAATAGGCAAGGCCAGAAGGCGACATGCTAGTGGGGCGGAACAGAGGCTTAACAAAGATCAGGATGCTCAGTACAATGAGGCAGGTGAATGAACGGGCTTGAAAGGAGATCCCAGCACTAAACGGAACAGAGGCTTAACAAAGATCAGGATGCCTTTAGTGTGCTAGGTCATTTGATTTATGTGAAGCTTAGTACAATGAGGCAGGTGAATGAACGGGCTTGAAAGGAGATCCCAGCACTAAAATCCATGTCACGTACATATCATGCTGCAGACAGGCGCTTGTTTTCTTTTCCACATCAAAGTAGATTTTTTCATGATTTTACTTTACTACAACTTGTTTACTATGTCAGTTATGGAGAAACAGCCAAGAGACCAAGCATTTACCCAGGAGAGAGTTGGAGTGTTTGTTTATTATCTTCCCTTTCATGAGGTCCCAGAATTAGCAAAAAAGGCTTCAAGATTTTCTGGACCTCAAACAGAAGAAATGCAGATGGGATTAAACAGACATTTCTACATCATCATTTTATGGCTGACACCTTGTTCCTATGTTTCTTTTCATGATGGGTCATGATATCTCAGAAAAATTCTTTCGAGTTCACTCAGTCATCACAGCTTACAAAGTAAATGTCCCAGGCATGGGTTAGGACATCTGCTGCCTTTTGATCTTATAGCTAGGCCAGGGTGATTGGGCTAGGAATTGGTCACTGCAGTTTACAAAATCGGATATCACCCAGCAGAGGTTTAGATATTCTTACACCTTTGATCTACATTTTTTCTTGGAATAATTGGACCAGTTGCCTCATTAAACTATTTGGTGAACTTTCCATTCTCTTAGTTTTACATCTTTATCAAAAGTCAGACTTTCTGAGTGGAAAGCATCACAGAGCTTCAGTGAATTATAGAGTAATAAAAAATCTCAGGCCAGTGAACACATCACAGAGTAATAAAACCCAGTAAAGCATCCCAGGGTTAGATTTCAAGGTGTCTACCTAGTAAGTGAGACAAAGGAAACTTCAAAATAGTCTAAGCTTAAAAGAAGATTACAGATGAACACAGAAAGCCATAAGAATATAACTTCCTTATCATGTCCTGTCAATGCTTTTGACTCCTGGTTCAAGGAACTAGAAAATATAATGGAGGAAGAACTCTTAAAAAAATGAGAATGACTGGGATAGTATCTGTTGCAGGTAGAAATCTTGCACAGGCCTTTCATGAATCCTGAGTCCAAAGAAGCCAGACCTTGGCCTGGACTTTTCTATGCTCCACAGCCCTGGGGCACTGTCCCTAGCATATCGTGAGACATGGATGTGGGATTGTAAGGGACTAAACCCCCACGGAGAAGCAATAAAGATCACACGTTCTGCTGCTTCTTGATCTCTAGCAAGAAGGCCTTATTTTCAATTCCAACAGGGCCCTTCAACTGACCTGCTTAGAGTCATGTAGACCAAGACTCATCATTTGGAGTTGTAAGCCTATCAGCACTCCTTTGTTTAAGTTGACCAATTCACAATTAGGAGAGGGGAAAACCTTAAAACCCAGATTCTCCTTGGGGGACATTGGATTTTGGTTTCTAGGTCCCCTTTCCACTTATGGATGGTACTTGAGAGGTATTGGTGCTGAACACAGCCTAGGTTCCAGAGAGCAGCAGGTGAGCCGGTGTGGAGTGGACAGGCATCTGTCAGTCAAATTAGGATAGGGCATGTCCGCAGGAGATAGTCAAAGTTGCCAAGGAATAACGGGTTTATCTGGAGTCTACCAGTCTTGGGTTGCCTTCCACCCTGTAGCTGTTGTATGGGGTGTCAAGTCAGTAAGGGCTGGACTAGTTATTTCACTTCTTGGGTCCCACTTCCTAGTTTGCATACTATTAGCTACTGTAAGTATTAAATGAGAGAATGTATTTGAAAGGTAACCAAAATACAGGCTGGGAAGATGGCTCAGGGGCAAAGTGCTTGCTGCTCAGATATGAGGACATGAGTTTGGAACCCCAGCACACATAAAAGCTGATTGCAGCTGCATGCATCTATTACTCTAGTACTGGGTAAGCAGAGTCAAGCAAATCCCCAGGATACACACATACCTTACGATCACCACACCACATCACACACACACACACACACACACACACACACACACACCCATCACACCATACATATTACACACACCACCACCACCTCACCACACATACTACACACACATACAGAGAGAGAGAGTGAGAGAGAGAGAGAGAGAGAGAGAGAGAGAAAGAGAGAGAAAAGAGTTAACCTAAAACTAAGTAACGCTCCAACATTATTTTAACTTAGTGTTGACTGTTATTTAATCTGAAAGATAGACTAAGAAACATGGAAGACTATACAGGTTGAGTATCCCTTATCCAAAAATCTGGAAACTGAAATAAATGTTTAAAATCTGAACTTGAGAAATATCATGAACAGAAAGTTCCTTACCTGGGTTGTGATTTTAAAAAATGCAGATGCAGGGCTGGAGAGATGGCCCAGTAGGCACCCCCCCCCAAAAAAAAAACAACAAAACTTGCCACACAAACATAAGGAGCTGAGTTTCGATCCCCAGAATCTACATGAAGCCAGGCTTGGGAGCACACACCTGGAATCCCAGTGTTCCACAGGAGGATGGAGACGGGAGAGGCCACAAAGCTCTCAGGCCAGCAAATCTAGGTTCCAGAGAGCAGCAGGTGAACCGGTGTGGAGTGGACAGGCATCTGTCAGTCGAATCAGGACTCTATCTTAAGCAAGGTGGCAGGCCAGGAGCGACACCTGAGGTTATCCTCTGACCTCCACGTGTGTGCTGTGGCACATGTCTGTCTATCCTCCCCACCTAAAAATACACTAAAAATATTGTATAAAATTGTCTCGATTCTGGGCATGGTAGATGAGTCTGGACTAGGATCCACACCAGCAATCCTAGCATTCAGGAAGCTGAGGTAGGAAGACTGTTAGTTGAGGCAACACAAGGTCGCTTAAGAGATGTCTGAAAAATAATAATAAAATGAATAAAAGACACTAAAATTACCTTCAGGCTATGTGTACTCATGGATCCTGGATTAGCTATTTTCCTGTCGTGATAAAACACCATGAGCAAGGCAATTTATAGAAGGAAGAGTTTATTTGGCTTATGATTCTGGAAGGAGCAGAGTCCATAATGGCTAGGAAGGCATGGTGGCAGAGGTGACCAGGGCAGAAAGCAGACCAATCACATCTTCAAGCAGGCACAGGAGGCAGAGAGAGCCAGACTGAATTGGGCATGGCTTAAGTACTCTCAGAGTCCACCCTCAATCACATGCTTCCTCCAACAAGGCCACAACTCCTCAAACCTCCCAAAACAGTACTGCCAAATGGGGAGAAAATGTCTAAATACTTAGAGCCAATGGGGGGACGTTCTCATTCAAACCACCACAAATCCTAAATTAATTTCATATTTGGACGTGGGTCCCACACCCCAAGATAGCTTATTAACCATATGCAAATATTCCAGATTCTGGAAAATATCTGAAATCCAAAATGTTTCTAGTCCCAAGAATTTCTCTTAAATGATACTCAGTCTGCACTCCTCTAAGATCATCAGCACATTGGTCCTGTGTTTTTTGTCTGCAGTCAGCATGGTGAAACCCCAAGAACCCCACTTACTCACACTCAGACATCTGCCACCCAGAGCATTCACAGACTCAAAGTAGTAACTCAGAATGCCATTTGTGCAGGCAGTGACAAAAATAGGCCAGCAGAGCTGAGAAAGTGGAGTCTAGAGAAGAGAGATGTCGATTTGACAGTTTGCCAAACAGCACTTTCTCATGCTGGGAATCTTGAGGAAATCTGCCAGGAGGGGTGAGCCATGAAGGCTCTGGTGTAGTGCCCTCTTCCTCTGCTAGATATTGTGACCTTGACAGTGAGGCCATCTCCTTGGGCCTGGATTTTCCAGTCTGCAAATTAAAGGAACACCATGATCAAATGTTCCTTCTCATCTTAAAACACTGTCGTTGTATGCTCCAATGTGGCTTAGCTGTACAAACGTGAAGAAGCCAGCTACTAAAGGCCACATACTGCATAGATCCATGTCTATGGAATACTTGGCATGGGCATGTCTACAGAAATACACAGTAGCTCAGTAGTAGCCAGGGACTGCAGAAAAGAGACACTTTGGTAGTGATGGTCAAGGGACTTTCTTCTTGGGGTGATGCAAAATGTTCTAAAGTGGATTGTGGTGATGGTTACAATACTCTGGATACACTCAAAGCAGTTTAAGTGGGGGTGTTATGGTATGTCAGTCATATGCCAAGAACATGGTTTTCCAATGCTTGTTTTTTTTTAACTCAGTGAAAGGCAGCGGAATGACACACGGTAGAATATGCACCCAAAAGGGCAGCAGCACAGAACACAAGCTCAGTCCTGCAACCAACTTGGTGACTATATCTAAGTTACATGTGCGCTCTGGGCTGCTACTGGCTGAGCCATTCCTTAGTTCTATTCCATGAAGTGAAGATTCTGCAGCTTAATGCTGAGACACATCAGAGAAGCAAGGGGAAAACAACCAAGGAAAATAAGGAGAGACGAAAGGCAGATGCGCTGTGCTGGGGGAGGGGCTGTCACAACGAGTGGCACACACGGGCATGTAGAGTTGGAGAAGGCACCCAGCAGCAGCATCCAGCCAGCACTGCACCCGACAGCATCCTTTGCACATCATCCTCACAGTCGATGAGCAGTCCAGCTCAGAACAAAATGCCACCTCAAGGTCTAAAACAATACACAGTTCCTGGTATTTGGCAGACATTTCATTGTGTACATTTGAAGAGAATTGTGCTCACTGAGCATCACAGCATGGGGGAAGGGCAGGTGAGCATGAAGGTTCACGGCACTTTCGTTGCAGACCTAGGTCAGGCAAAGACGAGGAAAGCTCTTTCCTTGGTGAAAAGCACTTGACCCGCTTGACAGTCTAGAGAATCATCGAATTCAGCTTTTCCTATATTCAGTGGGGAGAAGGAAGTTCCTATATTCACCGAAGAGACAGCAATGCATAAAGCTGAACTAATTATACTTCAGGTTTTATTTAATAAAGAAGACCATGAATATGTGCAATTAATGCCACATAAGTCCTTACTGCGCTCAGTCTCGTAGATATTTCATTTTCATCTTTGGCTTTGAAATTTAAGTAAATCTAGAGCCCATGGGGTATTATATATTATGCATGCTCCAATATAACCCAAAGAATGTGAATAGAAATTTGATGTGAATTGAAATCCTCCACAAATCCCCACTTCTAATAAAGTGCCTGAGGTGATAAAGGCAATGGAGCCTGTGTCTTCTTTGGTTATGGGTGCTACAAAGAGCACAGCCTCCCCCACAACAAGGATAAAGTGCTTCTGTGTCCCCTAACTGCTGCAAGTGCTCTTAGGTTCACTTATGCACCCTCGGATCAGGCAAGGGACCAGGCAACATCTGCTACTTTTAGATGCACTTCTGAAGGTGATGTACTTTTTCATTGAGAGACTTCTCCAAATTTAATGCAGAGGTATCATCATCATCATCACCCTCACCCTCAACTTTAGGCCAGCAGGGTGTTACAGCTAGGGAAGGCAGGTAGTGGGGTCCTGAGCAGTAGCTAGAACAAAAGGAGGGGGTGGGATCCAGCCCTCAGGCCTGCTGGGGGGCAGGGCTCCCAAGGGCAGTCTGGAAGGTCACTCCAAGATAGCAGCATGTCTTGGACCTACCCATCAGCCCTTTAATCAATGCTGAACTGACCCATCTAGATCTTAGAAATAAAGTTTCATACATAACTAAAAGTGAGCCAATTAAAAGACACTACATGGCTCTAGTGTAACACAGCAGGAAAAACAATCACCCAGCAAGTCATCTGACCCAGTTGCTGATCCCAAATTCCCTGGAGCCTTTAGATGGAACATCTAGTTTGCAAGAATGTGGAGAGCAGAGAAAACAAGGTAGCACCAGGAGGAAGCAGCAAAGAAATGGAAAGTGAGAGAAAATTCTCTGGGGCAAAAATCCAGCTGGTCTGTGAAAAAGGAGATGGGAGGGTTAGGAAGATTCAGAGACCGAGGTTAGGTACCAGATTAAACTGACAATTCTGCTAGATGGGACAAAGCTATTACAGCCGCTATATGGATATTAGTATTTTGAAATGCGCTTATCATAGAATATTTTTATAACTTATTGAATTTGTTTGATAATTTCATACATGTATAAAGTGCATTATGATTACCCCCCCCAGTCCTCCTCTCATTCCAACTGTCCCTTCTCCTTTAACCAGCAGTGTCTATGCTACTGTGGGTTTGAACATTCCATTGGAGCCCAGTGGACTCCTCCATGAATACAACTGAAGGCAATGACTGTCTCCCAGAATCAATCAGTCACCAATAGTTCAGCAGAGAGGTATAGGGCTCTGTGAGCCCTTCTGTGATCCATGATTGGCTATTGGTAGGCCCTGTCTTGGGCAGGCCTAGTTCAAGCAAACACAGCTGCTGTGAGGTCATGACGGGCTTTGTTCGGTCTGGAAGACGGCACGTCACAGCCCTTCTCTGTATCCTCTGGCTCTTTCATTCTTTCTGTCCCCTCTTTCTCTATGATCCCTAAATCTTAAAGGAACTGATACACATGTCCTGTTGAGAGCTGAGCACTTCACTGTCACTTATTTGCAGCACCTTGAGCAACAATGTTTCTGAATTCACTGCCATTCGTTGCAAAGAACGGCTTCTCTAAGATGGGGATTGTATCTACAGAAGCATGAATAGAGGGCATGAATATTCTGGGGCTATGACAATCTCACTAAACAACAGCAGTAATTTCACCCACTGGGCTTAAAACCTCCTCAGCCATGGATTTTTGTCTAGGCTTACAGCACAAAGCAGGAATTTTCTCTTAAGGAGCAGACCTCACATCCAATCAGAGAGCAGCTGCTTACTCCCCTAACAGTCTTGCCACTATTGCATCAGTGGGCACATCTTGCCTGGCAGGATGGCATTGTAATTCATAGAATTCACAGCTAGGGAGACTCATTCATAACTTTTCTCTCCCAGCAGCCTGTATCACCCTTCGGAGTGCTGTGAGAGCTAGCAGCAGGGAGGAAGCTTCCAGCTCAGTACCAAGTAATATACCTTGCTATAAAGGTATGTGGTGTCTTCACAACAGATTCTTATCAACTAGTTCTTGTGGGCAACTAAGAGGAATGCTAAGAGCCTGTATGTATTGTTTTGGGAGCCTCTGAAGCATTGCTGACCAGGAAGTAACTCACACCTGGCATTTTTGTTTAACAACCCATGGCTTTTAGAAACAGCATTATCCAGATATACAGACAATCCTTCTAATGCTCTCTTTTTAAATATTTTTTGTTGTTGTTTGTTTGTTTTCTTGACAGGGTCTCCCTAGCTCCAGAATGCCTAGAACTTACTATGTTGACTAGGCTGGCCTCGAGCTCATAGAAATTCACCTGCTTCTGTCTCCTGAGTGCTGGGATTAAAGGCCTGCACCACCATGCCAGTGTTAACTAATATTTTTAATTGGCTTAAAAGGTAATAAGTCGGGTTTTTTTTTGTTTGAGACAGGGCCTTATATATCCCAGGCTGGCTTTGAGCTCAGTGTGTAGCCAATGACGACCTTGAACTTTCTGGTCCTCATGAGTGCTGAGATTATAGGCATGCACCACCATACCCAGTTTATGTGGTTCCAGGTATCGGACCTCAGGCTTTGTATACGTTAGGCAAGCAAACTGCCTACTGGCTACATCCAGGTTATGATATAACAATAACATTCTTTCTTAAAATATTTGTCTTTAAGGAGTAACTCCATAATGACACTTCTATTGGTACTTTTAAATTATAGCTAAACCAAGCAAACTCTATGGGCCAGGCATCCTTGGACTCACAGTGAGGGAAGGTCTTACCTGTCTTTCAGGAAGACACCATCTCGTTTACTCTGCTGGTCCTCTTACTATCTGTACTGGCTGTAGAACTTTATCGTTCACAGCAGATGGTTTGTGAAATGTGTTAACTTACAAACAAATTAAGCATAACAACAATGTACACAAAGTCATGGTATAAGCAACTAGCTTTGGTCTCAGCACATTTTTTTCTTTGTATTTGTCTTTCTACAAATTCTACTGTTCCCCACAGAAATTCTCCACGATTCCTTGTGGATAGCAGCTTGGCTCCTCTAACTTTGTTGTGTATCTACTAACTAGGAGGTTTCACCGTGGAATTGTGATCCTATTCCAGATGGTAAGAAATAGTGGACTACCACTCTATTTAAAGCTCTCAGGCCATAATTTGATTCTCTGAAAGTTCTTTGAGTTCTTACGTGCAAAATCTTTGTACATATTATTTCCCTGTGGTCCTTCTTCAATAGCTCTTTCGAGGCTTGTTAATTGCTATTAAGTTTTCCTGCTAATATGAAAATGTCGAATGATGAAATGGTGGTGTCTCAAGGGAATCTTTGGGTTCCTTTCATTTTATTTCCAGTCCTTAATTGGAGTTTTGGTCTGTGCTCTAGTTTCCTTTCTGTTGCTATGATAGAATACTCTGATCAAAAGCACCGTCAGCCAATGCCAGTGCCACGCCCTTGAACCTACAAAACTGTGAGCTAAATAAGCCTCTTTTTTCATAAAGTTATCTTGCCTCAGATATTGTGTTACAGAAACATAATATAGACTAATGTAAGAGCAATGGTCTGCAACGCATAAATATTTACTTTCAGAAAACATAGGCAAGAATATGTTAGCCCTTTCTTGTAAATGACAGTGGCAATCCATGACACTAGAATAAACCTAAATTCTTTATTAGGGCCTCCTCTTTCCGTCAGCAATTTCCAACAAATGCCCAACCCCCCTACTCCCATATCTATATGAGCAAATGCATCATGCCATACTCATATTTTATTTCTGAAATTCTTCCATGGAGATTTCAAGATCCTTTTCATCAGTGGAGAAACTCAGACTCAGAGGTTGTACAGGGTGCCCAAGGTCTGTAAGTCAGCCCACAAACAGACTGAATCTACAGATATTTCTGCTTAAAGTTTGGGAGTATCTCATCACCCCACAAAGCTTTGCTGCTCAAACCACAGGTATGTACAGGCCACAGTCAGATTTGGGCTGTTTCCAGATGACTGTGTCTCTGAAGTCCTTCCCCAGCAACTGACTAGTACTGTGGAAACCCTAGTGCATTGCCTTATTCCACACATCCTATTGTTCCCTAGGCATTCTTTGTGGGTTGAGCTGATGGAATGCTTTAGTCTGATGTGGCAGGGATACTTGAAATAGTCTCTGTCCCTCAAAGCTTTGGTTTTCTACAAATTGTACAAAAGTATCTACTGAATTTTAGGGTCCCACACCCTGGGCACAAGGTGTCAAATAGGTAGAAATGCTGAATAAAGAGATCTAAAGTGGAGGGCATTTTAGAGAATTGACATGTCTGGTGATTATCGATTGTGGATTCTGTGGGGAGCACAGCAAATTAGAACTTGAAGACACGGACAATAGAGAGATTTGTAAGAAAACCCCATCTTACCGCTTCTGTGTTCTGTTGTGAAATACCGGAGAGAAACAACTGAGAGTGAAGAACTGTTCATTTTGGCTCATGACTTCAGTATTTGGTCTTTGGCTCCACTGATCCCAGATGCATGGCTTAGGCACATCATCATGGCAGCCGCCGCATGTGGTGGGGCTACTGACCTCATGATAGGTGGGAAGGAGATGGAAACTGAGATGACCTGCTAGGAGCAGCGCTCCCAGGACCCACCCAGTGACCACTTCCTCCAGGGAGGCCCCACCAAGCACTTCCATCACCTCCCCAAAAGAGTACCATCAGCTGGTACCAAGAGCTGAGCACATGAGCCACAGCAAAGTACCGATGAAGGAACAGAAGGCCAGTTACAATCAAGGGAAAAAATCCTGTAATGTAAACTTAGTCTCTTTTAAGAAAAAATGGTGGTGGTGGTTTGAGATGCTAATATGGGAGATTGCCTCTGTGTGGCCTAGTAGATAAGTGTCAGGATGAGAAAAATAGACTATTTAAAAGACAGAGAGAGACGAATTTCTTAGGAAATTTACAGGACTGAATCTACTTGTGGCCTGCACATAGCTGTGGTTGGAGCAGCAAAACTCTGCCAGGTGGTGAGGCGCCCCGAGACTTTAAGGGGAACAGGTGAAGTGAGGTGAAAGTACAAAGGAGGGTCCACCCATCCAGGTCTCAGGGCTGCGACTGCTTACCCCAAGTCTCAGTGCACTAGGGAGACACTCTCAGCCAGAACATTACCTGCTCCAGGAGGTGAGAACTGGGGAAGCTTGGGAGGGAGGGAGGGCTGTCCAGCCCACAGGATGAAAAGCCACGTGGCCAGCAGCCACGTGGCACACACAGAAGCGAGCTGTTGCAGCGACAGCTCTAGCGGACAGGGTTCCAATGCAGGCTCAGCAGCAGCGCAAGCCACTGGGTCAGCTGCGTTTTGCATCGTATACCTGCCAGCCTGCAATTGTCCAGGCCCCAGAGAGAAGGTGCGTCAGCGCTTCATCTACTTTTGCTGTTGCCGCACTTTTCCTTTTGTTGCTTCTTTTTGTGTACAGTGTGTGGTGGTTTGAATGAATGTCCTCCCCAGGCTCCAAGTACTTGGACATTTTGTCCTCGGTAGGTGACACTGTTTGGGGAGGCTTTAAGGAGACGTGGCCGTGCTGGAGGACGCACATCATTGGGGGCCTGCTTTGAGACTTCTCAAGCCTTGTCACATTTCCAGTTGCTCTCCGCTTCCTGTGCCTGCCTGAAGATGTGAGCGCTTGACTTTCTGCTCCAGTCACCTCTGCCTCGGTGCCTCCCCTGCTATTACGGACTCTGCCCTGGAACTTAAGTTCAAATAAACTCTTCTTTCTACAACTTCCCTTGGTCATGGCGCCATCGCAGCAACAGAAAACTCAAGCAATGCGTCTGTCTTCTTTTTCTCTTTTTACTACACGGTATTTTTACTTCATTGTGTGTGTGTGTGTGTGTGTTTTAACGTTTTTATATCTTATTTACCTTCACATATTTATTTAATCTTGTTTGCACATTTTTTTTATTGTTGGGCAAGTTTTTCTCTTTTGCTTCAATTTCCCCCCCCTTTTCTTTCTTGATCTTCTGTGTTTTCCCTTTATACTAAACTGTTAGCAATATTTTGCCTTAGAAGTATTCTTTTAAAAGCTTTCATATTTTTTATTGTCCCTCCACATTCATCTGATTTTCGTGACAAATTTTTCTATCATTGGGAAATCAATGTTATTCTTTTTCCTTTTTTGTCTTTTTAATGTGTATTTTTATTGAGTTTTTGTGCGTTTCATATAATACATCTTAATCAAATTTAGACCTGCTCCCCCAAGCACCCCCCAACATCCCCCTCTCACCCTGAAGTAATTGGCTGCCAATAGATCTTCTGCTAGGGTTACCCATTTCCCCAGTTCTATGCTGGGTTTTTGTCTTACTGAGTCAGCATGGGTCTATCTTTACTGGTGCAGTAGTGGCACTTTTATCTAGGGGGTAATCAACAGCTATCTAACTTTTTCTTTTTAAAAATGTATTTTTTTATGTGCATGGGTGTTTTGCCTGTGTGTATGTAAGCGTACCTGTGTTATACAATGCCTGCAAAGGCCAGAAGAGGGTATTGGAGATACTGCTAACAGTAACTCCACAGGACTGGAGCTACTGATGGCTGTTAGTCTCCATGTGGGTGCTGAGAGCCAAACCTGGGTTCTCTGCAAGAGCAGCCAGTGCTTTTCCCTGCTGAGCCGTCTCTCCAGCTCCTTACTCTTTTTCTTGATCTCTTGCTTTTTATCCTCCCCTTCACAGTGTTCTCTGTCACTCACTCTCTTGTCTTCCAGGTAACCTTGCTTCTCTACTCTCTGTGCCCTTTTTCTTATTCCTTTACCATTTCCCTTTCGTACTGACGCATGGCAGTGGGCTGGCTGCAGTTTCCATGCTTTCTGTCTCAGGGCCAGCAGTGCTGCATTACTGGGCTTCTGTCAGGTCTCAGGCCCCTTGGTACTTTGTATTTTGTGATGCTGCTGCTGTCATAGCCGTTTGTTTTCGTCTGGAGATTGAATGCTCAAGGGCAGGCTGTTAATTAAGCACATCCCCAAATGAAACCAGAGAGATGTCTTAACCAATATAGGCACAGATCACAACACAGAAACACAGGAAACATGAAAAATTAAGCAACATACGACACATATGACCTACCAAATTAAATCAAGAGGCTATAAACAGCTTAAACAGATCTTAATAAGCAATGGGACTGAAGCTGCAACAAAGTGCTAGGATCAGACAGAGTGAGTCACTGCCAAATTCTTCCAAATATATACTTTTTTTAGACAGCATCTACCTGTAGACCCAGCTGGTCTGGAACTCCCTATGTAGAACAGGCCAGCCATCTATTTCACAGTGCTCCTCCTGCCTCGGCCTCTAATTCTGCCTCTTGTGCCCTGGGATTAAAGGCTTGTAACACCACACCCATCCCTCGTCCAAACATTTACAGAAGAGCCAACACCAATGTTCCTCAAACTGTCCAGTAAAATAGAAAGGGAAGGAATGCCATCAAATTGATTCTACAAAGGCATCACCACTCAGATACCCAAACAAGATAGACACAATAAAAAAGAAGACATCAGACAATTTCCTGACGAAAATCAACATAAAAATTCTCAATAAAATATTTGCATGCTGAACTAAAAACCTGTTAAAAAGATCAGATACTATGACTTAATATTGCTTCAGGGATAAAAGGGATAGTTCAACATATGCAAATCAGCAAATGTAATACAGCACATAAATATGCTGAAGGACAGAAATAACATGATCCTTTCAACAGATGTAAAAAAGGGCTGAGATAAAGTTCAATATCCCTTCATGATAAAAGCCATGAAAAGTGCCAATAAGATGGCTCAGCAGGTAAAGGTTCTTGCCACCAAATTTGATGACCTGAGTTCAAACCCTGGAACCCACATGTTGGAGATAACCAACTCACTCAAGTTGGCCTCTGACCTCTACACACAAGCTGTGGGATTCATGTACACACACACACACACACACACACACACACACACACATACACAAACACCATAAGTAAATAAATAAATGTGAGAAAATTCCTGAAGAAACAATGACTAAAAGGAACAGATCTCAACATAATAAAAGCTACATATGACAAACCTGTAGCCAGTATTTTTACTAAAGGGAGGCAAGTGAAAGTAATTTTGCTATACTCAAGCCTGAGACAAGGATGCCAGCTCTCTCCACCCTTATTCAATATAGTACTTGAAATACTAGCTAAAATGTTAAGAGAAATAAAAGAGATAAAAATAGGAAAGAAAGAAGTCAAAGCATCTGTATTTGTAGGTAGTGTCGGCCTAAACTCGAAAGACCCTGAACATTCCACCAGAAATCTCTGGGACCTGATACCTACTTTAGCAAAGTAGCTGGATACAAAACTAACATACAAACATCAGCAGCTTGGTATGTACTAATAACAAACATGTCAAGAAGGAAATGACAAAAACTTCATTCACAAATAGCTATAAAAATGCTTAGGAATGAGCCAGGCGTGGTGGTGCAGGCCTTTAGTTCCAGCACTCGGGAGGCAGAGGCAGGTGGATCTCTGTGAGTTCAAGGCCAGCCTGATCTACTTAGTGAGTTCCAGGTTAGCTGGACAGGGAGACCCTGTCTCAAAAAGACAAAGAAAAAAAAAAAAAAAAAAAAAAAAAGCCGAAATTTAACTAAGGAGGCGAAAGACCTCTACAATGAAAACTTTTAAGACACTGAGGCAATAAATTGAAGAAGACACTAGAAGGTGGAACAACCCCACATGCTCATGGATTGTAACAATTAATACTATGAAAATGGATATATTACTGAAAGAAGTGATCTGCAGATTCAACACAACCCAAAAACTCAGTGACATTCTTCACAGAACTGGAAAAAAAATCCTAAAATTCCCATGCAAACACAAATGCCCTTGAGTAACCAGAACAATTCTAAGCAAAAAGAGCAAGCTGCAGGGGTTTTAAGACCTGATTTTTATACTACGGAGTCACAGTAACAAAGACTGAATGATACTGGAGCAAATAACACATGGAAACCAGTAGAATAGAGCAGAGGATCCAGAAATAAACCCACAGAACTAGAGTCACCTAATTTAAAAAAAAATCATTTATTTATTTTTATTTTATGTGTATGTGTGTTTTGTCTGCATGAATGTAAGTTCACCTGTGTGTGCAATGCCCGTGGAGACCAGAAGAGGGTGCTGGATTCCCTGGAACTGGAGTTACAGATGGTTGTTAACTGCCATGTGGGTGCTGGGACTCTGACCCAGGTCCTTTGAGAGAGCAGCCAATGCTCTTAGCTGCTGAGTTATCTCTCCAGCCCCAAGCCATCTAATTTTAGACAAAATAAAAAACAAATATATTGGAACATTTCCTACTAGCCTCTCAAACCAAAGCTCAGGATAAAATTTTCAAGGACCGGGGTGAAGAGAGGTAAGCCACAGTTTATTAAAGCTGAAGGCAGCCTTGGCTCATTTTGATACTTGTGAAGCCTGGAATGAGGTCTTTCACCTCCTTAGTTAAATTCCATTCCTAGGCTTTTTTTAAATTTAATTTAATTTAATTTTTTTTTTTTGTTTTTTTGAGACAGGGGCTCCCTGTAGCCCCAGCTAACCTGGAACTCACTAAGTAGATCAGGCTGGCCTTGAACTCACAGAGATCCGCCTGCTTCTACCTCCCCCAGTGCTGGAACTAAAGGCATGCACCACCACGCCTTGCTCATTCCTAAGCATTTTTATGCACAGGCAATCTTAATATTGAATTTAGCAGACAAGAACTAGATGGACAAAACTGATGAGATGATTTTCATTAGGGAATTTTAATTTGCCAAAAATATCAAATGGTCATAGTATATTTAATGTTGAACAAGATGAATTCTGAAATTAACAAGTTACTATTTGGTTTGGCATAAGACTAGGAATGGCAGAAGATAGGCTCAGTAAACTACATCCCAGGTAAATAGAAAATATTCAGATGGAAGCAGGCATACCACAGACTGAGAGACAGAAACACACACACACACACACACACACACACACACACACACACAAATGGACCAAGGAAAGCAAGAGACTTGATGGGTGGAAAAGAAAAGTCTAAAGGTCTAAAATAAGTTTGGTTCAAGTCACAGAAACAAGAAAGAGAATAAAATAGAATAAAAAATATTTGAAAAGAAACTGAAAGAGAAAAAGCAGGGAGCTGGGCACGGTGGTGGTGTACATCTTTAATCCCAGCACTCTGGGGACAGAGGCAGAAGGATCTCTGTGAGATAGAGGCTAGCCTGGTCTACACAGCAAGTTCCAAACCAGCTGTGGCTACAAGGAGACCCTGTCCCCAAAAGACAAAAAACAAACAAAACAAAACAAAAAAACCAGAAAGAAAGAAAAGAAAATGAAAAGCAGGATACATGGAATACATGAAGAGATACTAAAGGAAAAATTTGCAAAGCTGGTGAAAGGCTTCAACCCACAGATACAAAAAGCAGTGGACCCAGAGCAGAAGTACAAACAAAAATGCTCTCAGGTAAGGTCACTGTGGCAAGCCGAAAACAAACAGAAAAATGTTTTCTTCTCCCTCCCTCCTTCCCTCCCTCCCTCCCTCCCTCCTTCCTTCCTTTTGATAGGGTCTCACTGTAGCTGAAGCTGGGCTTTAACTTGCTATGTAATTGAGCATGAGCTTGAGCATAACTTCCTGTATGCCAATAAGCACTCGATCAAGTTAACTACATCTGCAGCTCCAACGAGAAAAACATTAAGTTAGTCAAAAAGGACACAGTACCTTTAAGTATGATTTTTCAATGGAAACTATGGAAGTCAAAAGATTGTAGAATGAAGCTGGATGTGGTGGCACATGACTTTAAAGCCTTTAGTCCCAGCATTCTGGAGGCAGAGGCAGGAGACCTCTGTGAGATAAAGGCTAGCTTGGTCTACATAGCAAGTTCGAGGCCAGCTGGGGCTACAGGGAAACCCTGTCTCAAAATGAAAAAAAAAAAAAAAAAAGGCATTTTGGACTGAGAGCTAAAGACAAGCCACAGACTGGAAGAAGACATTTGCAGTACACACACAGATATAGACACACATATTTTTGATAGACAGCTTGTATTCAGAATACACAAAGAACTCTTACAAATTAATAATAATAAATAATAAGTTAATAATAATAAAAGGCACAAAAAAGCGGGCAAAAGACTTCAAGAGGTAATCTTCATGGACATTATACAAATGATCAAAAAATAATAAAAGATGTTCCATCTCATGAGTAATCAGGGAAACAAACGAAAAGCACAATTAGGTGCCATGACACACCCGTGACAGTGACTAAGTGAAACAGGTGACCAATACTAAATATAGATGAGAACATGGAACAATACACACTTTGCTGGCAGGGATGTAAATGAATTCTGAGCATGAAGTAGTTTGGCAGCCTATACTAAGCTAAACATATATTGGACCTATTACCACACGACTTCACCCCAGTTAATACGGATGGCCAGTGGACATGCATCTCAAGGGACATGGATGAGAATGTCCATATTAGCATCACTCAAGAGAGCCCCACACTAGAGACACCGCCAATATTCCCCAGTAGTGGGATGGACCAATACATTGTGGTGTCCTCATAAGCAAGAACACTTGTACAGGCCTGAAAAATCACAGTCCAGACATTGAGTGAATCTCAAAAGCACAATGCAGAACTCTGATCCAGATGCAGAGATTATGCACTTTTTGTGGATAGCTATGTGAATTTTCACATGAAATTCAAAAACAGCACAGTTGACATGGTAAGACGGGCTACCAATTTTGTAAGAATACAAACTAGGAGGAAGCAAGATGGTATTTTAAGGGGTAGGGGATTGAAAATATTCTATGTATTTTATTATTTATTTATATATGAGTGTTTTGTCCGCAGGAGTTTGGTTCACCATGTGTGTGAAGTATGCATGGAGGCCAAAAGATGGCATCAGATTCTCTAGAACTGGAGTTACAAGCAGTTGTGTGCTTCCATGTGGGTGCCAGGAGCTGAACCTGGGTTCTCCGCATAAACAGGAAGGTGTTCACTGCTTCAGGCCCAAATATTCTATATCTTGATCTCCAGCAGGGCTTTTTGCTCACCCCATGGAATTCTGGCATTACCTAGAGACATTTTTGGTTGCATGAAGGGTTTCTACCGGTGCAGGTGTCTGAGATGTTGCATCCTACACCGAGCAGCCCCTCACAGAAGAGGTTGGGAAGCCCCCATCTACAGGGAAGTCCCCATCTACAGGGAAGTTAGAAAATACTTATGTATTTTTAAGGTAAACACCTGTTTTTTCAACATCATACAAAGTTTATATTTATTAAGAAACAGTTTTAACATAGAGTTAAGCACAGTCATTAAGGAAGGGAGAGAGATGCTTAGGACAAGGACAGAACACACCTAAGGCGCGAGTGTGAGCTTAAGAGAGTTGCACTTGAGTGTGTAAATAGTAAGCTGACCATTTAAAACAGGTATATTTGATTTGGAAGTTATAACTCAAGTAATTGTGAATCTCTCAAATGTACCTAATAACTGTGTTGAGCCTAGCAAATTTATATAGAAACTACACTTCAATTTTTTAAAAAAGTTTGCTTTATTAAAGAGTTCTAATAACCCAAAATTTCCAGAAATTACAATCAGAAAGAATTAAATTCCTTATGTAAAGCCTTCATTAAATGCAAAGTATCTGTGCCTCTCTACAGAGCATGCAATGTATGAATTAGAATCCAGGATATTATCAGAAACAAACTCTTATAAAAACACAGTAAGGGGCAACTGATGTTGCTTATGGATCTGAGTTTCTTAGACAAAGAAGTCAGGCATGGTGGTACTCAGGACACTCGGGCAGAAGGATTGCAAATTTTAGATCCTTTTAAGAAAAATCCAAGAAAGATGAATAAAGAAAATATACATGTTCTGTTATAGTTTCTGCAGTCCTGGGGACAAAACAAAGGGCCTCACACTTGTCAGGTGAGTGTTCTACCACTGAGGGAGTTCCTAACCCCTTACATGGACTTTTAAATTATTTATATTTTTTATGTGCATGAATGTTTTGCCTGCATGTGTGTAAGTACACCCATGTCATACAATGCCTGCAGAGGTCAGAAGAGGGAGTCGGATCCCCGGGAACTGGAGTTACGGATGGTTGTGAGCTGCTATGTGGGTGCTGGGAATTGAACCCAGGTCCTCTGCAAAAGCAGCCAGTGCTCTTAACAGCTGAGCCCTCTCTCCAGCCCCTTACATGTACTTTTAAACAGTAGCCTAACCTTGTTTCCATAGATAATAACTTCTTCAGCACTACTTATCAATAAGATTTTTACATAAATTAAGAAATCTACTAGTTCTTTAAATTTCATTGTCATCTCACCTTGAGTCATCAAAGTCATTTATAGGGTCAGGCAAGAAATGGGATGCATGATTTCTAATGCGTTTGTATTGATTCTAGCCATACATCTCTATTAGAATTGCTTCTTATAGAATGAGAGTTTCAGGGCAAGACACAGACTGGAAGAAGGCATTTGCAACACACACACATGCATACACATACACACACACACACACACACACACACATACACACACAAGAATTTTTGACAGACAACTTACATTTGAGGCTGGGGATATAGCTTAGTAACAGATGACTGCTTAGTATGTTTGAAGCCTTGGGTTTGATCCCCACCATGTACACACACCCACACCTACACCCCCCCCCAAAATGTGTGTTCTAGCTGTGAGCTGCTCAGCGAGGGGCATAATCAAAGGCAAACCAGACCCCGGGCCTCTTCCTCCTCACTGTTAGAGATGCACACACACAACCCAGTTCCTTATGAAGTCAAACTGCTGTGTAACTTTGTATGTGATATCTTGGTCTTAAATGCAAATACAAATATGGATTTGAAAAGAAATTTTCAATTTAGAGTAAAATTAAGAGCTAGAAATAATTCATGTGAAATGTCACTCCTGGGGCAATTCAGCACATTACTTATTTTTCATAAATGATTCCCCATGCAAATAGCTAGAGTCAAATAATCTGGTAATGTATTCTCTGAATTCCTAACAATGTAATATCACCTTGAGTACTCAGTGCCATCAAACTTGATTATGAATGGCCTCTCCTGGAGCCCATTCAGTCCTACTAGGACTGACTCACCCTCTGCAGCCACATCTGAGACCTCAAGCTATCAGCTCAAGGTAACATTCAGGGACCATCTCAGACAGTGCTGGTAGTCAGTGACTCACTCTTATTGTACTAAATGCTAAACTGTGACTCAGAGTGAATCTATTAGCTGCTGACTGACACTGTACTTATTTGAATAGGAGCTCACATTGTGAGTCACCTGGTGGTACACTGAAAACCAACTTGAAGATTCTCACTGGGACAGTGATTCACATAATAATTGTTCTGGGACCTGACTTGACACAAGTGATTTCAAAATTCAATTCTGCTGAATTGACTTGGGATCATGCTAGAAATTCACTCCCTGCTTAATGCCCTTTATTTCTAAGAACATGTGGTAGTTATCCTAAGATGCAAAGTTGGGGCAACATATTCAGTCACCTCACATACTGGAAAGAACCACATGGTCTCCTTCTTCAAGGTATCCTGGAAATACCTTCCCTGGAAAACACACTGTTCCTTAAAATAACTTTGCAAGATCCTCACCTCTGAAAGGTCCTGCCATCTAATTAACTGCTAAACTCTTCATGTGAGAGTTGCACCTTTTAGCTGCCATCCACATCTGCTCATGGAAAGAGAACATGGTAAAACAGAATTGCAGAAGTGAATACAATCAGAATGTAAGAACTGACATTTGACATCACTAGCTATTACATTAAAAATAAGCAAGTTTTTCTCTTTCACTTGCTAGTACACAAAATTGGAAAGAATACAATCTTCCGAGTAATTCTGAAGGCTCTTCCTAAAAGGTTTTCTCATAGACATGACCTTCAAAGTCAGCAGGAAAAAGATTAAAAAATGTAATAAAGGCTTGAAAATGATTTCTAATATAAAACTGCTTGAAGGGCTTAATAGAGTATGCAAGTGAATGCATCCCCTAGTGGGACCTCAATTCTAATGCGGGCTCTGCTTCTGCTCGCCCTATGACCTTAGACCACTGGAGGCAAGTAATGTGGCCATGACTTATAACACTAAGTCCCCTGACAACAAAGCTTTCAAAGGCAACAGCAGCCAGCTTTTAAGGCCTGGTCTGATCTTTCTTGATGTTAGAGCTAACATACACACCTTAGATGTTTTTCTTACTATACACCGTCTCCGTGTTTGTAAATGGTTCACAAATCATCAGTGCAGTATCAGAGCTCTGGGCAGTGAGTCAGAATTCTAACTTGTTGCAGCCCCTCAGTAGATGGTCCCTTAAACTCTCTAAGTGCTTCCTTGTTTGGAAAATGAGGAACATAAAGTAACTTGATTGCCATTACTCTATTTTTTTTTTTATAGTAAATGGTATTTGGGGAAAATTGTTTAGTGTCCCAATGTCCTCCTAGTTCCTACAGTAAGTCTCTGAGCTTTCTTAAATACAATAATAGTTACTACTTCATTTTAGTGATATTGGATTTTCTGTAAAAAACTATGACAATGTGTATTTTTAAAATGTACATCTGCTTTATGAAGTAAACTTTTTTGTTTGTTTGAAACAAGGTCTGGCCTTTAACTTGTTATGCAGCTGAGAATGACCTTGAACTTCTCCCAGGTGTTGACAGAACCCACATGGACAGCTCTACAGGGTTTATTCAGTGCTGGGGATGGAACCCGAGACTTTGTGTATGCTAGGCAAGTCCTCAACTTAGCTACCCACCTAAAGCAAACTCTTTCTGTAAATTTTCATTTATCTATTATTATTACTATTATTATTATTATTATTATTATTACTCTGTGTGGTGTGGGTGCTCATGCATAGCTTATGTGGACATCACAGGGTTGGCTCTCTCCTTCCACCTTTATATTGGTTCATGGGCTCCAGGGTTCAAACACAGGCCTCAAACACTTGCACCACAAGTGCCTTTATCACTGTGATATCTCACCAGTACCACTGTTTTTTAAAGAGTAAGAATTCTCTTAAAATTATGTTTGATGCCTGCATTCAAGTATCTCATAATTATTCAAATATAAGGGTCTGTGTGATAGAGAAATGCATTGTAAAATTCAATATTGAGAGAAAAATTCAGTATTGAGAGAAAACATTTACTGCTTTATTATTTTGATGAACACCCATTTCAATGTGTTTACTCTTTGTATCACACAAAATATGTATCTTCTTCCTGAACTTTTTGTTAATATATATATAAGACAGGATCTCAATAGTAGTTCAGCTGGTCTCAGACTCGAGATTCTCCTTCCTCAGTCTCAGGGGAGCTGGGATTTTGTGTGCATACTCAGACAGTCCTGGTGTTTTTATATTTTGAACTCCACTAAGGCATGCAGCATCAATATAATAAAAACAGTATGAACAGCTTTAAAATACTTTGTGCCAGTCAATTATAAGAGCTGTGCTGTATTTATTTATTGAATTCCTGATGCTATTCCATCTTACAGATCATAAAACTAAGGAACAAAGAGGTTAGGTAATTTCTCAGTGTGGTTGGGATTTGAGGCCACGGTTTCAGATTCCAGGCAGGCCTCCTGCTTTCCAGGCAACACTGTTTTAACGCATTGCAACATTACAATGAACAAAAGATAAAACAGGATGAAACCCTATAAAGTTTGGGTTGGGGGGGGGCGCTGGAGAGATGGCTCAGCGGTAAGAGCATTGGCTGCTCTAGTAGAGGACTTGGGTTCAAATCCCAGCAGTCACATGACTGCTAACAACTGTCAGTAACTCCAGTTCCAGGGAATCTGACTCCCTCTTCTGACCTCCTGAGCATTGCACAACACGGGTGCACTCACACACACGCAGGCAATACACTCATACACGTAAAATAAAAATAACAAATGAAATATTTAAGACAAAGTAGGTTTGGGGAAAATAAAAATAGTAAATTTCAAGTTAAGGTTGTGCCAAAGCACTTAAAGATAGTGTCATTATACCACAAATATTCTTGAGGAATTCAAGACCATTTTGGTGAGCTTGGACTCTAGTTTATTCCACTGTACGGAGCAAATGAAACGAAGCTCGCAGGGGCCTTGCCAGCTATGCCCGGAGGAGAGGCACAGACTGCCCAAGCGGCGGTGGGCTGTGCTGGACGCTGCTGTTCCCTGCTCCCCACACTTCGGAAGCAATTTCAAGCCTGTCACCGCAGTTTCTAAGGAGTAGGTGAGGGGCTATCCTGAGCACCAACTGTACTGGCTGCCAAGCCAGCCAGCGGGTTACGGGTTGTGGAGCGGAGACCCACCGAGGGCGGTAGACCCTGCCACGCTCTGGAAAAGAGTGCTTTCCCTTCCAGCCTTCTCCGGTGCAGAAACCGCCACTTTCTCTTGTCACCCAGTTCACCGCCTGGGGCGTGGAGGCTGCAGCCGCTCCTTCCCGGAATTCCCCTCCTGGACCGGCCCAAACACGCGTCACCCCACGGATGCAGTTTGCTGGCCGGGACCCCGCTCAGGTTTTCCTAGATGCCGCGGAATCCAGGAAGCTCGCGACCCTCCCGGCCTAGAGCGACGCCTCTCCCAGGGCCCCTCCCGGGCGGGTGGGGTAGGGTAGGGCGCAGGGCTCGCAGGCGCCTCCCCAGCACCCACTTTCAATCGCCCACTCGCACCTGGCTAGAAGGCTGCAGCGAGCTCCATTCTCTCCCTAGACGCCCACTTAGCCCTGTGCCTAGCCCCTCCCCTGCCTACTCTCCTGCAGTAGTCGGGTGGGGGTGTCCGCACGCTCGCAGATCCCTGAAGGAGCCCACCCTCCTGCCTCCCCACAGGCGCCTAGTCCACCCGCTTCCCCCAGTCCCAAGGACAGCAGCGCGCACAGACCCGGCTCTCCGCCGCCCACCTCCCTTCAGCTGAGCGACCCGCCTCTCCGCCTCCCGCCCTCAGTCACCGCACCCCGGCGCTCGGCAGGTTCCAACTTGCCGAGCACAGCTGCGGGTGTGGAAGACTGAGCTCCGGGCAGGTTCGAGGGAAACCCCCAGCGCGGGCACCCAAAATCGTCTGCTCAGTTTCCAAGCACACCGAGTCCTGGCAATCGCGGACCCCCACCTTCAGGAGGCCCCGCGCTCCCACTTCGCACCTAGCTCCTCCTGCCGCGGGAGCTACAAGTCTCCGAAAGGGAGGTGCTGCGTTCCAGGGGTGCCGCCTCCTTCCCGCCAGCGCTCAAACTGCCGGCCTCGGGCACTCCCCGGTAGCATCCTCACCCCCGTCCTGTAGGAACACCGACTCCCCCCCAATGCCCGGGATGGCCAATATGCACTTTACACCTTAATAAATCGACTCTCGGGTCCCGCACCGGTTCCGGCACCCGGAGATAGAGCGCGGAGGTAGAACCGCGCGCGCGGCTTGGTGGATCCCCTAGAAATTGATCCCCGGTGCACCGAGCCTTCCTTCAGACACTGACGCGCCCTTAGCCCACACCCGGCTCTCTACAGGCACTGAATATCTAAGGGGGTTACAGACCCGCCAGGACTCCCGCCGCCGAGGGCGACCCGGATCCGGTGGAGGCTTCACTCACTTCCCAGTCCCGGGCCTCGGGGAGAGTCTGCGGGGAAGGTGGGAACGTTAAGGAAGCCGGGTACTTACGCTGCCCGCGTCCACCGGGCTAGCTGGAGGGGAAGCTCCGGCCGGCTGGCCTCCGTTGGCGGTGCGCATCCGTCCGGGTTGTGCCGGAGTTTTACTGCAAAGCTGAGCGCAGTCCTTCCTAAGCCAGCGAACGCTCTTCCCAGCTGGTCGCTTCCAGCCTCCCTAGGTCTGGCCTCCCGCGCTCCTCTCTTCCTCTTCCTTCCCAGCCCTGCCTCCTCTCCGCCCCCTCGCTCGCTTTCCCGGGGCTGGGCGATCCCCGGGCTCGCCTCCCTCTGGCGGCCGCTTTTGCGCGGCACGCGGCGGGGCTGGGGCTCTCCCCTGTGCCCACGCGGTAAGACCGTGCCTGGCCTCAGCGCCACTCCTCCAGTCCCGCCCGGAGAGGCTTTAAAGCTTTCTGCAAAGCCTCCTCTTTAACTCCCGGCCTCAGCTTGCAGGGGCTGAGCGAGGGTGCGGGAGGGAGGGCTCGGACCCTGTGAATGAAGTAGAGCCGGGCGGAGGGAGGAGCTGGGGGCCGGAGAGGACCGTACGCTCGGTCCCCAGGGTCGCGCCTGGGCACTGCCGCCTCGGCCGGGCAGCCCCTAGTCTGCTCTGCCCGGAGCGTCTCTGACTTCGGTCTCTACCTCGTCCCTAGCAGCCGCCTCCCCAAGTTCTCACGCTCTAGAAAGTGGTCCTCACCGGGTCCCGGCCTGGCGGAGCCGGGTGGCCCCACCTGGCTGCAGGGAAGGCGGGTGGAGCGCTGGAAGAACTAACCCTCCGCTCGGGTCTCCCGGAGTCTCTCGGCGGTCCCTTTCCCTAGGGACTTCGGAGGCTGTGGGAAGGAAGCCCGTGCGGCCGAGGAACCTGGGCGCAGCCTTGAGGGCGCCCAGAACCGGGGTACCGGAGGATCGCGGTGTGTCCCCGGGAGTGGGCTGCTGGGGCAGGGCTCCGGAGCTCCGAGGGCTAAAACTGAAGCTGCAAACTGACCTGACACAAAAATAACATCACGTCATTTCCTCCCTCGCCTGCAGAGAGGGCAGGGGAGTGGGAGCGGAGCGCAGCGGAGGGCGGAGGCGCGTATTGGGGGAGGCTGGGAAGAGTGAGCGCAGCAAAGAGTTTGAAAAGCAGCTCGCTCGTGGGCGGAGGAGGGCTTCCTCACGCTTGCCGGGACCCTAGAGAGAGGATGAATGGCTGGGGGAGGGGAGTAGCTTGAAGAGCCTCCGCGGGTGGAGTGTCAGGGAGCCGCCGGCGTCCTTTCCTCCAATGTGCCCAGCTTTGTCCCAGCCTTGTCATCTCGGGGCCAGGCCGTCATGGACTAGGTCAGCCCGGGTTAGAAAGAGTGGCAGAGACTGGTACCGCGTGAAGCCGGGGTGGGCATGGTGGAAAGCCCAGTACTTACCGAGACCTGAGAACTGTGCCGGGTGCTGGGGTCCTCTTCTCTGGCTTCCGGGGCCCGACGGGTCAGCCTCAGAGGGCGGGCCCCCGGGGGTCGGCCGGACAGGCCCTGCCCGGTAGCAAGTCGGAGCGGGAGACGGTGGGGCAGCTCCTTGAGCACTGGAGAGAGCCGGGCGTCAGGCCAGGCGGGAAGCCGAGGGGAGAAGTCAGGGCGCCGCAGGGGAGCCTCGGGAGGGGTACGCCGGAGAAGATGAGAGAAGAACCCCGTGAGGCTGGACGGCAGGCTAGAAAGGAGACAGCAACTTCGGGACGGCGGGCCAGCCTGGGGGCTGCTCAGGGCCGGGGCGGGGAGGGCAGGAAGTGTGGGAAGGACAGAAACAAAACCAGCACATGGTTAGGGTCTAGCTCAGGTACCGAGATGAAAGTGGCATTTTAGAACTTACTTTGGGGGTGCAAGAGAAGTTCGGTGATCTCGAGAGGACAAGGCCTAAGGTTCGATCCTCCCTTTTCCTCACCCTCCTTTAACGTAGTGCTACTCAGTTGTGGTTGCCAGCGTCAGTTGCCAGTACCTAGGCGCTCCTTTGAAATGCAAAATCTGTGTTCCCATCCAAACCCACAGCCTCAAAATCTGCATGTTGGTATACAGGGGATTCGTAGGCAAGTTGAAGGTAGCCTGCTGGAGGTGAGGATCTGTGTTAACAGCCTCTTTCACTTTTGCAACCCTTCTTTGCCTCATCCGAACCCATCTCCCCCGTTTCCCTTTTCCACTAGACCTCTACCTACCAGAGGCAATGATGCAGGTGACTACCAGTTACAGTGGGATAGTTAAGTTAGTCGTGGATGGTAAATGCGGGTGGCTGAGGAATGCCAGACCCACCTTAGACTGGGGATGTGGGGTGTGGGGTGTGGCCAAGGCCTTGCTGTTCAGTGGTGGAGTGGATGGAGTGGAGGAGACCAGGACTTAGTATTGTGTTACTGCTGCAGGTTCTTGTACAAATGCCATGTGTCCAGCTTCCAGCTTCCAACTTCCACCTCTGCTCTAGGAAACTTAGGCAAAGAGGATGAAGGTCAAAGTATTTCTCCTTGGAAAGTAAAAAAAAAAATCATTTCAGAGTATCTTTAAGTTTAGAAGTCAAGTCCTAGAAACAGCCTTGCTAGTGACAGACTTTAACGGTGGGAAAATTCTTTAATTTTCGAGTCCATCTACTTCATTTATAAAATAAAATAATGAACTTAGTGGCTTTAAAAATAATCTTTACACTTTAATTATTCTTGCCTTAGTGGGAGAATTAAGAAGTATAATAGAGAGGCCTGGGAACGTAGCTCAATTGGTAGAGTGGTTGGCTAGTATGCAGGAGGCCCTGGGTTCAGCATAGTGTACGCTGCATTTGCCAGCAGTCCTGGCTCTGAGGAGGTGGGGGCAAGGTCATCCGCAGCTTAGTGAGTTTGAAGTCAGCACGACTTAGGTGAGCACTTGTCTCAAACAAAAACGAAAAAAAAAAAAAAAAAAAAGATTAACAATAGGATTGTCAAAGGGAAACATTTCTCAATCTCAAAGAGAATTATTTTGTTAAAACTGTGTTTTTTGGAAATAGTGTCTTGCTATGAAGTCTAGGCTGGTCTTAAACTTTTCATTCTTTTGCCTGAGCCTCCCGAGTGCAGAAGGCTACGGGTGCGTCCACGCAGAGTCTAGTTAGTGGTTTTTCAAGGCTGATCACCTTAGGCTTTCATCTGAGAGCCCTCGGTGCTTCTTCAGCGTAGATACAAACGGGAAACCTAACTCTGCCAATCCAAACACCTCCCTCAAGCACCCAAAACACAAAAACAATTTATTCTGTCAGTGAAAAAAGAGTGGTGATTGCCAAGAAAAAATGAAGGTGGAGGCGGGACGCATCCAATAAAAGACAGTGTGGAGGGGGTGGGAGGGGAGCGCGCCGGGGACTGCTGGGCTCGGGTCCCCGGGGCCAGGCGGACGCTCTCCAGGGTCCTGAAAGTGGGAGCGGCCGCAGGACTTCGTGGGCCTGGCACGGTGCCCTGCTCGGTAGTCACCCGGCCAGCCTGTTTTCTTTCCGCGGTGGAAGTCTTGTGGGAAGGGATTGTCGAGAGGGAGGGAGGAAACCTAGCAACCCATTCTCATTCATGAGGCCTTTTCTGGGAAGCTGCCGAGCACTGGCGGGTTTGTCACTAGGTCGTTTGTATGCGCCGCCCAGGAGAGTGGAGCTGGGTTTGCATTTCCAAGTAAGTTCACACTGTGTTGCTTTCCTTCATTACCTTTTCCTGGGGCATAGGTCATTCTAGAATATTCTAGAATTTTCATTCTCCGTGTTCACATGCACTCTCCCCTGCTTTCTGCCGAGGTCAATTTAGGAGATGGAGGGAGCCCAGAAGACTTCTGGAGAAGTGCCAACAACTCACTTGTGGAGGGCAAATGGACCGTTTTGAAAACTCAGAGAGCCAATGGTGTCCAGGGACCCAGTGTCGCCTAGTCTCGGGAGAAGAAGAGGCCAGGGGACTCCCCCTCGGCTGGGAGTTGGAGTGCATGTGTGTTTGGGGGGGGGCGGATTTTAACTTATGGCAACGCGCCTGGAGGCACTGTACAACAGGACCTGGCTAATTCTTATCCTCACCCTGAGTGCAGCAACCAGGGGCTGCAGGCCGTTGCTACACCGGCAACGGAGTGCAGAGTGGCCATGGGGTCTTCTCAGAGCTGGGACTTCTCAGAGCTGAAATTTCTCAGTGCAGGGATTTCGGCGGACACAGGCAGTTGGGCTGGAGGAGTCTGGCTTGTTCCCAAAGACCTACACCTTGAGCCCACCCACGACCTTTGCTTCTCGCCCTCGAACAGAATTTTGGATGAAGACGAAAAGACGGAAAGTGAAGACCCCAGCATACTTCCAAGATGCACGCAGAACGCCAAGGGGCCTGACAACTTGAAGAGCCTTTTGTGGCTCCCAGCATTTGGCTCCTCAGTTCCTGTTTCCCACTGGCTTTGTGAGAACCTTCTCTTTTCTCCCCGTTTGCTCACTCACCCTGTCTTTGGGCACTCTTCATTACGCATTTTGCTCCAGTCTCTGCTTCAACACAGAGACTCTTCTGAAGGAAGCTATGGAAATGTTCAGGCAGAATAAAAGGCCCAAGAATCCCAAAGAAATGAAATTTAGACTCCTTTACTAATCTGGAGACACCATTTGCGTTCCTTAGACTGGTCTGCCCTCAGGTTCCAGGTTCTAGGCCTCTTGCTTTGAGAGCCAGGGTAGGACTAGGCAGTTGTCTAAAGCAGGCATAGGCATGGGGGCAGTGTGTGTGTGTGTGTGTGTGTGTGTGTCTGTATCCACTGGCTGCCATAGGCCCCAGTAGTAAGAACAGAGAGACCCACAGAGTATTAATATAGCCACAAATTCAATCTGAGAAATTTATCCTAGGAATTACCTCTAGCTGTTCCCCAGCTGCAGGGCAGGGAGCCTTGTCTGCCTTTTGAGCCAGATTCTGAATGGCAGTTTGTGGAATCAATGACATTAATCACAAAATGGAATAATCACACGGTTCCTACTCCTGAAAGCATCCATCCCTAGGGACGCAAAAGACTTAGGGAGCACTATGATGACTGAATAACAACTTCCTTAATTAATCATGTTGGCTGTTGAACAGCAACCAAAATGACTTTCTGCATACTAGAAAACCGACACTTGAATCAATATAAACAATGCCTTCCTACTTTCCCAAATTGAAGAGTCTTCTTTTATATTTAAACACACATCACAATGGAAACACCTATAGCAGAATTAAACCACCACCTTTCCAAAACAGCTGAGCACCTGTAGAGTTTGAAAGTAGATTGAACTTTGTGGTTTATTTTCTCCAAAACTTTATTTTTAAAATTCTATTTTTCTGTGGTCTAGCCATATTATATATTTTTATTCTCTGCTATCTGGAGACATCATTCTCCCACTAGGATCCAAGGATCTAGCAGACACCAGTCAAGAACTATAAACCCAAACCTTTGGCTGTGCTTATAGAAATCTTGTGGATTGGAAGGTGGCAGTATACAAAATGGTTATTATAGTCACAGATTATTTTTAATTTGAGACCCACACAATCAATAATAACATAAATCTGTCTAATTTCACTTAAAATCTCAATGTTCCTACTTAAAACACAATAGTTAAATAGTTAAAAACAGTATTTCTACAGTTCATTATTAGTTTTGACTTCAGATATTATTTAATGACTTTTACAATGTGTTTGTGCATAAGACTTATATGGAGAGGACATAGAGATATTGTATAATAAAACTGATGACAGGGAAAGGGGCTGGCTGCAGAATGAGAGGGGCCACAATGGAGCTACTTAGATGTCATGAGACTCTGGGGACAGGCAACACTAAAAGGTTCTTTCTCTCTGCCTCAGTACTTTCAAAGATGGGCCAGTTGTCAGCATTAGTAATCAAGTGTAAGGCTGCAGATAGGAGATGGGCCTTTATTTGAGCATTTATCATATCTCCTATGGTTTGAGGTATCTTTCCAAAGTTTGTGAGTAAGAAACCTGGCCCCTAGGTGTGACAGTCAGAAGTGATTTGATCATGAAGGCTCTGCTTTCATTTATGGATTAATGGGTATCTCCTGACTGGCTTAATTATGAAAATGGACTCTTTCTAGCTTACTTGCTCTGTCTTGTCCTGTGACGCCCTTGTCATATTATTATGCAGCAGGAAGGCCCTCACTATATTCGAAGCAGGTGCTGACACCATTGCTCCTGGACGTCTCAGCTGCCAGAACTGGGAACCAAATAAGCCTCTATTCTTTATTTTGTTATAGAAACAAAAATGGACTAATACAATATCCAAACAAAAACTCTTGATCTTCTTCACCTTCTCCTGATGAAGTCTTCACCAGATCAGGAAATGGCAATCTGATTATTTTTATTCTTTTGAAACTGAGTTTGAGTTTATTAAAGAACATCTTTTTAAAACAGATTTTAAAAGTAGGGGTTAATCAAAGGGAAAGCACTTAAGAAAAGAGTAAGGCGCACCCAAGAGCGGGGGGGGGGGGGTTGGCTTCTCAAGGAGGAATCACCACAACTTGATTATCTCTGATTAAGTTTTTAAAAAAGGGAATTGGTTTTCAATTCCCCCTCCTCCATCTCATTGATGTTGGAGATTGAACACAAAGCATTCTAGGCAAGGGCTCTATCACTGAGCCATACCCCAAGCCTCCTGACTACCTCTTATATAAATTTACTAGCTAAGTCCAATGGCTCCTCTGATTCACAGAGCACTCTGCATTACAAAAGTTGATGTGCATCCTTCCCAGTTTATATACTGAAGTTTGAACCTCCAGTGCCTCAGGATATGATTACATTGAAATAGAGTTTGCAAATGTAATCAGTGAAGGTAAGATCATGCCAGAGTAGGATGGCTTTACACCAATGAGTAGTATCCTTATAAAAAGGGGAAATATGAACCCATTCATGCACATAGAATGCCATGTAGTCACTAAGACAGAAATCAGGATGATGTCTGGTGGCTAAGCAATGCCAAAGATTGCTAACAAACTACGAGGAGCTAAGAAGTGATCTGGACAGATTCTCCCTCACATTGCAACATAGAAAGCCTGTCCGAGTTTCCAGCCTGCTTTTCCTGTCATGCAGATTTCAGAATCAAGACTGCAACATCAACTCTTATTTGAATTTCCAACCTGCTGGCTTGTCCCACAGACTTCAGACTTGCTATATTTCTCAAGTTCCTGAACCAATACCTTACAATAAATCTCCTCCTTACACACACAGACACACACTTTCTAATGATTGTATTTATCCGGGAAAATAACTTTTTACTTCTTTTCACCATTTTCCTTCAGAGTTCAGTTTCAGTAGTGAAGCCAGAGTTATCTTTGAATAATGGGACAGATTCAGTCACTTTGCATAGACTTTCCATTGACTTCTCATCTCAGAGTAAATCCTAAAACCTTACCATAGACCTGAAGGTACTACATGAACATTCCCACCTGCCTCTAAGGTCTCTTCTTCCTTCACAGCTGTCCCTACAATAATGTCTTCCATAGCCCTTGCTGCCATTACACACACACACACACACACACACACACACACACACACACACACTTATGTCAGAGACTATTTGTAAGGAGTTAGTAGTAATTTTGTCTTTTGTGCTCATTGTTGTCTTGATAGTTCCCCAAACAGTGCTTGACCCTTAATAATGTGATCAGTAAAGATTCAGTGGACAAATGAACTACAAGCAGGCAAATATTATTTAGCCACAAAGGGCATAGGATTCTCATACTTGCTACAACATGGAAGAACTTTGAAAATTCTACCAAAAAAAAAAAAAAAAAGAAAGAAACCAGATCTAAAAGGACAAATGTTGCAAGACTCCATTTATTTATGGTATCAACAATAGGTAAATTCAGAGAAAGCAAAAGTAAAATAGAGATTACTAGGGGCTGGGAAAAGGGAGAATGATAAGTTATTGTTGGAATGTCATAGAGTTTCTGTTTGGGAAGAACAAAGTTCTGTAAATAGAGAGTGGCAATGAGTATAGGACATTATAAATGAATCTACATAGTTCGAAAAGCAAAAATTGTGAATTTTTAGTGCTATTTCACTGCAATGAAACTTTGAGGGACTGGGGAGTAAGGTCAGTGGTAGAGTACGTGCCTAAGATGTGCAAAGCCTGAGTTCATTTTGCTGAAAATACAAACAAGCAAGGGAACAAGACAAAATGAAACACGCCAGGGTATAGGCTTCTGGCCCAGGCAGGGGCAAAGGACAAGCAGACAAGCACAGCAGAGTCAGCGCTCCTCATCGGTCATTGAGCCTTGAAGTTCCCTCACTTTGATTTACGCCGCTCCATTCAGTGTTCCTATGGCACACACTGGCTGGTATAATTCTGGTATTTGGTGAAACATAGATTATAACACAGGGAAGTAGAAAGAAATGCCAAAACAGGCTGAACCGAGGACCAGTGTAAGAATGTAGAAAAGTACATTTTTAAAAACTAAGGTCTTCATATGCAGCACAGGCTAGCCTCACACTTAAAGCCTCCAGCCTCAGCCTCCCAAATGCTGGCATTACAATTATGTAAAACCACACACTGCCTTAGTCTCTCTTTCAGTAGTGCTGATTACATGTCTCCTACATATTTTTTCTCCTAAAGGCTTGGAATTCAAAGTAAGTAAGAAAAGAAATGTGCTCCTCTCACAGAAGTGTGGCGACTCAGGGGGCAGGAAGAGTCTATGTAGAGCAAAGAAGGCAAGAGGGTCATTTTAAGGATTTTAGATTCATTTTAAAAGTAATAGGAAGTCACTGAAAGGTTGAAAGCAAATGTCGTGATCTAATATTTTGTGTACTAGACTGAGCTGGAGCAGCAGGACAAAGGGAGGAATGAAACGGGAGGACTTGCACTGGTCCAGGTGAGAGATGATACAGGTAGGTAAAAGGAATAAAAATGTGGAAAAATAAATTTGGTGTAAGTTTTAGAGATGGAATTAGCAGAAATTCAGGTGAATCAAATGAATAAATTGAAAAAGAGGAAATAAAGTGAAAAATTAATTTCCAGGTTTTTCCTCCTCTTTTGAACAGTTGAGTGACTTGCTGAAATGAAGAAAATAAGAAAATTTTCCTCGTCAACACAGAGGAAACAGCTCCTCCATGCTTCCAAGTGAAGCCAGCCACAGTCGAGCGGGACCTTTGACTTATCTTCACATAGATGGAACTGGTAAAAGAAAGGAGCCAGGGGCTCCTCCCAAACCCATGTGACCCCTGAGGAACAGATCCTCAAATAACCTTAAGAGTAAAAAGAAATTGGTTTATCTGGGCCAACTATATGGTCTTAAACACCCAAAAGGAAAGTATAACCAAAGAGTAAAGTGATCAGTATTAATTCTTTAAGAGTCCATGTGTAGAGCTAAAGGCTACATAATAAGAAACAATGCCAGACAGGAGATACCTTCCTTTGAGTTATTGGCCAGGGTGGCCCAAGAGACTCCCAGACAGTAACCCAGCATAGAGCTGGGAGAGTGAACAGCAGACCCCAATCTTATCTAAAGGAATGTTGGCAACTGATTGCTGCTAGATGAGGAAGAGCTGATCTCCCTAAAACAAGGAACTCTAGATAGGCTGACTAGATTCAGCAGCAGATGGACAAGCACTGGGGAATGGCTGGGGGCACCGACAACCCAGTGGGCATTAAGAGGGATGACAGAGTATATGGGCTCCAGTGGGGGGGTGTCTATGAAAGGGTACCATTTGGGATGCAGGTATAAAGATGAATAAGATCAGGATGTTCTGTATGAAATACACAAAAAAAAATCAATAAAAAATTAAAAAATTTTTTAAAAAATGCAAAAAAAATAGGAAAAAGAAAATCCTCAAGACAGATTTTTGAGATGTCTATAAGTCACTTAAATGGAGATATCAAGTAATCTGTCCCAAGAGAGCTATGATGTTTTGATGAGAATGTCCCCCATAAGCTCCAAGTAGACATTTTGCCTCCAGCTGGTAGCGCTGTTTTGGGAAGTTTGGCGGGGGGGTATGGCCTTGCTGGAGGAAGCACATCATTGGGGGTGGGTTTTGAGAGCTCTAAAGCCTTGCTGGATTTCCTGTCTCTCTGCTTCCTGTGCCTGCTTGAAGATGTGATCCCTTGGCTTTCTGCTCCATCCACCTCTGCCACCACATCTCCTCTGCCATTATAGACCCTAATCCCTCTGAAATCATAAACCAAGTAATCTCTTCCATCTATAAGTTGCCGTGGTCATGATATTTTATCACAGCAACAGAGAAGTAACTAATACAAGCGCCTTAAGCTCAGGGTAGAGCTCTGGGTACCAGTGTAAGGGCATGGAAATGTGACAGTCATTAGCCTAAAGGCATTGGAATTGAGCCCCTGGAGGGTGGGGGAAGATGCAGAGTCTCAATTGTATCCAGGTGTAAATGAGTCACTGAAAAAATGTGATCAGAAAAATGTATCTTGATTATGTTCTAGAAAGACCTCTCTTCCTTTTGGTGCTCCTTAGAAGCAAGCCTGCCGGGAAAGAGGAGACCAGGGAGGAGGCTGTTATAGCAATTTACTTATTTTATTTTTTTAATTAAAATTTTTTAACATATAATCATGGCTTGATCCAAGAAAGTGTTAAACAAGAAGGAAGTGAAGAGACTTTTTGAGCGTACTATTCCAGAAACATAGATGGACATATTTGTGTCTTTCCACAACATCAGAATTTTTTGAATAACAATAAATTCACAGGTGCAATGGTTTCAATGGCAGCAATTCGCTAGATAATCCCACAAGCTCAGTAATCTGGTTAAGATAAAGGCAGGTTCTTTTATCCCAATCTTACTTATTAATATTAATTCACATGTCACACACATCACACTGCACACAGTTTCTATTTGTCTGTCTGTATAATCTACCTGTGTACCTATTTATCACCTTATCTACCTATCACTTCTTTCTGTCTGTGGTTTACAGAGTGAATACAAGTTAAAGAGGCTACAGTACAGTTCAAGAAGTTCCAGAAGTAGACTGAGTGAAATGCATAAGGCTCTGTGTGGATAAGAGAACAAACCCAAAACCAGCACCAGAAAGAAGCTACTGTTGAGGCCAAGAGAGAGTCAGGGTCGATAGTGAGGCTTCAGGGTTGAGTTCAGCTTCAAGGCAAAAGGCAGAACCAGGCCCTGAGAGCAGGATACGGTGGGTTCAGGATCTAGATGGGCAAGCAGATGGACAGGCAGAGAGTAGCCTAGTGGTCAGAATCAACAACAAGGATAGAGCTAAGCTGAAGCCCTAGGATTGTCGGGGTTGTCTGCCTGTGGTTCTTGATGCACATACCAAGTATCAGGTGATGGGTTGGTGTGGAGCCATTGCCTTTGCAGTGCTAAGTGGCCACCACTTTACAGGGTCCAAGTTACATCTTTTCCTTGATCTGGTGTGTCCAATAAGTTCTTAAGTCTGGTTTCCCTGATATGATTTTAATATGCCCATAGGGGCCCCCGCAGTCTCAATTCACCATGATAAATTTATAAGGTGGCACCCTTTTTACTACCAGGAATAAATCATTTATCAGTCTGTGCCGCATAAGTGATGCTGGACAGATGTTGTTGTTTTGGGCTCCACCCAAGGGCACACAATCATCCTCTGCCCTCAAAATGGAATCAACAGCTACATGTAAAATGGAGTCTCTCAGGGCAAGGCACAACCTGAAAAACCAGTGTTTTACATAATATGAAATAACTTAGAGCGGGATCTCAGAAGAGATAATTGATAACTTGAGTAGCCTCAACAAAAACCCAAGGGCTGTGTGGGGGTGTGCAATGAGGGCAAAAGTAAGGGAAGGGTTTGCTCCCAAGGCTCTAGTTTGAGGCTAGTTGGATGATGGCACCATTTACTGAGATTAAAAAAAACTGTAGGAAAGGAAAGTTTAGGTAAAGATTAAAAACTCACTCTAGTTTTGAAGTGCCTGTGAAACACGTAAACCTAGCTGTTTAGAGTTATTTGTATTTTCTTGTGTGGGGTTCAGGAGATACAGCCAAGTGCTCCATCAGTCCAAGAAAGAAGAGGATAGAGCCTGAAAATCAACAAACAAGACAGCGAGAACAAGGGAGTCATTGTTCCGTCTGAAATGGGCAATTTGCGGCAGGGCTCAGGAAGGCTGTCTGGGCTTCGTTGTTTTTCCAGTACCTTCTAGTGAAGCAAGCTTTGTTAAGCCTTCCTTGGCCATGCAGGACCTGGTGGTTCTCCGGCTTTCTTCCTCTTCTGGCCTGGCTGTTGGGAGAGCTTGTAAGCAGTCATTGATTTCTTTGAGTTGGATGCAGCTGAATTAGACTGCTTTGCTTGGCATTTTGAAAAGGCTGTTTTCCTCGGGAAAGCTGAAGGTTGGCACTGCCTTGCAATTACGTATTTTGGGGACCATTTAGAATCTGTAACTAATATCAGTTTCTATTATGACACATTAGATGTTTGTCTGAAAGGATTTTTAGCAATTTTAATTTGAAGAGGTCAAGAAATTATGAACTGGTGCATCGAGGTTTCAGCCATAGTGGGGATGAAGCAAGGAAACGATGCCTTTCTATTTACTTACTAATCAGTTGGTCTACCAATGTAGATTGGCCCTTACTATGTGCCCAGTAAGCACAAGACCTCCTTCCAGATACAGACAACAAGTGAGCAGTTTTTGGAGAGATGCAGGTTAGAACCCAAGCATACTGGCTCCAGGGAGCTCCCAAGATGGCAGCACAGGACTGGGAATGTAGACCCACAGATGCAGGCTCATTAAAAAACTAAAATGTGGGGGCTGGAGAGACCGCTCAGCAGTTAAGAGCACTGGCTGCTCTTGCAGAGAACCTGGGTACAATTCCCAACACCCACATGGCAGCTAACAACTGCCCATAACTCCAGTTCCAGGGGAATCCAATGCCCTCTTCTGACCTCACTGGGCATTGCAGGACACATGCACTTACATACATGCAGGCAATACACTCATACACAAAAATAAAAATAATAAAAATTTTAAAAATTAGAATGCCTAATTTAAAAAAGTCTACATTTTTAAAGTTTAGTAGATTATTTTCCCCAAATGCTGTGGATTTAATCCAAGTCTTGAGCATGCTAGAGAAACAGACTGAATCTGACCCACACCCTGAACTCCAGAATTTTGACATAGTTATCTCATGTGTTTTTTTCAAAACAACTTGTTAAAATTTATATATGGGTGTTATTATTGCCTTAATTTTATATAGACAATAAAACCAAGACTCTGAGAATGAAATCTAGCTTAGACTTGAATTAAAAAAAAACAGTTCTTGTAATTCCAAAGACATTATTGTCTATGCTGTCTGGATCTTATTACACAACTTTTTAGTTTAGTTTTTTTTCTTTTAAAGCTATCTTTAAGTAATCAAACTTCAGTGACTTACAGTGAATCTTGGTTTTACCCAGTAGAAACCCTGCAAGGCCTAAACTCCCACCAGATGTCACCATTTACTACCACTCTTCTAGTCCTTGCTTTTTTTTTTTTTTTTAGCATAATGCTAGCAAAGAGCACATTTCACTCTTGGGTTACCTGGAGCATTGTTGCACTGGGCACAAAGTGGAGAGTGTCATGCTAAGAAAAGGAGTTGAGCTCTGTATCTTGACTCAGGGGGAAGGAATGTGAAAACGTTGTGAGCTCTCTACCCCAACCCCAACTTTTCTAACATCCCCAAATATTCACTTCTTTTTCCTTCCCCCAGAGATCTGATATAAAAAAATAGCTCATTTCTGATGGGTGCACCAGGCAGAGTTGTAACTTGGCTTTTGGGCGGAGAAAATGAAGAGCCTGTGAGGTAGCGTGACCAAGGGCACTGCACCATCCTCTGTGATCCACAGAAGCAGCCAGTGGCAGACATTACCAATGAAGTGTGCAGACTGTGTAAAGTTGTAGAAAAAGAGTCAAGGAAAACATGATCAATGGTGTGACATTGCTTGAAAGAAATGATCAAGATCTTTGATATCAATTTCACACATTTTTGCAGGCACAGCTGGCATTTGAACTTGATAAGAGTATTGGTTTTGAGGAAGGGTTTAAAACTCCAAGTCACTCTTCATGTATCTATGTACCTGTGTGGTTGAGTATCAGATGATCAATACTGGGTCTATTTGGCCTGCCACAAGAAAGCAGAAGGGTTACATAAAAACTCTATAACCCATCCAGTTCCCCAGAGAGTGGATGGTTATGAACCGAGGTCTTAGTTGTGAGGGAACCTCTTCACAGATTCTTTGCCAAATACAATGGTAGGATAGGAGTTAGGGAAGATGTGTGGATTTATCTTTCAGTTATTATTATGAAACTTATAAGTAATAGACTATAAATACCAGACTGTAAACATCCAACTCAGGGCTGTCTGCCTTGCATGTCCTGGTTGTTCTGGGATTCTCAAAAGTCAATTCTATGATACAATTCAAAATGTATGCAAGGCAATTTGAAGATTCTCATAATGTACAGAATAGGCAGGAATAATTGATTCAGGTGTAGAAACCACCTTCCTCTGGGCCAGGTTTTCTCTTCTGGGAATTGGAAATGAGAACAAGGAGATGAAGTAATTCAGGCTAAGTTATTTTTCTAGCACCTTTTGCACACTTGTGGACTAAGGTCCTGAGCAACCAGTCTCAGTGTCCTGGCTGATTATTTTATCCTGCTACTCTCATGCACATTAAACAGGTAATTTTAAAAATGTGTCCAAGGCACTAGAGGTCCCAAAACAATAAAGGCCATTGCCAATAACGTTGGTTGTGCACCAGAAGTGGACAGAAAAAACCTATTGCTGAAGATACTGCATGATGTGAGTGCAGGTGAGGGAGAAATCAAGCTTGGACTAAGCTGGACACTCCCTGCCACTGGTTGGGTGGCTTTCATGGTGACAAAAGGCAACATGCAGATGAAAGAGGGAGAATAATACCATATAATTCTCCTCAACAACAGACCCTGCATGTTGCACTATCAACACACCAAACAAGATGTTCCTGCTGGTGCAATAGTGGAGCATCTAGTATGTGTACAACCAGCAAATTTTTGATTGGATATAATGCCCGCTTCTAGGGGTGGAACACACATCTGGTACTGTAGACAGAGATTCCAGCCCAGACTACTATATCCAACCAAACTTTTAGTTGTAATTGAAGGAGAAAGAAAAATTTCTTATGACAAAATCATATTTAAGGAAGTTGTGTTCAGGAAATAATCCTCTACAGAGGATTCTCAATGGAATACTTTGGTCTGAAAAGAATACACATTCTCAAGGGAACATAAAGAATAAATAAATTATCCCAGAATAGTCAACTAAGAAAACAACCCTGCAACATTAAAATAACAGGAGTGAACAAACTTTGATCAATAATAACTCTTTTCTTTTTCTTTCTTTTGCTTGCTTTTTTTTTGTCTTTTTGAGACAGGGTCTCCCTGTAGCCCCAGCTGGCCTGGAACTCACTATGTAGACCAGGCTGGCCTCAAACTCACGGAGATCTGCCTGCCTCTGCCTCCCAAGTACTGGGATTAAAGGGACGCCCCACTACACCTGGTAATAATAACTCTTTTTTTTTCTTCTTTGATTTGTTTATTTATTTTTATGTGGCTTTTGTCTACTCTAATATTCCCCCAGCTGAAGAAGTAACCCTAAAATCTTTTAAGGATTAGTTACAAGCTCGCAAATACTTTAGACATTTTTGGCCTTTGGAACAGAGTATGCTGCTAAGAGGCCCAAGGACACTGTAAGTTTTAGCCAAGAAACTGGCTAATTTTCTTTGGGGTCTTTGTACCCTAACTGCCTAGCCAATTCCTACTTCCTATTCTTATCACACCATCCTCTGAAGGAGTTAACCAAATTGCCAATAGGGAATAGGGATGCAGACCGCTCTGGCTTCTTCCGTGCTGAACAGGGACGCAGGGTGAGGCAACTGAAATACGCTTGCAGTGGGTCTATCTAAAAGACTCCCAAATTGCATAACTCTTGTCTCTAAGGAGGGAAGAAAGTCCTTGAATCATGAATGGGAGATGTGAAGGAGAAGTAAAGACTAGAGTAATTAGCATTACAAGTTCTAGATAGGGAACTAGAAAAAAGTCAGAACAGGGCAAATTTCAAATGTTCATATGAGAGTC
>NW_008347810.1:2375533-2410391 GCF_000622305.1 Nannospalax galili
AAGGGGAAAAGGAAGGGGCAAAGAAAGTCCTTGCATCATGAATAGGAGCTGTGATGGAGAAGTAAAGGCAAGAGTAATTAGCATTACAAGTTCTAGACAGGGAACTAGAAAAAAGTTAGAATAACTCAGTATTAATGGTCTCAAGTCTCCAGTGAAAAGACATAGACTGACTTATGGGATTAGAAAAACAGGATCCATCAATTTGCTTCCCCCAAGAAATACCCCTCGCCACCACCAAGGATTCTTTTGTCATCATGGGCTGCTACCTCAGCCAGTGTTACTGGTATTGTAAAAATAAGTCGTACCCTAAGTCTTGCTTCTGCTGAGGTGTTCCTGATGCCAAGATCTGCATATTTAATTTGGAAAGGAAGAAGGCAAAAGTTGATGGATTTTTACTCTGCAGCCACATGGCATCAGATGAGTATGAGCAGCTCTCTCCTTGAAGCCCTGGAGGCTTGTATTTGCACCAACAAATACATGGTGAAGAGTTGTGGCAAAGATGGCTTTCATATTCTAGTGAGGCTTCACCCTTTCCATGTCATCTGAATCAATAAGATATTGTAGTGTTCTGGGGCTGATAGGTTTCAGACAGGTATGTGGGGTATCTTTGGGAAACCTCAGGGCATAGTGGCCAGGGTTCACACTGGCCAGGTCATCATGTCCATCCACACCAAGTGGCAGAGTAAGGAACATGTGACTGAGGCCTTGCATTGACCAAGTTCAAGTTCTCTGGCCGTCAGAACGTTCATATCCCTAAGAAGTGGAGCTTCACCAGGTTTAATGCAGATGAATTTGAAGACATGGTGGCTGAGAAGGGCCTCATCCCTGAGGGCTGTGGGGTCAAATATATTTCCAATGTGGTCCCCTGAACAAGTGGTCGGTCCTCCACTCCTGAGGATTTCCTCTGCACTGAGTCCTATGCCCCACCACGTCATGTGTTCCCTAATAAAATCTCACATGCAGTCTGAAAAAAAACTTCACCAGCAGTGATCAGCACGACCTTAAGGGAAAAGGATGGAAGAGATATTTCAAGCAAATGGAGCTAAGAAACAAGTAGGTGGAACTATTCTAACATCCAACAAAATAAGCTTCAAACTAAAATTAGTCACAAGAGACAGGGCTGGTCACTTTATAGACATTAAAGAAGATATTATAATCTTAAACATATATGTACTCTATACAAGGCACACAATTTCATAAAACAAGCTTCATTAGATCTAGAATTACCATTGACTCTAATACACTGGTAGTGGGTGACTTCAGTACCCTACTGTCACCAATAGATTAGCCAACAAAAACTAAACACAGAAACCCTGGAGTTAAATAATAAATCAAAGTAATAAATCAAATGAAAGTAAGAGATGTCTACAGAACATTCTACAGAACATTCTAACACCAAAGAAAGCACATTCTTCTCAGTAGCTCTTGGAATGTTCTTCAAAATTGACCACACATTAGGATACAAATCTAGCCTCTACAAATTTAGGAAAATTGCAATATTGTCCTGCATTTTATCTGACCATAAAGAAATAAAGCAAGATATCAACAATAATAAATATGAGAAAAATACACAAATTCATGGAAGCTAAACAACACATTACTGAATGAACGTTGGATCAAGAGGGAAAACAAGAAGGAAATTAAAAATTCCTAGAATTGAAAGAAAATGCAAACAGAACATATCAAAACCTATGGACACAATGAAGGCAGTCCTAAGAGGAAAATTATAGCATGAAGTGTCTACATAAAGAAAATTAGAAACATCTCATATAAATAAATAATGATGCACCCAAGGGCCTTGGAAACCAAGAACAGAAAACACCTAAAGCAAGTTGATGAGAAGAGCTAAATAAAATCAAGGCCAAAATTAATGAAATAGAAATGAGGAAGACAATATAAAGAATCAGTGAAATGAAGTGCTGGTTCTTTGAAAAGATTAACATGATGGAAAAGCCTTTAGCCAAATTAACTGTGTGTGTGTGTGTGTGTGTGTGTGAGAGAGAGAGAGAGAGAGAGAGAGAGAGAGAGAGAGAGAGAACCCACATTAACAAACTCAGACATGAAAAGGGAAACATTACAGCAAACCCTGAGGAAATTCAGAAAACCGTAAGAATGTTCTTTAAAAATCTATATTCTTGGGGCTGGAAAGATGGCTCAGCGGTTAAGAGCACTGACTGTTCTTGCGGAGGACCTGGGTTCTATTCCCAGTGACTCTGAACTGTCCTTAACTCCAGTTCCAGGGGAATCCGAAGCCCTCTTCTGACTTCTGCAGCATTGCACGACATGGGTGCACTCACATACATGCAGGCAATACACTCATACACATAAAATAAAAATAATAAAATATTTTAAAAAATCTATATTCCTAAACTGGGTGTGGTGGCACATACCTTTAGTCCCAGCACTCAGAAGGCATAAGAAGGTGGTTCTCTGTGAGATCAAGGCCAACCTGGTCTGCATAGTGAGTTCTGGGCCAGCTGGGGCTGTAGGGAGACCCTGCCTCAAAACAATAACAACACAAAAACCTATATTCCTCTAAACTAGAAAATCTTAAGAAATGAATGAATGTGTAGATATGTATGGCTTATCAAAGTTAAATCAAGATGACATAAATAATTTGACTAGACCCATAAAAACAATGAGATAGATGCAGTAATTAAAAATTTCCCAACTAAAAGGAGTCCAGGACTAGATGGATACAGCGCAGGATTCTACTAAATCTTCAAAGAAAAACTAATTCCAATACTCCTCAAATTATTCTGTAAAATAGAAAAGGAAGGAACACCACCAAAGTCTTTCTTTGATGCCATTATTTCTCCAATACCCAAACCAGTCAAAGGCCCAACAAAAAGAAAATTATAGACAAATCTCTCTGATGAGTATAGATGCAAAAGTTCTCAATAATATATTCACAAACCAAATGCAAGAGCACATCAGCAAGATTATCCACCATGATCAAGTTGGCTTCATTCCAGAGATGCAGGGATGGTTCAATAGACATAAATCACTAAATGTAATTCATTACCTAAACAGACTCAAGAATAGAAACCCATGATCATCTCAATAGATGCAGAGAAGGTCTTGGACAAAATCCAGCATTTGTTCATGATAAAGGTCATGGAGAACCTAGGCGTACAGGGGACATATCTCAACATAATAAAAGCAATATACAAGCCTACAGCCAATATCATACTAAGTGGAGAAAAACTCAAAGCATTCCCATTAAAATCAGGAATAAGACAAGACAAAGATGTCCATGCTCTCCATTCCTGCTCAGTGTAGTACTTAAAATTTTAGCTAGAACAATATGACAAATGAAGGAGATAGCGAGGTTACAAATTGAAAAGTAAAAAGTTAAACTATTATTTGCAGATGATATGATTCTATACATAAAAGACTCGAAATATTCCACCAGAAAACTTCTGGAGCTGATAAGCAACCCTCATTCAGCAAAGTAGTAGGATATAAAATTAACACCCCCAAATCAGTACCCTTCAGATATGCAAGCAACAAACACACCAAGAAATAAATCAAGGAAACAATTCCATTCACAATCACCTTAAAAACTATAAACTATCTTAGAATAAATCTATCCAAGGAAGTGAATTACTTGTATAATAAAAACTTGAAGGCATCCAAGAAATAAATTGAAGATTCCAGAAGATGGAAAGATCTCCCATACTTATGAATTAATATTGTGAAAATGGCCATCCTAACCAAAAGCAATCTACAAATTCATTGCAATAGTCATTAAAATCCAAACACATATTTTCACAGAAATTGAAAAATAAACTCAAATTTCATATGTAAACACACCAAAAAACCCTGGATAGAGAAAATCCTGAACAATATTTGTACTGCTGGGGGCACTACCATTCCTGATCTCAGACTGTTCTATAGAGCTAGACTAATAAAATCAGCATGGTACTGGCACAAACATAGACACTTGATTAGAGGACCAGAAGAACTGAGGACTCAGATTTACGTCTGTGCCTTTACAGCCACCTGATTTTTGACAAAGGAGCCACAAATACACACTGGAGAAAAGACAGCATGTTCAACAAATGGTGCTGGTCAAACTGGCTTGTAGAAGAATGAAAATAAATTCCTATTTCTCACCACATGCACAACTTTACGCCAAATGGATCAAGGACCTCAACATAAGATCTGATAGCCTGAATCTGATATAGGAGAAAGTAGGGAATACACTGGAACTTATAGGCACAGGGAAGGATTTTATGAATAAGTTTCCTATAAGCACAAGCGTTAACTCCAACAACTGACAAATGGAATCTGATGAAGCCAAAAAGTTCTACACAGCAAAGGACAGACTCATTCAAGTGAAGATCCAATTTAAGAATGGGAAAAATCTTTACCAGCTATACCTTTGGCTGAGGGTTATTATCTAGAATATATACAAAGAACACAAAAAAAATTTAAGAAACCAAACAACTCAATTTAAAATTGGGGCAAGAAGCTGAACAGGGAGTTCTCTAAAGATAAAACACAGATGGCTGAGAAATATTTTAAATAATGTTCCACATCTTTAGTCATCAGGGAAATGCAAATCAAAACCACTTTGAGATTTTATCTTGCCCCACTCCAACTGGCTAGGATCCAAAAAAAAAAAAAAAAAAAAAAAAAAAAAAACAAATGCTGGTGAGGATGTGGGGGAAGAGGGAACTCACACATGCTGTAGTCATGCAACTGGTGCGACCACTATGGAAATCAGTGTGGACATTCATCAAAAAGCTTGAAATCGCTCTACCATATGATCCAGCCATACTACTCCCAGGCATATAGCCCCCAAACTCTCTATACTCCACTGCGGAAATACCTGTTCATCCACGTTCATTGCTTCCCTTTTCATAATAGCCAGGAATTGGAAACAACCTAGATGTCCATCAACTGATTAGTGGATAAATGCAGGTGTGGTACATATGCACAATGAAATATTATTCAGCTCTTAAAAAGTTCAAATTATGAAATTTGCAGGTAACTGGATGGAACTGGAAGCAATCACCCTGAGTGAGGTAATCCAAACTCAGAAAGACAAACATCACATGCTCTTTCTCATAGCTGGATGCCCTCTTTGAAATCTTAGATATGCATGTTTCAATCTGAAAGTCCAGAGTGGCCAGGAATCTAATAAACATTCACGGGTGGGGGCTTTATAGGAGAGGTAGAATTCAGTGATATAAAGGGGAAAAGGGTTAAATGAGGTAGGGAATTGGGAGGGCAAGACAGTGGCGGGAGTACAGGGAGGGCTTACTAACAATAAAGGCCTTTAGAAAAGCCATATGGAAACTTATCAATATAGAAGCTTCTTAAGAAGTATATACATATACATTGTAAAAAGAGATTAAAAGGAGATAACATAATGGGGCATTGCCCCTACTAGATACCATAGGCTAGCAAAGTCGAAGTCCAATGCCAGGAATGGTCTTCCTCTTTTGAAGCTGATGACCAGGGGACCCATAGACCCTCAAACAATATGGGCCATTGCCCCTTCTCTTGGTTACCCATGAGAACTTCATGGTAAGTCCCTATTGCTGGAGAAACTACATACATGAGTTATAGAACAAACAAGGGGAAATAAAGTTGGTGCCAACCTCCAAGCCCCATCTTTACTGGCTAACTTTCATAGTGATGGAAGGTGCTGTACATGCTACCTAAAGAGAAACTTTATCATCAGTCTTAACCAGCTGGTTACAACAATGGGTCTGATGAGATATGCTCACTGGTGTAATAGTGGCATGAATATTATGGGAATAACCAACCACTTTCAAGTTGGATTTAAGGTATGATTCATAGTGTGGAGCCCATACCTGACATTGATATTAGTCCTAGGAACCTGAGACTAGACAGGTCACAGGCCACAGGAGAGAGCCTAATACTATTATTTCCCTAACTAGATACAGTATTACACTGACCCCTGATTTCTTATTGTTATACCTAGAGACTAATGCATCTCTCAACTCTCAGAAGGGAAACTTCTTTATGTAGTAGATGGTGATTAACACAGAGACCCACAACTGGCCAACATGCAGAGAACAAGAGGCTTCAGACTACCTGTCCTTGAATAGGACACCTGTATCCCACTTCTGCCTCCCAAGACTCGGGGATCACTACAGAAGAAGGGGAAGAGAGATTGTAAGAGTCAGAGGTGGTGGGTGATCACAAAGAAACAGATTTTTAGAAGGCTGGTCAGTTACTCATATGAACTCATAGCAATGGTGGCAGTATGTACAAGTCCCATGTGAGCTCAAACCAGACAAAATTTCAACATAGATGTTGGGAGCAGGGAAAGAAACCCAATTCTGCTTGAGGAACTTGGTAAACAGTGGGTGCTGGGAGGGGGAGAGTCGGTCTCGTTTAAGCGTGAGACTCTTGTAAGTTGACTGGCTTCAGTTGGATGAACCCACATGGAGAGGGGATCTAAATATGATTAAAATGTATTGTATAAAATCCCCCAAAATTCAATTAAAAATCTATAAGAAAGAGAAAGCAACCAAAAAAAAGTAAAAGGAAAAAAGAAAGAAAACAACGCATTGAGATTATGTGTTATACATACATAATCATTCATTTCCACTTTTATTTTGAATAAATATTCCTAGATCAGTCTGTTACTTGAAAATTAATACTGAGATTTTTACTGTTGAGAATTCAAAATCATAAGATTCTTATGGAAAAACATATTTTGTTACATAACTAATGCTAAATTGAGCTGACTACATAGTCTATGATTTGAGTTGCATTATGTATATTCCAGTAGTCACTCTGTGGTTTGACAGCATATTTGATTCACCTTAAAACTTCCTTTCCCGGGCATGGCGGCACACGCCTTTAATCCCAGCACTTGGGAAGCAGAGGCAGGTGGATCTCTGTGAGTTCAAGGCCAGCCTGGTCTACATAGTGAGTTCCAGGACAGCTGGGGCTACAGGGAGACTCTGTATCAAAAAGAGCAAAACAAAACAAAACCAAACAAAAAACCAAAACTTCCTTTCCCAATCATTTTAAGTGAAGTTGCTATAAAATCATCTTGCAGTTTGGCATGGTGTTGCACACCTGTAATTCTAGCACCTGGGAAATTGGAGGCAAGAGGATCAGGAGTTCAAAGACATTCTCAGTGATGTAAAGAGTTTGAGGCCAGTCTAGGCTACATGAATCCGTGACTCACCACACCCTCCAAATGAACTATTCTGCAGAAGTTACAAAAATAAACTCCTAAGTGACAGAGTTTGATTTGAATTGTGTTTATCCACAGAATGAAAGAAAATGGTTCTTATGCAACCTAAGTCGTTTATTTACAAAGTCCCTAGTAAAGTCATCTATATATTTACATGCAATTTTCTTTTTAAAAATATTTTATTATTTTTATTTTATGTGTATGTGTGTATTGCCTGCATGTAGGTAAGTGCACCCATGTCGTGCAATGCCCATGGAGGACAGAAGAGGCTGTTGGATCCTGTGGAACTGGAGTTATGGACAGTTGTTAGCTGCCATGTGGGTGCTGGGATCCAAAGCTGGGTCTTCTGCAAGAACTGCTGAGCCATCTTTCTAATCCCACACTGCAGTTTTTTAAGATGTTTGCAGTGATTTTATTGCAAGATTGAACCTAGGGCCCTATGTATGCTAAATAAGCATTTTACCACTGAGCAATATCCCCATAGTGAAAGGTTTACTTTGCCTCATGGTTTGATGATACTGTCCATCAGTGGCAGATAGTTGCTCCTCTACTGGTGTGATAAAACATTGACCAAAACCAACTTGGGGAGGAAAAGGTTTATTGCATCTTACTCTCCCAAGTGACTGTCCGTTACTGAAGGATGCCGAGGCAGGAACGTAAGAAGGGCAAGGGCCTGAGGCAGGAGCTGAAGCAGAGACCATGGAAGAACACTGCTTGCTGGCTTGTTCCTCTGACCCGAGCTCAGCCTGCTTCCTTCCCTCCCTCCCTCCCTCCCTCTTCCTTCCTTCCTTCCTTCCTTCCTTCCTTCCTTCCTTCCATCCTTCTTTCTTTCTTTCTTTCTTTCTTTCTTTCTTTCTTTCTTTCTTTCTTTCTTTCTTTCTTGTATTTTTGAGACAGGGTCTCCCTGTAGACCCAGCTGGCCTGGAACTCACTATATAGACCAGGCTGGACTTGAACTCACAGGCACTCCACCTGCCTCTGCCTCTGCCTCCTGCATGCTGGGATTAAAGATGTGCACCACCACGCCTGGTTAGCCTGCTTTCTTATACAGCCCAGGATCACCTGCCCAGGGGATGGCACCATTCACAGTGGGCTGGGCCTTCCCACATCACTCAGCAGTCAAGAAAATGCCTCACAACCCATGTCCACATGTTAATCCCATAGAGGATATTTCCCAGTCGAGGTGCCCTCTTTCCAGGAGTGTCAAGTTCACAACTGAAGCCACTGAGCACAGTGGGGAAGGAATTGTGGTGGGAGGTGCTCTTGACTGTGACAGCAGGACATGAGATAGCTTACTCACATCTCATAGATAAAGAGCAGAGAAAGAAAAACGCTAATATTCAGCTCATTGTTTCCTCTTCTTTTTAATGCTGTTTAGGAGCCCAGCCTGTTGGATAGTGTCACCCACATAAGGTGGTTCTCCCCCGTCAGTTAAACTTTCTGGAAACTGCCTCAGACAAACCCAAAGGTGGCCTCCTAGGTGACTCTATGTTCAGACAAGTTGATAGTGAAGATTATCCATCACATGTCTCAGTCAGAATTTTAAATGGGATTTATAGATGCTCAGATTAGAGTTGCGTGGATGGTGTGGCAGAGTCCTTTGGTTTTTCTACACTTCCAGCCACTTCTGCAACTTGATTGGCTCCGAGCCTTGTTCTGATCAGGGCACAAATGTGAGTGAGGCTATGGAATTCTCTTTCCTCTGATATCTTAGGTCTTGTTACTGCAGCACAATGTAGGTTTTCTGACAGATGTAGACAGGTTATCTGATTTCGGCTACTACCTTACTGCATTTTCTGCTGCTACTACAAAATACTACGGACTAGATAATTTAAAAAAGAAAAGAAGTTTCTTTGATTTTTGATTCTAGAGGCTATGAAGTCCAAGGTACCTTGTATGCTGTGCTGTATTATGGTGGAAGGTGAAAGGGTTAGAGCAAGGTGGCAAGAGAGGGAGGGAGAGAGGGAGGGAGAGGAGAGGCAGCAGTCAAGTGATAATTAACTCAGTCCTGTGTCAAGGACATTAATCTGTGATGGTTACACCCTTGTGACCGAATCACTTCCCGCTTGGCCCCATGTCCTAGGGTGTAGCCATCACAGATCAGTGTCCATAGTAGCTACCTACATCGAGGTTTTAATATCTGGCTTTTCTGTTTTTGTCGGTGGGCCAAGGTGAAATATATCTGTGATTCACTAGAACATCATTTATTAAATTTTACAAAAATTGTATGAGAATGAAGGGTTCCTTCTGCCATTTACTTTAAATTGATTATCACTTCATTTATTACTTTAGAAGACATATCTGGCATTTTATCCTATTTTTAATTTTTTAATTTTTGAGACAAGGCCTCCTTGTAGCCTCTGCTGGCCCAGAACTCACTATGTAGACCAGTGTAACCCTGCTCACAGGGATCCACTTCCCAAAGTGTTGGAATTAAAGGCATGTGCCACCAAGCGTGGCGTTAGCTGGTATGGTAATCTAGATGCTTTGTTCATTTAAGGAATTGTCTAAATAGCTATGGAACAAAAGTCTTAGAGATGATATCAAGTACCTTTTATGACAAGCTGAAGTATTATTGGACTGTATTTTTTAAAATTAATTTCATTCCTTAAAAATTTTTAAAAAAATTTTTTTGAAACAGGTCTCACTGTGTAGCCTTGGGTAGCCTGGAAATCTATTTGACCAGACCTGCTCTAAATTTATAGAGATCTGCCTGCCTCTGCCTCCAAGTGCTGGATTTAATTTATTTTTATTTTAAATTAAAAATAATAATTTAGCATATTTATGAGGTACAATATGTTTTGATATATGAACACATTGTGAAAAGATTACACTAGCAAGCTAATTGATACGTGCGTCATCTCACCTACTTATGTCTTTCTGCGGGGTGGAGTATTTTTAAAACTCTTTAGCAACTTTGAAATATGAATTCATTATTACTAACTATGGTCACAGTATGTAATAAAACTGAAACTTATTTCTCTTGTCTGGCTGAAACTGCAAATCTTTTGGTGAACATCTGTTCTTTTCACCACCACTTTTTTGATCTTCATGTCACATGGCCTGCCCTGTGTTCTGTGAGCTAGAAGCTGAAGAACTGAAGGTTTTAAAAAACTGTTTCCATGTTTTTACTTACGCTACGTAGCCAAGAGAAACAATGTAAGTATGGTTCACGGACAGCCCCAGGCCCTGGTCTACAGCCTGTTGGGCATTTGTACTGCTGCGTCATTTGAAAAGAAACTAAGTCTTGGATGGCTAGTGACACTGTGCAGGTTAAATGTGGCAGACAGGCTCCCGGAGAGACTCCAAATGAGCCTTTTCCTTAGTAGGTCTGTGAACATCTCAAGAGTTAACTGCTGTGGAATCCTTTTCAGAGGACCTCCAGAAAGAGAAGACATAGCCTTATGCTCTGTGAATGCACACTTTTACAAATGAACGTAGACTAGAAAGAGGTTGTCGTCAGAACACACTAATGTCAGCACTTAGCGACAACAGGATAATTACTTTCTCACTAAGATACGTCCCTGTTTTCTTTCTTCAGTACCTTTCACCACACAAAGCACCACTGTTTTTGTAGTTGCCTTTTTGGGTCCTTGAAATTTAGTTTTCTCTATTCACTGTATAAATTCTCAAAATAAGTGCTGTATCGGCTGCTCAAGGGATCACAGATTTGGAAGAAAAGAGCATTTAGAACCATATTCTTCTTATAAAAGCATCGGTGTTGAATGTGGTGAAAATGGTGTTGAGGAAATAGCTTTCTTGTCTAAGCTCTGACCATGTTTTTTTACCAGGAAAGAACGCACGCATCATAGGCCTACATGTCGGAATCTGTATTCAGATACTGAGCTCTCACCAGACTGGTTGCAATGACTTTCCCCTTCTCATGTCTCTTACCTTGGAAGACTGCGGACCTAGGACATATCTGGCCTCGCATTTGTACTCCTTGACCTGAAAGGAAGCAAAGATCCTAACGAAGAAAAAATCTGATGAAGAGACAGCATGAGTGTATATGTCTACACCCCGTGGGGGAGGACTCATCCATTTTGCAGCAAATTAGTGCCCATGCTAAAACAGTTTGTACATAATTCATGGAGGAAGCTGCATTGTGATTAAAAGGGTGAAAGCAGTTTGTGTATTTTTATTTTTGAGATAAAGCCCTGAATTTGTTGTGCAGCCAAGGCTGGCCTTGAACTCCTGATCTTCCTGCCTCTGCCTCCCAAGCGCTGGCATTGCAGGCATTGTGTGGCACTTCCCGTGAAGCTGGAAGGGGAAGACCCTGGAAGTTCTAAAGGGAGGCTCATTAAGACTCTGGAAGTCTTAGGAAGTGCCTGAAACTTATCAGATGCGCAAAGCCTCTCCTTCCAAAGGTTCTCGAAGCAGTAAGTATTCTCAGGAGATGCTCAGACCGTCGGTCAAGCTGTGCGCACAACGCATTCTGACTTGACCCGTGGCGCTCCAAGCCGCGCAGCTCACTGCACCATGTCTAGCTTTCATGAGTTGTCATCCACGCTGGAGGGAGCTTTTGGTGATGCAGCTGCCTTTGAGTTGTCCCTGTAAATAACCTCCCGGAAATACTCCTGTACTCACTGGTTCACCAAGTTGAACTTTGATGGTATCATTATTTTGGTCTATCATTGATTCCCTGTCTGGCCTGAATAGACATTTGTGTCGCATCTCCTTAGGAAGCGTTTCCCTAGGAAAAGTGTCATGCAACAGGTATGTAGTTTACTTTGCACTTGTTCTTTATGTGTGCTGTATGTGTATGTAGTAGTGTTTGTGGTATGTACATGACTATGTGGGTGTGCACACCTGTGTGGGTGCATATGGAAACCAGAGGAGAACATCAAGCATCCTCTGTTGCTCTCTGCCTCACCCTCCCTATCTCTCACTGGAGGCTTGTCAGTTTTTGGCTAGGCCAACTGGCCAGCAAGTTCCTGGATCTGGCTGTCTCTGCACTCCCCACTGCTCGCCACAATAGTGAGGTTAGAGTTACAGGCAGCTATGCCTGCTTTTATGTGGGTGCTAGAGATTCAAACTCAACCTCTCATGTTTGAATATCAAGCACTCTTATCCATTCAGCCATCTTTGCAATGCACAGTGCACTCTAAATTGCCTTCAGCAGCTATCAGATTTGCATTGAAATCAGTCAGGAAGCCAAGGCTCTCATCACCATTCAGCTGACTTCACATATGAAACCAACAGTATTTCCAAACGTATTTCTCGCTTCTAAACCTGGTCTGACAGCATCAACCTACTGACTTAATGAGTAGGGCAGGCATCCCAAGCAAGGGAAAGCCGGAGCACGGCAGTAATCGACGTCAGCACCTAGCACCTTGGCAACATTAGTCTCGCCTGCCCATGCAATTTTTTTCAACTTTTTGTTTTACAATCCATATACACTTACAGGAAGTTGAAATAAAAATAGTACTTTGTAGACATCTAATTTACCCCATGGAGACTTTGTAACTATAGTACAGCATCCAAACCAGGAAATCAACATTGGTACAATTCACAGTTACTCACATTTCACAAGTATTGCATGCACTCGTGTGTTTATGGACAAGTGCATCTAGCTTTGTGGAGTTTTATCATGTGCATAGATTTGTATAACATCCACTACATTTGAGATGCATCAGCACAAGGCTGCAGACAAACCACTGCCCTATGCCTTTCAGCTACCCTACCACGTTCCCTTCAACGTTTGTGGCCAGCAACAAATCTGTTTTCCATTCCTATGTTTTAATTTCAAGAATGGCATATAAATGGAATCATACAGTGTGATCTTTGGGGATTAGCCTTTTGTCACTCATCATCTGCTTGAGATATATACAAATTGTACTGCATCAATGTTGGTTCCTCCTGTGCGTCAGAGTATCCATGGGATGGATGCACCACAGTCTGTTCACTCATCCATTCCTTGAAGGTTTTGGCTTGCCTGTAATGTTGGAGTGCTACAAACAAAGCTACTACAGAATTGTACAGGAAGGGCATCAATGCAGTTTTTCATTTCTCTGGAACAAATGCTCAGTAGTGAAATCCTGGGGCCATATGGACGATATATGCTTAGTTTTGTAAAATACTGAAAATCATTTCCAAACTGACTATGCATTTTATATCCTTACAGCAGCTGTGAAGATTAGGTTTCTCTGCATTGCTGCCAGCATTAGTAGTGACAATATTTAAAAAATTTTGACTCACTTATTTTTATTTTATGTGTATGAGTGTTTTTTTAGATTTAAATTTGATTTAAAAAATTTTAACTTCCCAGACTGTGATCTTTCTCTCTAGATGGTGTTTCACATTTCTTGTAGGGCACAGGTGAAGGTATACTGGGCATCGAAGAGCAACAATGGAAAAGTCTTAGTGCCTAAATGCTGATTTTTTTTTTCTTTTATGGATCATGTTTTTGAGTTCTGAGTACCCTTTGCCCAACTGTATGCAGATCACCAAGATTTTCCTGTTTTTCTTCTAAATGTGTTACAGTTCTTTATATATCTATAAATATAAACTCAAGGTTCATTATGATCAGTTTTTCTATAAGGTATGAGGTTGAGGATTTTTGGAGGATTTTATTGATCTCTGGGCATTGGGACCCATTTTAGCCAATGTATCCTTTTCCTATATGTATGAATTCTTTTATTTCTTATTTTTTATTTTTTTAATTATTTATTTAATAACCATATAATTAGAAGCATTTCATTACAACAGCATTGACATATTCAATAACAATTTCCAGAGCTAAGAGGCATCTCTTTCAAAATTGGCTGTAAATTTTTAGGTTTACAGTTGAATTGATACAGTTATACAATATTATACTCCGTATAACCCCTATAAGACATAAAATTAAATGAGGTTTTAAACTTTATAAAAGATCTCCATTTCATTATTAAAATACACAGTTTCATACAGAAAAAATCATTTTTAATACAATTGACACTATGATGCACATGTGTTTCTAATCTCTATATATCTGATTATTACTAGTCATAGTCAGTTACTTTCTGAGCTCCTTGGCATCTGAGCATGGATATAAAGTCATCAGGTAGATTTCAATGGTAATGTTTTTCACATCTACTAATTATTAAGGAGTAGCCTCCCTCCCCCAGCTAAAGCCCTTATACTCTGACATCCCTGCTACTGTCTGCTGTATTGTTGGCACACCAGCCCTTCCCCAGTACCCGCCTTCGGTGAATCCAGTCAGCCTATCCAGAGGTCTTTGTTTTAGGAGGGTCAGCTGTTCCTCATCTAGCAGTAATCAGTTGTCAATATTCTTTAGATAAGATTAGGGCCTGCTGTTCATTTTCCCAATTCTATGCTGGGTTACTATCTGGAGGCCTTTTGGCCACCCTGACCAACAACTCAAAAGAAGGTATCACCTGTCTGGAACTGTGGCTTGCTACGTAGGTTTAGCTGTGCATATGGACTCTTAAGAAATTATATTGTCCCCTTTATTTTTGGTTATACTTTCCTTTTGGGTGTTTAAGGCCATACAGTTGACCCAGATATACTGATTTATTTTTACTCTTTAGTTCGTTTGAGGATCTGTTCCTCAGGGGTCACATGGGCTTGGGAGGAACCCCTGGCTCCTTTCTTTTACCAGTTCCATCTATGGGAAGATAAGTTAAAGGTCCTGGTCGACCATGGTTGGGTTTGCTTGGAAGCATGGAGGAAATGATTCCTCTGTGTTGACCCTCCTTTTTATAGACTGGACACTGGTTCAAGTCCATGAATTCTTTTATTTTTATCTCAATTTTTAGACATCATTTCATGCCCACTTTAAATTTCATTCCTTTTATTCTTTCTTAAAAGTATTTATAGTCTGCTGGGTGTGGTGGCACATACTTTTAAACCCAGCACTTGGGAGGCAGAGGCAGGCAGATCTCTGTGAGTTCAAGGCCAGCCTGGTCTACATAGTGAGTTCCAGGACAGCTGGGGCTACAGGGAGACCCTGTCTCAAAAAGACCTAAAAAAAAGTGTTTATAGTCATTTTACCTCATATTGATGATATTCTATTTGTCATTGTTTGACTGCTTTACTGGTCGAAAGAGTGTAATTACATAGGTATTCTGTGCTGTTGACTTAAGGCATTATGATGGTATGTCTGTCTGTCCCAATATACTGTTAAGTCGATTGAGGGAAGTGTGTCTTTCTTTCTCTTCATTCTCCACAGCACTTAGCCCAAGGTTTTGTAGCTAGCAATAATTTGATGATTTGTACAACCTTTACAATTGCGTGTTACCAAACTTGTATTTGCTAGGGAGGGGGATGGATCCTTTTTGGATATTCAGATGCAATATGAAAAGTTTTTTTTAAAAAGGCAAACTGTAGTGAAAGGCCAGTAGCGTCCCAGCTGGACCACTGCTGCTACACTAACCTGCTGCTGCTGCTGTGTAGTCTGGAACCTTCTTATTTGGGTTAACAAGGTCAGAATGACAGACTGGACTGCCCAAGACCAAAAGTACGTGGTGGATTCCAGGATGTTGTCCAAAGGGGCTCTGGTGATTCTTAAATACACTTATGTTCTATTTACATGTGATTCACTTAATGCATACCCTTCACACATCTAGAATTTGAAGTTTTATATATACATATTCATATAAAACATCTATCTATACTACATAGCTATACATTCAGCTGGATGTGCAGTTAGCTTTCTGTATCTAAGCATTCTGTATCCTCCTCCAGTTCTGCATATTTGGATTCAGGCAACCACAGACTGAGGAGAGAGAGAGAGAGAGAGATTGAGAGAGAATATTAAATTGCATCTATAACTGACCATGTACAGACCTTTTCTTATCATTATTTCTAAATAATATTTCTAAATATTTCTATTGATATACCATTTATATTGTATTAAGTATTACTTGCTGAGCATGATGGCACACACCTTTAATCCCAGCACTTAGGAGGCAGAGGTAGGTGAATCTCTGTGAGTTCAAGGCCAGCCTGGTCTACACAGTGGGTTTCAGGCCAGCTGGGGCTACAGGGAGACCCTGTCTCAAAAAGACCTCCCCAAAATAATCTAGACATGAGTTAGAGTATGAGCAACATATGCGTAGGTTATATACAGATATTATGCCAGTTATGTAATGGACTTGAGCATCTGATGCTTTTCGTATCAGCGATGAGTCCTTCAGTCAACTCCCCTGAATATGGATGGACACACACACACACACACACACACACACACACCCCTGCTTTCTCAGAGTAGACTCCAAAATTAGCTTATAGAAATTTCTTTTTCATGTGTCGTTTATTCATTGCCAGATGACACTTTATACATTGCTTGTTAACAAAGAACTCCTTTTTTCCCCCGACATCATTAGTTTATTTACAGTCATATCTGGTATGAGTTTAAGAGTTTAATCCACTTTTCAGACTGTACCTCTTAAACATTCTTCATGTCTGTTAAATGGATGAAGTAAAACATCCTTATTTCTTAAGTAGTTGGTGCCTAACTATAAAGGAGGGTGCAGCAAATCCAGATCCAAAGAACACGGCCATCATAGCCAGTAACCGCCACTTGTTTTCCACTGAAAATGGCAAATTCTTCCCGGGTGGCTCCTCATAGTGGCTGCGGCAGACCACTGAGGTGGTGAACCTCTGCTCTGGCCCAACATGGCGCTGCTGGAAGCTCTGCGGGGGGCGCAGGCACCTACCGTGGAAGGAATGGCCTTACCACCACCCTCTTTTTTCCTCTCGACCTTGCTACCTGTGTGCACAACCTCACAAAGAACTCTAAATCCATTTCATTTTAGTTTCATTATGACTCAGTGCTTAACCACATGTGCCGTTCCATGCTTTTAATCCCAGCATTTGGGAGACTGAATCAAGGTTTGAATTTGAAGCAAGTTTGAGCTACACAGTGAGACCCTGTCTCAAAAAATTAAAAGCAAGCAACCAACTGACTGATACAATATTTGTATATAACCTACACAAATGAAAATCCCTAGTGCTTAGTTAACGATAATAACAGGAGTGTGTAGAAATTTATATTTGTTCACATACTTCGGAGAGTTCAAATACAAAGTTCAGATCATTTCTACAGAAGATTCATAATAAATTTTTTTCTTTTCTTTTTTTTTTTTTAAACCTTTCTTTTTCTTGTGTCAATTAGTTAAAATAACACCAGGGGAAAGCTCTAGAAAATTAAATGCAGAGTCTGCAAACACATAATGATTATAATCAGGATATAAGGCAGGGGACAGATGAGCTTTCCACTGTTAACATATTTGGACGGGTTTTCCATGGTATGGTTTTGTGCAGCATTTACTTTGGAGCTCTACCAGTTATTTGCTTGACACTGAAACATGCTCATTCCCCTCTACAGCAAATAACCTTTTAATAGATATTCTATTAATAGTTAAGAGAATTTATAGACTTACACTGTACTCCTGCGAAGTTACGCACAACATTGAATAAGAAAAATGTCTCTGGAAAAATAAAATGGCGTAATGGCAGAAACTAATAATTTAATAACTAAATTCACCTTAGAAAGTTATGTATTTAAAAACAGCACCCCAGCACCCCTTAGTTCTTTAATATTCATGTGTGATAAGTAGCTTATCATTTTTCTGTAGCAATGTTTTTAGAAAGAAACACTAGTCTCTAAAATATAAAAAATAGATAGTATTTATATCAGAGAAAACATCTAAGAGCTATTATCAGTAGTTATACAGACTATGCCTAGGTGTTCTACTTTTTAAAACACTATTTCCTAAAACAAACAAACAAACAGCCAGAGCTGTGGGTGTTGCTCGGTGGTAGAGCACCTATTTAGCTTGCCTGACACTACAGCTTCAGTCTCAAGCACAAAACATAACAAACAAATACAAACCTCTAAACAAAATAAAAACTCAAACAAAAAAGCAATGGCAAAGAGAAGCTGTTTAGGATCGAGAAAAATGAAGGCTAAATTTGTCAGGTTTTTAGATTTCCTATGGTTTGGTTAAAACACTCTTGATACATCTTCAGTAATCGGTGAGCAGTGATGCTGAGCCTGGCTGATGGCTTGCTATTCTTCATGGATAAACCCTTTCCGTGAAAAAGATGGTGGCTATTGTGAAAATCGCCTTACCTTGACATCAGGAACGGTCTGGGAGTCCCCTTCACTTTCTGTGGGTTGGTGACTACTGGGATTATAAACTCTCTCTGCCCTGAACAGAAGCAGAATTCGTGCCCACGTAGACAGCCTGGAAAAGTGTTCCTGGAGGTTCTCTTGGCCGTCTTGAGAGAGACTGGGCATATTTTCGCAGCAAATTCTCCAAGGGAATCTATCTTGTCACTTGGTCTTAGGAACACCAGTGCAGAAACCACTTTGTTCCTCGTCCTTTGGCTAATGCTGGGCCATGTCTGAGACTGCTGAGGCTCTTCCTGCAAAGTTACACTAAACAAAGCAAGACTGATCTGCTTTGTGGATCAGTGGATTATCCTGCAGATTTTAGCTTTCTATTTTAAGTGTCCCGTATGCTATGACTGCCCTCTGTTGGTAGGAATGTATTCCTAGTTCAAATGTAATCCTACCTCAGAAGGAACTGAAAGGCTTTCTATTCCATCCTGGCAACCTCATCTGGGGCTTCCAGCCTACAGAATTGTAAATACATTTTTACTGTTTATAAACCACTCAGTCTATGGTACTGTGTTATAAGTGAGAACAAGCTGAGAAAAATCACATAAAGATGTGTTGTGAATGCTGTGGGGGGAAATAGCTCCCTCTCCGCTCACAGCGCCTTCTGATTTTGTCCCATGACTTTGGTCTTCCTGAAGAAACCTGTGCTTCTTGCTACTCAGCGGCTGAGGTGATACCTCAGGAGGACATGAGATCAAGCCTCACTGCCAGATGACACTTTATACATTGCCCTGGATTATACTTGCCATAAAGTAAGACGACCATATTTGTAAGCGGATCAAGAAGAGAAAGAAAAGAGGCACAGGATGCCTCAAAGAATCTTTCCTGCTCTCTTTGCAGGAAAGCATAACCTTGGTCTCCCTGTTATGCTCAGGACCCATGAAAGAGTCAGTCCCTCAGTTGGCTTCCAGCAGCACTGGCTTCCCCTTCCAGATCCACAGACTCCCTAGTGTGCTTACTGAAATTACCCAACTCTGTCCTCAGCTTGACTGAGCAACTGCAAAGCAATTCCAAAATAAACGGGAGGGCCTAGTAAATAGATCTGTTGAGTGAAGAAGCTCACAGGTGCATGTTGCATCTGTTTGTACATGGTTAGTTCCTGTTGTTATCCATTCATATTTTTTTTCTGGTTTGTGACTAAGTAGCTTTGTATTGTGTAATTAGTCTGCTCAGTTTTCCTTTACAAAATACCATGGGCTAGGTGTCTTAACCTGCAGAAATTTATTTTCTCATGGTCCTGGATGATGGAAGTCAGAGATCAGCATGCCAACATAGGTTTTGGTGAGGTTAGCAGATAGCTATTCTCACTTTGGTCTGGCCTTTCCTTATCCTTGGTACATGGAGAGGGGAAGGGAAGGACAGAGTGAGGGAGGGAAGAAGAGAGGGAGGGGAGAGAGAGAGTCTTCTTTTTATATTTTATTTATTATTTTTATTTTATGTGTTCAAGTATATTGCCTGCATGTATGTATAAGTGTACCCATGCCATACAATGCTCACGAAGGTCAGAAGAGGGCGTCAGGTTTCCTGGAACTGGAGTTTCAGACAGCTGTTAACTGCCGTGTGAGTGCTGGAAATCGAACCCAGGTCCTCTGTAAGAGCAGTCAGTGCTCTTAACTGCTGAGCCATCTCTCCAGCCAGAGAGATTCTTCTTTTATAAAGGCACAAATTCCATCATGAGGACTCAGTCTCATGATCTCATCTAACCCTTAATAACTCCCAGAAGCCCCATTTCCCAATACCGTTTAAAGTTGATTGTGGATCAGAGCATCAGCACATGGATTCTGAGGAGAGGGGAGTATTCGGTATATAACATATTGGATCAGAAATATCTGAGAACCAGCTTGTCCTAGTGACACAGGCCTGTAATTCCAACTTTTTGGAAGGTTGAGGCAAGAGGAGCCCAAGTTCAAGTTCAAGGTCAGCTTGGGCTACGAATTAAGTTCAAGGCTAGCGTGGTCAGTTTACTGAGATATTGTCTCAGAATGAAAAGTAAAAAGAGGGCTGGGGATGTAGTTCAGTGGTAGATGGAGTGAAGACTAGGCAAGTGAGAGGCTCTAGGTTCAATTGCCAATAGCACCAAAAACTAAACCAAACCACACTAACCAAACCAACCAAACCAAACCACTTGGAGGATCAACCCTGGACAACAAAGGCTCTCATAACAAATCAGGAACTCAGGCAGTAGTCCAGGCAAGCTTTGACTATTTTCTGCTTCCTGTCCTCCATCTAGTTTTGCTTAGGACCTGCACTTCTCAGAGTAGTGATAGGATCGTGGCCCTGAAAGATGATCACATCAAACCTTTGGAACCTGTGGATGTTTCCTCATTTGGAAGAGGGTCTTTGCTGATGTAATTAAGTTATGTATCTTCAGATCAGCATGAGTTATGCAGATGGTCCCTAAACTCAGTGACAGGTATCTTCACCAAAGACAAAAGAGGAGGAAACGATGTGACCCTGGCGGTACTGACTGGAGGGAAAGCAAACTCAACTATGGAACCAGGTGCCTTCAGAAGCTGCAAAATGCAGGGAGCAGAGTCTGGGGAGGGAGCTCTTCCCAGATCTCACAACCTGACTTTAGACTTCTGCTTCCAGACCAAGAAAGGTTAAATAATCATTAGTATTTCCTCCTCTTCCTCCTCCTCCTCTTCCCCTCCTCTTCTCTTTCTCCTTTCAGGTCTGTGAGAATTCGTTATGGATGCTAATATGGTCAGCAATCCTTTTCTTAATAGAAAACAACATTTTCACAACCTTTTGTCCTTTGTTGCTCCAATCTCAATGAAAAACATTAAACAAAAATTTGAAACTGAATTTAATTCTTCCTTTAAAAAGAAATTAAATATTAATTAATAGAATTCTTCTGGGTATGCAAGATTAGCAAAGCTAAGATCCTCCAGTCTTTAGGACCACTCTGCCACCTTGTAGGCAGCATTAGCTAACAGTCCCTACTGAGAATGCATGGTCTAGTACTATAGGAAATAATTTTTTAAATATTTATCTCCATTTTATGTGTATGAGTGTTTTGCCTGCACATGTGTATGTATATCACATGTGTGCCTGGTGCCTGTGGGGGCCAAAAGAGTGTGTCAGATCCCCTGGAACTGCGTTATGATGGTTGCTAGCAGCTATATGGGTGCTGGGACCCTAACCTAGGTCCTCTGCAGGAAGAGCAAATGCTCGTAAATTCTGAGCCATCTCTCCAGCCCTAGAAACGATTTTTAAAAGATTTATTTCAATTTTAATTATGTGTGCTTGCAATTGTGGGTGGGTATGTGTTCGTGATTACAAGTGCTGGTAGAGGCCAGAAGAGTGTGTTCGATCCCTAGGAGCTGGAGTTGCAGGTTGTTGTGAGACAGCTGACCTGGGTGCTGAGAACTAAACACAGGTCATGTGCAAGAACAGTAAGCACTCTTAATCGTTATGTCATCTCTCTAGCCCCACTAGTTTAAAAGACAAAAATTGCCAGAAGTAACCATTGACAATGGAGCATAGATACACAAATAGAATAGTTTCCTGACAATAGGAATCATTAAAAGATCTTTGCATTGCAAGCAGCAGGGGACAAATGTCATAAGCTTTTCAACTCACATTTCTGCCAGTGTTTAGCATCGTACTCTGATTTTTCATCCTTTGTAGCACTCCAGCCCCTTAATCCAGCCTTACAAACATATTCATACCTGAAGGAGAGGACACGGCTACATCAGTTTGGGGAAATGAGAAATGAGGAGAGGATCACTGGAGATTCCTAAGTGAGAAGCTTTACTGCTTTTAAAAGTGGGTCATAGACAATGTCGTGTGTGACCACCTGTGGTCATAGTTGGTAACAGTCTCTGACTGGTGTAAAATAAGCTTCTTTGATGAGTGGTGACTGGGATGTTTGTCTGTAAATATAAGGATACATCTGCACATAGCAAGAAATTACATTAGTCTATGGCTGTGGCAGTCTTGGTGTTTTCTCTAAGATCTATGATCTCTCCAGCCACACGTATTTGGTTACGTTTCAGCACCACACTTGAGTTTCCTCCCGTTGAGTGGGATTTTAGTCCAATTAGGTAGCTGTTATTTGCCCCCAAGATAAAAATGCCACTACCACACCAATGCCAAATGCTGTGCTGCCCACTGATGTGGTCATTTTGTCTCGAAGCTGGTGTTGGATCATCCATTGATGTTTTCCCTTGGCACCTTCATGGCGCTCTCCAAAGCTACGAGAGCTGCCTTCAGGGAAGTGATTTCAGGCCAGCTGCAGCTCTATTGCTCCAAATCCTGTGTCTGAAGTATGTTCTGTCTTTGGCAGTAGGGTCTTACCTTCAAGTTCTGGGAGGCCATCGAGGGCTGTGGCAATAGCCTGAGTAATTTTAGGAGTCTCTTGGATGATCCTGGCCAATAACTCATGGAAAGTTTCTTCTGTCTGGCACTGTTTTTGTTATGTAGCCTTTAGCTATACACATGGACTCATGTAGAGATACTGTATGTATAATTTGTCAGTAGGTTGTTGGTCTAATATGAATTGCCCAGGCCTAGGTGACACATCTACAATGCAACCTCTATACCTAAGACACATAGAATGTGGGTAATGAAGAAGACACTAATGAATCTCTCAATTTTCATTAATGAAGGTCCCTCATGCAACAGAGGGCCAGGAACACAAAAGGTCACAAATGGCCAAAACGTAGAGATTAAGAGTTTGCAGATTGCCAGTCCTTGGACAGGACTCCTATATTAAACTTCACCCATCCAGGGCTTAGGGACCATTTCGGAAGAGGGGATGGAAAGGTTATAAAAGTTAGGGAAGAGGTAGATGACCATATGGAAACAGAGTCATACAAGCTCCTGGGGCCCTGCTCATATGATTCTATGGCAAAGGTGTCAGCATACACAAGTTCCATGCAAACTCAGGCAGACAAAAACCCAGCATGAACTGGGGAAATGAACAGCAAACCCCAATCTTAGCTGAAGAAACATTGGCAACTGATTACTGCTAGGTGAAGAAGAGCTGATCTTCCTAAAACAAGAGACTCTACATGAGCTGACTAGGCCTCAGTGGATGGACTTGCACTGGGGAATGTCTGGGGTCACTGACTTGACACATTGGGCCTTAACATGGATGATAGAGTATATGGGTTCCAGTTGGGGGGGGGCTATGGGACAGTAAGGACAGGCGTATAAAGATGGTTAAGATTACTTGAGATATTTTGTATAAAATACACAAAAATTAAATAAAAATAAGCAAAAAAAAGAATAGGTCATAGTATAGCAATTCATTGAGATGTATAGCATTTGGGATTGGGCAAGTGTTTGAGTGGCTTCCTTAAACAAGATGTGTGATATTTTCATTTGCAAATTAATTAGAATAAAGTGATTTTTATTTTTTTTAAAAAAGAATGGGTCATAAGAAGCCAGCTATAAACATGGATGTATGTGGCCTTGATTGCTCATGTTTCAACTATGAGGGAATTCTCTATAAAGACACTGTTGAGATTCAACAAGGATCTTGTGTTTTTAAGACATCATTGAATGATTGAACCAACCAATCTTGAAACTTGTCCTAATTCTGCAGCATACTTATTCAATGAGTTAATAAACTTCTTCATTATTTAGGCTAGTTGGAATTGCAATATTAGTTACCTGTAGACTAACATACACAGGTTTTAATGTATGTGCAACCATCCCTCTATAGCCACCAAGGGACTGGTACCAGGACACTTTCAAGTAATCTGATGATGTTCAAGTCCATCTGTGAAATGGCACAGTACTTGTATATAACCATGTACTTCCTCACACACATTAAATTATCCCTAGATTACTTACAATACTTAGTACAATGACAATGCTATTAAGACAGAAATAATTCATGTTATTTAGAAAATGTGATAAGTAGTCTGTGCATATTTAATACAGGCACAAATTTTTGAAAAAAAAAATCAATCTGCAGTTGGTTGAAAGCATGGATACAGAGCCCATGAATATGAAGCACAGCTATGTATGGGATTAGGTATTTGCTCAGGACACAAGACTGTATCAGCTAATGCCTGTTTCCTGGGGTGCACAGATGCGCCATGGCTTTCCTGAGCTCAGTCCCCAGTGTTCTAGAATGTGCTCCAAGGAGAATTCTGTGGCTAGTAGAACACCCACTGCCCTGTCTGTTTCCTGGCCCATTTCCCTTTCCTTCTGCTGCTGAAATCGCATCTTGTCTTATGGCACAACAGCTCATCAAACTCCTCTTCCCCATGAGGCATTGTTCTCATTCTTCACTGTTTGCACACATTCTGACTCATACTTGATGCTCAATAAAGCTTATTAAATAATGGAAGCGAACCTCCCCCCCGCCAACTAATAATGCAAGGACTTTCAGTGCTAGCTGTATGCTGTTTGACCTTGTATTTCCATGACTTATTACATTGTGACACACAGAAAAAACAAAACAAAACCAAATTGTGTGTACATACGTAAGCTTCGATAGACGTATAAGCATATAGAGAAGTGTTTGTTTAAGATCAGGGAATAACTGCGTGGCTTAGAGAATAATGACTACGGGTAGCTCTGGGATGGGCGTGAGCTGCTGCTTGAGGGTATTGCTGGAGACTAGAAGAAGCAGGGGCTGAAGGCTGTAATCCAGAGCTCCTTGGGCCTAACAGAACCTGCGATGAGGCAGGGCTGGAGCTTCAGAGAAGCAGTAGACAACCATCTTTGAGGGCTTGTTGCCCTCATAGTGCAGAGGACATTGAATGCTGGACCAGGAAGTCTGGACTTAGTTCTACAGGAAATAGGGAGGCAGCACATGTTTTTCTGATAGTGTCTGTCTTACTTTCTCCAATAAATATACTAACCATCTTGGATTAGGATTCAGACCAATGACCTCCTTTTAACTAAATTACATCTGTAAAGACCCTACCTCTCTGTATAGTCATTTTTTGTGGCTTAGGGGGGTTAAGACTTTATAAATTTGAGGGGGTGCCATAAATTACACACATGTCTGCATAAGTTAATTTTATACCAGTGGCTTAACCTGCTTTTACTGCTGACTTTTTAATGTATTTCATTCAGAATAAAACAAATGCTTTTCATTTCAATTTCTTTTCAGTGTCTGGACTCTTGGCACACCATAGTGTCTCTTAGATACTATCATATTCAATTACAAGAATTTTTGATAGAATATTTTTTCTTTTTTATTTATTATTTTTATTTTATGTGTATAAGTATTTTGCCTGCATGTATGTAAGTGAACCACATGAATGCGATGCCCTGCGGAGGTCAGAAGAGGGTATAGGATCCCCTGGAACTGGAGTTAAGGATGGCTATTATCCATCCTGTGGGTGCTGGGAATTGAACTTGGGTCCTCTGGAAGAACAGCAAGTGCTCTTAACTGCTGAGCCATCTCTCCAACCCCAGAATACTTTTCTCACTACTTCTTACCAGGCTTACAATTTAACAAGGTCAGTGGATTGAACTAGCTATTAAGATGACAGCTTATATACTTTGTTGACAAGTCAATTATATTTTATTGTATCAAAGTACTTGAAATTGAATTACTTGATTTAAAAAATTTTTTTAAAACTTTAAAAAACTATTTTATTCATTATGTTTATTTTATGTGTATGAGTGTATTGCCTGTATGTATGTAAGTGCATCCATGTTGTGTGATGCCTGTGGAGGCATCAGATTCCTTAGAACTGGAATTATAGATGGTTGTTAGCCGCCATGTGGGTGCTGGAATTGGTGCCAGTCCTCTGCAAGAAAAGTCAGTGCTCTTAACTGCAGAGCCATCTCTCCAGCCCCTGAATTACTTGATTTTTAGCAGGTTTGAGCTTTAGTTAATTAATCAAATATGAGAATTACTCACAGTACCTTTTCCTTTTGGGTTTATTAGTTTCTTTTTTGTAAGTAACATTCAGGTTTCAGAAACATTCCTAAGTTTATGAGCATCAATAGACTTTTAGTAAAATGGCATATAAGTTAAATTTATGATAACTTAAGATGAGAGATGTCAAAAATTCTTTAAATTAATTTTTAAAAATCATAAAAAATTATTTATTATTTTTATTTTATGTGTATGTGTGTATTGCCTGCATGTAGGTAAGTGCACCCGTGTCGTGCAATGCCTGTGGAAGACAGAAGAGGCCACTGGATCCCCTGGGACTGGAGTTATGGACAGTTGTGAGCTGCCATGTGGGTTCTGGGGTTTGAACCCTGGGTCTTCTTCAGGAACAGTCAGTGCTCTTAACTGCAGAGCCATCTCTCCAGCCCTGTAAAAAGTTCTTTGACTATAACGGTACAGACCGGGCTCTGAACACTGGGCCCTTTTCCACCATCAAAGACACTTCCACAGTTGTAGGAATCAACAGTTGGGAGTGGGTAAGTGAAAAAAAAACAACCAGTTTTACTGGATGTCTCGGGAAAAAATCCTGCTTGGATTAAGTAAATTTCTCAACTTGGTTTACTCTGAAAACTGCCCTATGAGTAAACCACTTTAACTGATGATGGTGACTAAGTAATTTTGTCATAAAAATTTAAGGATCTGGAGAGACTATTCAGTGAGCAAGAACACCTGCTATTCTTATAGGGAGCCTGGTTTCCAGCTGCCACATAGTGACTCACAACCATCTGTAACTCTAATTTTGGGGCCCTGACTCCCTCTTCTGGCCTCTGTAGGCAGTGCAAGCATATGGTACATTTACACATAGGCAGGCAAAACATGTATTCATATAAAATAAATGAATCTCTAAAAGTAAAAATAAAAGCAAAAAATTAAAAACTTAATAGGCTAGATATGATGGTTAATCTTCATTGTTAACTTGATGGGATTTAGAATAATCTTGGACGTACACTTCTTGGTGTGTCTATGAGGCCTTTTAAATTTAACTTTTATTTATTTATTTTTGCAATTGAGAAATTATACTTAGTTCAGCAAACAAAGAAATGTTTTAATTAGAAAAATGTTGGTTTTGTTATCTGCCAAACTTGTGTCAAAGTCAGGTTCTGATGAGAGTCATTCCTGATGTGAAAGATAACTATCTTTTTAAAAAATATTTTATTTATTATTTTTATCTTATGTGTATGAGTGCATTGCCTGCATGTATGTGAGTGCAATGCCTCAGAGGCCAGAAGAGGACTTTGGATTCCCCTGGAACTGGAGTTAAGGATGGTTCGTAGCCACCATGTGGGTGCTGGGAATTGAACCCGGGTCCTCTGGAAGAGCAGCCAGTGCTCTTAACCACTGAGCCATCTCTCCATCCCCAAGATAACTCCAAATCCACTGAGATTAGGTTCTCCCCACACAGCCTTATGGATTCTCCGTTCTGCCTCTTCTCCCCAGCCTCCTTGCTTTCACTTCTCCATTCCACCACCTTTACAAGGCCTCTGTCACATCTTGGCCTTGCTTGCACTTTGCACCAGTACACATTATGGCTGGCACAAATGTGACTAAACTTCTAGGATGCTGGGAACCAGACCAACAGGCCCAGAGAGGCCTCTCAAATCTCAGCAGGTCAATCTATCAGACGAGACCCACAAATACCTTCCCTTGCCAATTGGTGCCAATTGTCTCTGCTAAGAAGTGGAGGTCTTTTTAAAAAATAAAACATTTATTTATCGGTGTGTGTGTGTGTGTGTGTGTGTGTGCAAGTGTATGAGCAATTGTGTGTACATGTGTGCTCATGGCTATGCATATGCAGAGGTCAGAGGCTCTCAGGTATACTGTCATTCCTTTAAGACAGGGTCTCTCCTGGGGCTCCTGTTGTCCTTGGCTAGACTGGAAGCCAGAAATCCCCAGCCATCAGCCTGATTCGAACCCCCTTGTAACTAAAATTACAGTTCTGAGTTGGATGGTTGGCTTGTTATATGGGTGATACAAACTCCAGGCTTCATGATTACACAGCAAGTGCTCTTAACCACTGCACTATTTCACCAGCCCACGTACAAGAAAACTTTGAATGAGAAAGGAAGACTTGTCTTGAATGTGGCAGTATCATCCCGCGGATTGAGCTGCCAGATTGTGGGGAGGAAGCAAGCTGAACGCCAGCATTCAATGTGCTCTGCTTCCTAATTGGGGAGGCAATATGACCAGCCACCTCATGGTACTCCTGTTGTGCATTCCCCTCATTGACGAACTGTATCCTCTCAAACAGAAATCCAAAATAAACCCTTTTCCCTTAAGTTGCTTCTTTTCAGGGATTTGATCATAGCAACAAGAAACAAACACAAAAAATTTGTACTGAGAAGTGGGATGGTTGCTTCATAAACTTGACTATGAGGTTCTTAAGACTTTGGAACTGGTTTTTAGGAGGAATGTGGGTAAGTTTCAATGTTCAGATTAGAAAAGCCCAGGAATGCTGGAAGCAGAGCTTATCAGGCAACCCCAATGAGAGTTTGGAAGACTGAATGCCGTGGAATGTGGACAGTAGAGACTAAGCAGATGGGTTTCAGAAAGGAATGAGGGCTCTGCTGGGATAATCTCGAGGTCATTTGTGTAATATTCTGGCAAAGAACTGACTGCATTCTGCCTGTGTCCCAAGAACTTGAGTGAGGCTGGATTAAAAGCAATGGATTAGAGCAGACCACCAGAGAGTGCTGAGATCTGGCTTCCCTCTGGCCTACCTCAGGCAGAGGTCCTGAGAATGCAGGGGACTACCTGAGAACCCCCAGATCCTGGCTGCACATGGTGGTGAGCTTCCCCTAATTGCACCATACCCATCCCCCTACTTGGGAATTTGTGAGGCCCCTCCCAAGGCCCAGGGCAGATCTGGCTTTGGTAGGCTAAGGATGAGATCCTAGCAGACAGCCTGAGAGGGTGGGTTCATACCTCCATTGGTGTAGCGCCTTTGATCTCACCAGACCACCAGAGAGTGCCTAGTTCTGGCCTCCCTCTGGCCTCCCTCTGGCATAGGAGCTGAGAACTCAGAGAACTACCTGAGAGTGCCCGGATCCTGCCTCCACTGGTATAGGAAGCCTGAGTGTACTTGACTGGAACCTGAATTGGGCTTCTGTGGGTACTCCTGAATAGCTGATCTGAAGTCATCAGTTCCCTCCAATTTAAACCTGGGAGAACCTGAACCCCGTAAAAGCCAGCTGTACAAAACCAATAAAGAAAGGATTTAGGCACCCTGATAATACAAACAGAAGCATACTTCGGCTTAATTCTCATGCCAGAATCATAAACAACAAAAGAAATTCACATACCAAAATCACGATGAAAGAAAAATAAAATGGAAAGCTAAAACATTATGTCCCCACCAAACTCCACCAATCCTGTAGAAGAGTTCTACAAGGAGAATAACTTAGAGATAACCCAGGACACTGAATTAAAAAAAAAAAAAAACATAAACATGACCAAGGAATTCAATGAACTTAAGGAACACATGAACAAACAAATCAAAGAACTAGAAGAAGATAGGGATAGACTTCTGAATGAATTCACAAAAGAGATAGAAACATTGAAGAAAACTCAGGTAGAAATGAAGAAGGAAGTGGAAAAATCAATAAGCCAACTTGAAACAACAGGGGAAAGCCTCACCGCTAGAATGAATGAAATGGAAAACAGGATATCAACACTGGAGAATAAATTTGAAGAATTGGATCACTCAACCAAAGATTATGGAAAATTAACAAAAACACAGGAATGGAATGTGCAAAAGATGTGGGACACCATGAAAAGACCAAATCTACGGATCATAGGAACAGAGGAAGGAGAAGAATTTCAGGTTAATGGTGTTGACAAGATCTTAAACAGGATTGTAGAAGAGAATTTCCTGAAATTAAGGAAAGACATCCCCACAAAAATACAGGAAGCACATAAAACACCAAATAGGATCAGAACAGAAACTCCCCACAGCATAACATAGTAAAAACGCCAAATGTACAGAACAAGGAAAGAATACTGAAAGCAGTATTTGTCACATACAAAGGAAAGCCCATCAGAATTACAGCTGACTTATCAATGCAAACTATGAAAGCCAGAAGATCCTAGACCAAGTTATTTCCTGTTCCACATGACAATAGATGCCAACCCAGAGTACTTTACCCACCAAAAATGTCTATTATAGTTGAGGGGGAAAGAAAAATCATCCATGACATGAATAGCCAGAAAGAACACATGCCCACAAAACCAGCCCTCTAGACTACTTGAAGCAATACAGATATCAGAGAGAGAAGCAACTATACCTGAGGAGCAACAAAAGAAAATAAATAAAGGTATAATCGAGGAAACACAAAGTTAGACAGAGAACACAAACAGCAATCAAAATGATGGCAACCAATATGCATCTTTCAATAATAACCTTAAATATCAATGGACAGAACTCCCCAGTCAAAAGACAAAGGCTAAGTGAATGGATTAAGAAACAAAATTCATCTCTTTGCTGTCTGGCAGGGGTTGCAATTCTAATATTGGACAAAATAGACTTCAAAGTAAAACTAATCAGAAGAGAGAAGGAGGGTCACTTCATTCTGATCAAAGGAACAATTAAACAAGAAGATATTACAACCTTTAACATATATGCACCAAACTCTGGTGCACCCAAATTAATAAAAACAACACTATAGGACTTTAAGACACAGATTAACTCCAACTCAGTAATAGTAGGGGACTTCAATACCCCACTGTGTCCATTAGACAGGTCAACTGGACAAAGAATGAACAGAGAGACGTCTGAATTAAATGATACCATATAGCAAATGGACCTAAAAGACATCTTTCAAATATTCCACCCAAGCACTAAAGAATACACTTTCTACTCAGCAGCCCATGGAACTTTTTCAAAAATTGACCACATCCTGGGCCACAAAAGATACCTCAACAAATACAAAAATATTGAAATAGTTCCATGCATTCTATCAGACTACAATGTAATAAAGCTCAAAATCAACGCTGGACAAAGGTCTAGTCACTACACGAACTTGTGGCAATTGAATAACACACTCCTAAACAATGAGTGGGTCAAAGGAAAAATTAAGAAGGAAATAAAAGAATTTCTAGGATTCAATGAAAAGGACAGTACAACACAACAAAACCTCTGGGACACATTAAAAGCAGTCCTAAGAGGGAAGCTTATAGGTCTAAATGCCTACATTAAAAAAATTAGAAAAAGCCCAAATACATGAGCTAACACTGCAACTCAAGACCCTGGAAAGGCAAGAATAAATGAAACCCACACCCAGCAGAAGAGAAGATATAACAAAAATCAGAGCAGAAATTAATGAAATAGAAACAAAGAAAACAATACAAAGAATCAATGAATCTAAGAGCTGGTTCTTTGAAAAGCTAAAGAAGATAGACCCTTAGCCCAGTTAACCAAAAGAAAGTAAAAGCAAATCCAAATCAACAACATCAGAGATGAAAGGGGAAGCATCACAACAGACACTCAAAAGATCCATACCATTATAAGGGAATATTTTAAAAACTATATCTAGTAAATTTGAAAATCTAAAAGAAATGGATGGCTATCTAAAATCATGGGAACCACCAAAGTTAAACCAAGAAGAGATCAACAGTATAAACAGGCCCATAACATATGAGGACCTTGAAACAGTAATACAAAGCCTCCAAACTAAAGAAAGCCCAGGCCTAGATGGATTTACAGAAGAATTCTACCAGACATTTAAATAAGACCTCCAACCAATACTACTTAAATTATTCAAAATGATAGAAACAGAGGGAGAACTCCCAAATTCTTTCTCTGAAACCAGCATCATTCTAATTCTCAAACCAGGTAAGGACACAACCAAAAAAGAAAAATATAGACCCATATCCTTAATGAACATAGATGCAAAAATTCTCAACAAAATCCTTCAAACCACATACAGACACACATCAAAAAAACCATTTACTGTGATCAAGTAGCCTTTATCCCAGAGATGCTTGGCTGGTTCAATATACACAAGTCAATAAACGTCATTAATTATATAAATGGCCTCAAAGACAAAAAACACATTGTCATTTCAATAGATGCAGAAAAGGCTTTTGACAAAATTCTGCATGCATTTATGTTCAAAGTCCTAGAGGGAATGGGACTGGAGGGAACATACCTCAACATAGTTAAAGCTATATACAACAAACCCACAGCCAACATCATTCTAAATGGAGAAAAACGGGAAGCATTCCTACTAATATCAGGAACCAGGCAAGGAAGTCCACTATCTCCACTCTTTTTCAACACAGTTCTTAAAACTCTTGCTAGAGCAATAAGAGCAGGAAATTAAAGGAATACTAATCAGAAAAGAAGAGCTCAAATTATCCCTTTTTGCAGATGATATGATAATATATCTAAGGGACGCCAAAAGTTCCACGCGCAAACTCCTAGAAATTATTAACACATTCAGTAAAGTGGCAGGTTACAAAATGACATTGAGGCAAACACCAGGAGATGGAAGGACCTCCCATGCTCATGAATTGGAAGAATTAATATTTTGAAAATGACCATCCTACAAAAAGCAATATATAGATTCAATGCAATCCCAATCAAAATCCCCATGACATACTTCACAGAATTAGAAAAAAACTATCCCTAAATTCGTATGGAAGCACGAAAGACCCTGGATAGCCAAAGCAACCCTGACCACAAAGAACAGCGCTGGGGGGATTACTATACCAGGTCTTAAAGTATACTACAGAGCTATAGTCATGAAAACAGTATGGTACTGACACAAAAATAGACAAATCGATCAATGGAACATCCTTGAAGACCCAAACCCAAGTACACATAATTTCAGCCACCTGATATTTAACAAAGGTGCCAAGAACACACAATGGAGGAAAGACAGCATCTTCAACAAATGGGGCTGGCAAAACTGGATCTCCACCTGTAGATCCTTATCTTTCACCTTGGATAAAAGGCAGCTCCAAATGGATCAAAGACCTCAATGTGAAACTGAAAACCCTGAAACTATTAGAAGAAAATATTGGCAGTAACTTACAAAATATAAGTATAGGAAAGGATTTTCTAAATCGGACAGAAGTTGCTCAGCAATTAAGGTCAGCAATCAACAAGTGGCAACTCATTAAACTAAAAACCTTGTGTGCAGCAAAAGAAACAATCAAAAAAGTGAAGAGGAAACCCACAGAATGGGAAAAATCTTCACCAGTGACATCTGACAGAGGCTTAACATCCAGAATGTATAAAGAACTCAAAAAACAAAGAATTGAGAAACCAAATGACCCATTGAAAAGATGGGCTAAAGATCTAAACAGAGAGTTCTCAAAAGAAGAAATAAAGATGGCTAAGAAACATCACGAAAAGTGTTCAAAATTGTTAGTAATTAGGGAAACACAAATTAAAATCACCCTAAGGCATAACCTTACCCCAATCAAACTGGCTAGGATCAAGAAAACAAATGACACCAAATGCTGGCGAGGATGTGTAGAAAGGGAACGCTCATTCACTGCTGGTGGGATTGCAAACTCATGCAACCTCTATGGAAAGCAGTGTGGAGAACTCTTAAAAAACTAAAAATGAACCTACCATATGACCCGGTTATACCATTCCTTGGCATATACCCAAAGGACTCATCCTATTGTAGAGACACTTATACAACTATGTTTGTTGCTGCTCTTTTCACAATAGCTAAGAGATGGAAGCAACCTAAGTGCCTCTCAACTGACGAGTGGTTAACAAAAATGTGGTATATTTACACAATGGAGTTCTACTCGGCAGTAAAGAAACATGAAATTATGAAATTTGCAGGTAAATGGATGGACATAGAAACTGTTGTACTAAGTGAAGTAACACAGACTCAGGAAAACAAATGACATATGTTCTCCCTCATATGTGGATCCTAGAACGAAATCCTTTTAAATTGCAGGTCTTTTTAATAAGATGATGCTGTACAGCAGTCCCTTCTGCATGAAATAACTACCATCATCACGACTTCAGCTGAGCCTCATAGCTAAACATTGTCACAATTGGGCATATTGACAGTTGTGCTCATTCATTAATGGAGGGTCAAGCAAGTCATTGAACCCTCAGCAGATTATCCAGCCACTCTTCCCAGCCAGCTGGACCCAAATCGCACATGGCCTCATGGATTTGGTGAGGCCTAAAGTATATAATCTGGGGAAGGCTAGGAAAAGAAGGCATGACTCATGCTGGGTACAGGCTTTCCAGTGGGAATACACTCAGGTCATACATACACCTCAGCAACCCCTCAGTTACCTCAGTAAGTAAGCTCAATAAATTCACTGGTTCCCCAGGAAAACTTTAATCAAACACTGGCTAGAACCTTAAAAGGGAATAAGCATTTCTTAGTATCCCCAGGAAAAGAAGTCTCACAACAGATGGAAAATTTATTTGTTAATGCTATTATGTCACATAATTATAATTTTTTAAGCTTTCACAGCATTTAAAAAATTATTTATTTAATAACCACATGCTTAGAGGAAGCATTTCATTACATTAGCATTGACATATTCAATAACAATTTTCTGAGCAAAGATGCATCTCTTTCAAAATTGGCTGTAAATTGTTATGTTCACAGTTGAATTAATACAGTTATACAATATTGAACTCAGTATAAACCCTGTAAGACATAAAACTGAATGAGTTTTTAACCTTTAA
>NW_008347810.1:2410696-2411473 GCF_000622305.1 Nannospalax galili
AACATATTCAGTAACACACTCCAGAGCAAGAGTACATACATCTCTTTTCACAAGTGGGTGCAAGTTTCTAGGTTCACAGGTTGATTAATACAGTTATACAATATTGAACTCAGTATAAGCCTTGTAAGACATAAAATGATGAGTTTTTGACCTTTGTAAAAGATCTCCATTTCAATATATTTTAGAATATATTGTTCCTTGCAGACTCATTGTTTTTGCTACTAACACTGAGGTGTAGGTGCTTGCATCTCTAATCTGTATGTATCTGATTATTACTAGTCATAATCGGTTGCACTTGGATCCTTGGTGCCTGTGTATGTCTATAAAGTCTTCAGACAGATTTCAATGGTAATGCTTATCACCTCTACTAATTAGCATGACATAAATTTCCATACTTCCTCCTAAAATATAATACATTTTAAAAAATTTGATTTTTTTTGTGTGTATATCACCCAGAACATCCCAAACCATCTCCTTCAACTATACACTCACTTCCCAGATAGCACCTTCCTATAGCCTCCCTACCCCCCACTACAGCCCTTATACTCTGATATCCCTGCTACTGTCTGCTGTGTTGTCAGCACCCCCAGCCATTCCCCATGACTTGCCCTTCTGGTGAATCTAGTCAGCCTATCTAGAGGTCTTTGTTTTAGGAGGGTCAGCTGTTCCTTATCTAGCAGCAATCAGTTGTCAATATTCCTTTAGATAAGATTGGGGTCTGCTGTTCATTTTCCCAGTTCTATGCTGGGTTACTATCTGGGAGTCCCTTTGGCCACC
>NW_008347810.1:2412371-2413808 GCF_000622305.1 Nannospalax galili
AGTTCCATCCATTTACCTGAAAATTTCATGATTTCATCTTTCTTTACTGCTGAGTAAAACTCCATCACATAAATGAACCACATTTTCTTTATCCACTCATCAACTGAGAGATGCTTAGGTTGCTTCCATCTCTTAGCTATTGTGTAAAGAGCAGCAACAAACAGGGATGTACAAGTGTCTCTGCAATAGACTGAGTTCTTTGGGTATATGCCAAGGAGTGTTATAATTGGGTCAAATGATAGGTTCATTTGTAGTTTTTTAAGAGTTCTCCACACTGCTTTCCATAGGGGTTGAACCAGTTTGCAGCCCCACCAGCAGTGGATGAGTGTTCCCCTTTCCCCACATCCTCTCCAACATTTGGTATCATTTGTTTTCTTGATCTTAGCCAGTCTGACTGGGGTGAGGTGAAATCTTAAAGTGGTTTTAATTTACATTTCCCTAATTATTAGTGATGCTGAACAACTTTTACCATGTTTCATAGCCATCTTTACTTCTTGTTTTGAGAACTCTCTGTTCAGCTCCTTAGCCAATCTTTTAATTGGGTTGCTTCTTGTCTTGATTCTCTGTTTTTTGAGTTCGTTATATAGTCTGGATATTAAATCTCTCTTGGATGTGTCGCTGGTAAAGATTTTCTCCCATTCTGTGGGTTTTCTGATCGCTTCCCTGGTTGACTCCTTTGAGGTGCAGAAGCTTTTTAGTTTAATGAGGTCCCATTTGTTGATTCTTGACCTTGTTTCCTGAGTAGTTATATGTCCAGTGTAGAAAATCCTTTCCTACACCTATATCTTGTAGTATCCTGTAGATTTTTCCCCATGTTTTCTTCTAATAGTTTCAGAGTTTCAGACTTTACATTGAGGTCTTTGAACCATTTGGAATTGACTTTTGTGCAGGGTGATAGATAGGGGTTTAGTTTCCTTCTTCTACAAGTGGAGATCCAGTTTTGCCAGCACCATTTGCTGAACATGCTGTCCTTCCTCCAGTGAGTATTCCTGGCCCCTTTGTCAAATACCAGCTGGCTGAAATTACATTTACTCATATTTGGGTCTTCAATTTTTTCTGTTGGTCTATGGGTCTTTTTTTTTTTTTGTGCCAGTACTATGTTGTTTTTATGACTATAGCTCTGTAATACAGCTTGAAATCTGGTATAGTAATCTCCCCGGCATTGCTCTTAGTGCTCAGCGTTGTTTTGGCTATCCAAGGTCTTTTGTACTTCCATATGAATCTTAGGATATTTTTTTCCAATTTACTAAGAATGTCATTGGGATTTTGATTGGCATTGTATTGAATCTATAAATGGCTTTTGACAGGATGGTCATTTTCACAGTATTAATTCTTCCAATACATGAGCATGGGAAGTTCTTCCATCTTCTGATGTCTTCCTCAATCTCTTTCTTTAAAGATTTAAAATTTTCATTGTAGAGGTCTTTAATGTCTTTG
>NW_008347810.1:2413987-2414537 GCF_000622305.1 Nannospalax galili
GATATAATATTATATCTTTTGCAAAAAGCGATAATTTGATCTCCTCTTTTCCAATTATTACTCCTTTACTTTCCTTCTCTTGTCTTATTGCTCTTGCAAGAGTTTCACGTACTATGTTAAAGAGAAGTGGGGATAATGGACACCCTTGTCTGGTTCTTGATTTCAATGGGAATGCTTCCAGTTTTTCTCCATTGAGAATGGTGTTGGCTGTGGGTTTGTTATATATGGTTTTAATTATATTGAGGTATGTTCCCTCCAGTCCAATTCTCTCTAGAACTTTAAACATAAAAACATGTTGAATTTTGTCAAAGGCCTTCTCTGCATCTATTGAGATGACCATGTGGTTCTTGTCATTGAGCCCATTTATGTGATTTATGACGTTTATTGACTTACATATATTGAACCATCCCCGCATCTCTGGAATAAAGCCAACTTGATCATTGTGGATTATCCTTTTGATGTGTGTCTGTATGTGGTTTGCAAGTATTTTATTGAGAATTTTTGCATCTATGTTCATTAAGGATATGGGTCTATAGTTTTCTTTTTTGGT
>NW_008347810.1:2415954-2416589 GCF_000622305.1 Nannospalax galili
GTCCATTAATATTTAAAGTTATTAATGAAAGATGGGTATTGAATCCTGTCATTTTTGTTTCTGTTTACATTCTTGATATAGCTGTACTTTTATACAGTTATACCTTCATTGGATTTCTTTCCGCAATCCCTTGGGTATAGTCATTCCTTTCTTCAGTTCTTTATTTTGCTTCCAGAACTCTCTGAAGGGCTGGTTTGGGGACATGAATTACTTCAACCTATTTATGTCATGGAAGAATTTTCTTTCCCCTTCAACTATGGTAGACATTTTGGCAGGATAAAGTAATCTGGGTTGGCATCTGTGGTCATTTAAAGCCTGGAATACTTTTGTCCAGGCTCTTCTGGGTTTCATAGTTTGCACTGAAAAGTCAGCTGTAATCCTGATGTGTTTTCCTTTATATGTGACTTGTTTTTCTTTTGCAGTTTTCAGTATTCTCTCTTTGTTCTGTATGTTTAGTGTTTTTAGTATAATGAGCCATGGAGAGTTTCTTTTCGGGTCCTGTCTATTTGGTGTTCTATATGCTTCTTGTATTTGTATGGGCATGTCTGTCTTTAAGTTTAGGAAATTTTCTTCCACGATTCTGTTGAAGATCTGGTCCATGCCATTATCTTGGGATTCTTCTCCTTCCTGTATGC
>NW_008347810.1:2416848-2422220 GCF_000622305.1 Nannospalax galili
TTAAAAAAATCATATTTGTAATTGTTCTTTTGAGTTCCATGTCCTGCATTATCTCTAGGGGGTTCTCATTGTACTCCTCTAGAGGACTATTGGTATTTGGTGGGGATATGTTATTTTGGTTTTTTGTGTTATCATTTTTTTCTCTGTGATTTTGACATTTGGATTTCTTTTGTAGTGTCTGACTCTTGTGTGAGACTCAGGCCTTCAAGTTTAGGTCTGCTTCTTTTTGTGAACTTTATGTGTCTTTGTGTTTTCCTTTTTGGGCATGAAAAGCTGTTTTTTCTAAGCTTCCAGTTCTCTCTTTTGATTTTATATTGGAGTGGCTGGATTGCTTTTGTCTTCAGGAGTTCCCACAGAGGCCCCAGTCAGATGAGGATTCGATGCTCTCAGGGTTTCTCCTAAGGTCTGGATCCCTCCAGGAAAGATTTTGGCCTCAGGAATTTGGGGGTTGGACTGGCCTAGTAGCCGGGCTCAGGAAAGATGGTGGTCTCTGGCAGCTGGTGTCCGTGTCACCCAGTGATGTAAAGGTAGATGGGGACAGGAAGCAGCCCCAAGGACTCCTGGGGACTGCACTGAGGAGCTGGGTTAGTCTGGATGCAAAGGATTAGGAAGAGGAAAGGTCAGCCCCTGAGCCCCAGAAAGAGGCTGGTGTATGGTGCAGGCCCAGGGAAGCAGAAGGAGGTGAGTGTGATGCCAGGTCCAGAAGCAGTATTCCTTGGGACCAGAGAATCAACTGAGTTGGTCTGGATGAAAAGGATCAGGAAGCAGTATTGATTCCCCAGGTTTCTGGGGCCCCAAGACAAGGAATGGTACAGGACTGAAACTTGGAGGATAGACCTGAGGAGGAGATGGGAGGGTGAATGAGCCTGGGGGAGTCAAAGTGCAGAGGACATGATGGACTTACCCTGGTGAGAGGCCTGTGGCAGGTCCTGCAGGCCCAGGGAAGCAGGGCTCATAATTATTTTTTAAAAAAGGAAAATGAGAATGTAAAAGATGTTAAAAGGATATGGGAATGGGGATATTTTCCAAAATAGAAAAAATGAGAAAGCCTAAGCAAGTGATGAGGGTCTGTGTATGTTTGTTATGATATATAAAGGAGGAGACAAAAATAATATACACGTAATCCTAAAATTTCTATGGTCATAGTGTAATCAACTAGTTTATGGAACAAAATATATATCTAGTCAAGGCTTATCAGAGAATATTTTGATTTTTTACCCAAGCCTGATCTACACAGCACATGGTAATTAAAAGTACCAGGCTGATGGAACTAACCTTCTTGGATGTTTAAGAGCCATAGTTTGAGGCCTATACTAATTTGGTCAGAGGGACTTAAAGGACAATTTTTGCCTCTTGCCCTCTAAGATCAACTAAGTTCCAGGGGACTATGGAAAAACTCTCAAAATGTCCTGTAACTGTGGTGAGTCACCTGTCCTCTTGTTCAGGGAGCACATGGAGACCCCATGAGATGGACTTGAACCAGTGTCTAGTCTAGAAAGAGGAGGGTGAACTCAGAGGAAACATATCATTCATGCTTCCAAGTGAAGTCAGCCATGGTCGAGCAGGACTTTGACATCTTCACATAGATGGAACTGGTAAAAGAAAGGAGCCAGGAGCTCCTCTCAAGCCCATATGATCCCTGAGGAACAGATCCTCAAGTGACCTTAAATGTGAAAATAAAACTGATGTATTTGGGCCCACTGTATGGTCTTAAACACCTGAAAGGATAGTATAACCAAAGAGTAAAGTCATCAGTATATTTCTTTAAGAGTTCAAGGGATTACACTTTCCAGACATTAGGCTTAAGTCCATATAAAAAGTTATTTAGACAATTATTTCTCATTGATAATTTAGTTTCTAATCAGAAAGTACCAGATGTAAGACTTCAAATCTTGGTCTCCAGTACTGTAGTGCCCACCTGTAGCTAATGGAGGGAACCCACTATTGTTCTAAAATGATGGGTAAATTTGTTTTCTCCCCCTATCTAGAAGCCTTTGAGAGGGAACTGACACTGATTCTAACCACTCCAACAGCTATCAAAACACCTGAAAGCAAACCCTGAATCCATCACTCTGAATCCAGTCTTGGAAGACAAAAACAAGGAAAAACCCAATAGAGGGATGCTTTTGGAAGCCCTTGTCAAGAAATTCCAATGGACTCTCACATGAACATTTGAAAATTGCCCTGTTCTTTTTTCTAGTTCCCTATCTAGAACTTGTAATGCTAATTACTCTTGGTTTCCTTCTCCTATTCAGGATTCAAGGACTTTCTTAGGACTTTCTTTTCCCCCTAGAGATAAGACTTATGCAATTTTGGAGTCTTTTATATAGACCCACTGAAGGGGCACTCTAATTGCCTCACCCTGCATCCCTGTTCATCATGGAAGATGCCAAAGCAGTCTGCATCCTTATTCCATTGGCAGTTTAGGTAACTCCTTCAGAGCGTGTCATGATAAGACTAGGAGGTTGGATTTGGCTAGGTAGTTAGGGTTAAAAGACCCCAAAGAAATGTAGCCAGTTTCTTGGCTTAAAGTCAAAATGTCCTTGGGCCTCTTAGCAACATACTCTGTTCCAAAGGCCAAAAATATCAAAAGTATTTGGAAGCTTGTATCTGATCCTTGAAAGATTTTAGTGTTACCCCTTCAGAGGGGGGAATGTTATAGTAGCTAAAAGCCCCATTAAAAATATAAATAAATCAAAGAGGAAGAAAAAAAAAAAAAGAAGTGATGGATTAGTTTGTTTGGCAGAGGAATTTTCAAGGCAGGATGTCATTCAGGTTACTACTGCTCTTTTCCAAGTCTGCAGTGTGGAAAGCCAGACGAGGAGCAGAAGGATACAGAAACCTGCAGTTGGTGAGGAAAGGAGCACCAATGAGTTTAGAGTTGCAGACAAGTTCAAGAACAGCTGTGTGGTGGTTAATATTGTCAACGTGACATGATCTAGAATCATCTAAGAGACAAAGCTGTTGGCATGTATGTGAGGGGGTTTTATGGGTTAACTGAGGTGAGAAGACTCACCCTAAATGTGGATGACACTGATCAATGACCTGGGGTCCTGGACTGCATACAAAAGTGATATAGCATGAACATTTATCACTCTTTGCTTCCTGGCCAATGCAACTGTGATAGGGGGTGGTGGGCTGCTGCCAAAGTTTCCTGAAAGCCTGTGAGGCCAAGCAACATGTGTGTGGCAGAGTTGGAGTCCCTGTGACGAGGGCCTGAGAAGCCATTTTGTGAAGCTGTGAAGTGTAAGATGCCATGGAAACCTCAGATATTAGGACCATGGCTCATCCTGTAAGGAAAGATGTAGGCATGGAGTGGAGGGTGACCCAAGACAGAAACTACGTGTGTTGCTGGTGGCAGAGGTAGAGGGTCAGCACTACGCAGGCCATTTGGAGCACAGATGAGTCTATCATGAGCTCCAGATGCTGGTCATGGAGCTGCAGGATTTTATGTTTGGCCTGCTGAATTTCAGTATTGCTTTAGTCCTTCTTTCGTTGTTACGGCCCTTCCTCCCTTTTGGAATGGAAATGTTTACTTGGTGCCATTTTATAATGGATTTTATATAACTTGTTTATTAATTTTGTAGAGGCTTCCAGTAAAGATATTGTCTTAAGACTCAGAGGAGATTTTGGATTTTTGAAAGTGTTGGGAGTATTAAAGAACTATAGGGACTCTCAGAGATGGACTATATGCATTTGCATTATGAGATGAACATGAGAGTTTAGGGGCCAGGATGGAATGTTACAATTAAAGTGTCTGGGTGTCACGTTGATGAGTTATGGAGTTGTAATGGCTTACACTCACTGTCAGTCTGATGATATTTAGAATTGTCATGAAAACATACCTTTAGGTGAGTATGAAGGTTTCACTGAGGAGAGAGGACACACCCTGAACATGGGTGGCAACATCAAATGGGCTGGGGACTGGGCTGAATAAAATGAGAAAGTGAGCTGAGCACAAACATTCGTCTCTCTGCTTCCTGACTGGTTTTAAGGTGATCAGCCGCACCGTGGTACTGTCATCATGCCTTCCCCACCTGGATGGACAGGGTCCCCTTGAATTATAAGCCAGGGAAAGCCTTTCTTTTCCTCCCTTAAGTTGCTTCTTGTCAGGAATTTGATCACAACAAGAAAAAAAGTAGCTAATTAATACAGCAGATACTAGTTCCTTGAACTATAAAAATGAGATTAAAAGATTGGTTTTTGCAATTTAAAGTCATGTAAACGAAATTTGATTGGTAACTCTTTAATCATATATAAAAACTATTATTTTAATCATGTAACTTTATTTGCTTGTTGGGGAGGAAGTGAAGCAGAAAGAATATAGTCAACTTCAGCCTTTAAAACATTTTATAAATATAAACTTTGTTTTAAATAATATCTTTAATTTATTCTTTGAAAATTTAATACATGTACACAATGTATTTTGACCATACCCACTCCCAACATCCAGCTCCTTTCTGATCCCCTCAGTATGTCCCCCTCCCAACTTCATGTCCTCTTCTTCCTTTGTAAAATTTTTTTTATAACTCACTGAGTCCAGTTGGTGTTTCCCATATGCTCATGGGTGTGGGGCCATCTAGTGGAGCATGGGCAACCTACCAGTAGCCACACCACCAAAGAAAAATGACTCCTTCCCTTAGTACCCATCAGCTGCCAGTAGTACCCCAGTCAGGTGTAGAGCCTCATTAACCCCTCTAACATCTATTCCAGGATGTTGAACATCCCAACTTGTGCAGGTAACCACAGCTTCTGTGAGTTCCTGTGTGGAACATCATGCCATGTACATAAGACAACATTTCACAGTACTTCAATCCATCCTCTCATTTTCTATTCAACCCCCTCCCCCATTTCTAAGATGCTCCCTGAACCTTGGATGGTGGTGGGGTTTATATAACTATCCCACTTAAGGCTGGGCACTCAATAGTCACTTACTCTTAGCACTTTGGTCAGTTATAAGTCTTTGCATTAACCTCTGCCCACTGCAAAAGGAAGTTTCTCTGGCCAAGGTTGAGAGTAGTATAAATCTATGGGTACAAACATCAATCAAATGTAGACCTCTCTAGCACTGCCCTGAAACATGTACCACAGCCAAGAACGCCTGAAGAGTTCCCATTTTGGACCCATTTTGTTTTTCTACATGAGTGGTGTGCAATACGACACAATAAGCCATTTTCTTGGTTCTGAAAACTTCTCTTTAGTGTTGTCAGGCTTTCACATATCTTTTTCTTTCTTTTAACTTTTACAAAAACTTTATTTAGAATTTCATACATGCATATAAGGTGTTTCGATCAAACCCATGCCCACTCCCTCCCCTCCAACATCCCCCCCCCTCTGAAGAGGGGGAACTTTGGAACAGAGTATGCTGCTAA
>NW_008347810.1:2422447-2433878 GCF_000622305.1 Nannospalax galili
TTTGGGGTCTTTTTACCCTAACTGCCTAGCCGATTCCTACCTCCTATTCTTATCATGCCATCCTCTGAAGGGGTTACCCAAATAGCCAATAGAGAATAGGGAAGCAGACTGCTCTGGCTTCTTCCATGCTGATCAGGGACACAGGATAGGCAATTGGAGTACCCCTTCAGTGGGTCTATCTAAAAGACTCTCAAATTACATAACTCTTGTCTCTAAGGGGAAAAGAAAGTTGTTGAATCATGAATAGGAGATGTGAAGGAGAAGTAAAGGCAAGAGTATTTACCACACATATCTTTTTCTTCAATTTTATTTTTGGTATTGGGAACTGAACTTAGGGCATTGCATGTGTCAGGCAAGTGCTATACCATGGAGGTACATCCTAATCCCAATCCTTTTTTAAAAATTTTGAGACAGGGTCTCACTAAATTGCCCAAGCTGGTCTTGAAGTTGTAGTAGTCCTCCTGCCTCAACCTCCCGAGTTCTGGAAATACAGGTACAAGCCACAATGCCTAGTGAGTTTCCTACTTATCTGAAAAGTTCTTTTCATTTTGCTTTTTTATTTTCCTGAACGATAGATGATATAATTTCCAGGATTCATCCTTTAGCTTCCTTTAATTCAACTTCTTTTGGCTGGCTGCATTCATTCCACGGATTTAAATTTTATTTTCCACACTAAGACACTCAAATCCTATCTCCAGTCCATATGCCCACCCAGGACTTCAAAATCATCTATTATACTGAATACCTGCCAATATTCCCCCAGTTGTCCTATCAGCATCTCAAATTCAACCTGTTCTGACACCAACAGGTCCTTTTTATTCAGATGCCCAGAAAACAGAGGGCAGTTTTCTCAAATATACAATATTATATGTAATATGACTTTATATGATATTCATCTAATAAGCTAAGTCTTGCATTTGAACTGACTTTATAGAAAGAAACTCTTTAAAATTTTTATTTATTATTTTTATTTTATGTGTATGCATGTAGGTAAGTGTGCCCATGTCGTGCAATGCCCGTGGAGGTCAGAAGAGGCTGTTGGATCCTCTGGGACTGGATTTAGGACAGTTGTTAGCTACCATGTGGGTGCTTGGATTCGAACCCGGGTCTTCTGCAAGAACAACCAGTTCTTAACCACTGAGTCATCTCTCCAGCCGCTATAGAAAGAAACTTTATGTGAGTATTACGGATGAACATTCAGGCATACAACAGCAGCTCTTTTGATCTCTGCCATTTCAGCTTCAGTCACATTGAACCCACAGGGCATACCTGCTAAGTTATTAACTGAAGTCATAGCAAGAGAGATTTCTATATTTGATTTTCAGGTGTTTGCTTCAAATGTTCATCCTTTTCTCAAAGCTCTTGACATCTCATGCTTTATAATGCTATGCTGTAGAAATTCCAGAATTTTGCATCTATCCTTTGCCTTCAAGGCACCCACCATGACATGAACTGCAAACACGTCGGAAGCAGTGACATTCTGAAATTTTAAATCTTCGCAGCTGAGCCTGGCTTTCTTAAGTGTGGGATGCAAATGATGGTGCTGGGAAATGCAAGTTGCCTGCTGGAGACCACACGAAAGCTGTTTTAGGAACAAACACACTCATCTAATTTGTCATTTGTCTCTTGGGCTGGAAATAAAGCAGGATATATTTTTGCTGCTTTTTATATTTTTTACAAGGTCTCGTGTGTAGTCCAGGCTAGTCTCCAACTGGCTATGTGCCCAAGGATGACGTTGAAATTCTGATCCTCTTGCCTCCCCCTCATGAGCCCTGGAATTACAGGTATTCACAACCACACCATGCTTATTTTTCCAACTCTTGAAAAAAATTCAAGTTAACTCTGTTTTAGCTTTTGGGAGTAGATTATTAGTATATTTTCTGCTTTTCTTCCATTAAAGGTTTCCCTTAGATCTGTTTTTAAAAGAACATTCAGGCTGGGCATGGTGGAACATGGCTTTAAGCCCAGCACTTGGAAGGCAGAGGCAGATGGATCTTTGTGAGTTCAAGGCCAGTCTGGTCTATATAGTAGGTTCTAGACCAGCCAGGGATAGACAGTGAGACCCTGTCTCAAAAAAAGAACACTCAGATTTCCATTTCTGCTCAAGATAGAATGACAGTGACCCAATTTACCCTCCTCAATGAAATAAGTAAAAAACTTGATGAAGTCTATGAAAAAATGGTACCCAGATACTGGGAATCAGCACTAAAGGGCAGTGATCTCCAAGTGACAGATGACAAATGCATTAAGCCCCACAGAATCCCTAACTCCCTGCATGAAGGAAGTGTCCAGGCTGTGGGTCAGGTAGGGGGACCGTGGTGGAGGCTGAGGAGATGGAGCAGGGAGTCTGTTTCAGGTTGGGAAGGAAGAGCCACATAGTTTAATTCACTTCAGAGGGTTCCCTAAAGGGTTCAGCTGATCATGAATCAGTGCACTGGTACAAGGAAAGGAGCTGAGGCCAGGGAACAAACCACAGACATAGAGGAAATAGTCTTTAGAACTCATGAAGGGCTGTAAACAGTAGCAGTTCACAAGGGACTTATACTCTATAACTCATGGGGTACTCAGATATTAGAAGAGCTCGACCTCAGTATTGGGGATATTAAACTTACACCACACACTGACCTGGTCTTTCCTAACAAAGCAAGATCCAAAAGTATCAATGAGCAATGGAAGCATATTTTGGAATAAAACTGAAGAATATTTATGGAGCTAAAAACCACCCTGACACACAATGAAATAAAGTTGACCAGATATGGCATTTGCTGAAAATTCCAGACATGCAAAGAAGCAGAACTATATATGGCCCATAATTAGGAGATAAGCCACTCAGCTGAAATGATGTCCAAATGGCATAGATACTAGAATTATTAGACAGGATATTAGTTATTACAACTGCATTTTACAAGCTCAAAAAGCTAGAGAAAAATGTAACACCTGAAGTATATACATGGGATACATAAAAGTGACTGAAATTAAAATTCTAGAGTTGAAAAATTCACTTGATGGGACTGCAGAATAAACAGTGATTTGAAGACATGGCCAAAGAAATTATTCAGAACAAAATACAGAAATAAAAAGAAGTGGAAGCAACCAACAGAGCATTAGTGAACTACGGGATACTTTAAAACCATCGGATATACATGTATTAAGTCACCACACAGAGGAGGGTGGAGGACATAACATACTTGAAGAAAGGGCCAGCAAGATAGCTCAGCGGGCAAAGGTGCTCACCACCAAGCCTGAAGACCTGAATATGCTTCCCAAGCCTCACATGGTAGAAGAGAACTGACTCCCACAAGTTGTCCTTTACTCACCACACATGTGCCATGGCACATCTACACATCTACACATATACAAATAATAAATAAATAAATAAATGGAAAAAAGAATAGAAAATCCTTGAATATATAAAGGCTCAAATGTCTCCATATGTGACAAACCTATAAGTTTTAATATTCCTGAAATTCAAGAAACATTAAAAAAATCTCTGCCAAGGCAAATGATCCTAAAACTTGTCAAATTGATGATAAAGAGAAAATCTTAAAACCAGGTAGAGAAAATAAGACACATTGCAAAGAAAATAACTCAGCTAAGAATAACAATAAATTCCACATTGGGGACAATGCAATGCAGAAGACAGTAGAGAAATTAACAAAGACAAATAAGCATCAACATAGTCATCGAACTAAAAGAACTGAAAATAAAAATGACCAACGAGGGATTTTTGCCATGTGAAAATAACATTAAAAAAATGAAGGATAAGCCGGGTATGGTGGCACATGCCTTTATGGAGGCAGAAGCAGGCGGATCTCTGTGAGTTTGAGGCCAGCCTGGTCTATATAGAGAGTTCCAGGCCAGCTAGGGCTACAGGGAGACCCTATCTCAAAAAAGATAAAAAGAAGGTGAAGGGGCTGGAGAAATGGCTCAGTGGTTAAGAGGGCTGACTGCTCTTGCAGAGGACCCGGGTTCAATTCCCAGCACCCACATGGTGACTACGAACCATCCTTAAATCAAGTTCCAGGGGAATCTGAAGCCCTCTTCTGACCTCCGAGGCATTGCACAACACAGGTGCACTCACATACACATATGCAATACACTCATACACATAAAATAAAAATAATAAATAAAAACAAAATAAAAAAGAAGGCAAAATACAGTTGTTTTCAGGCCTACAAAGCCTGCAAACATTATTAATCATTATCATATTTTAATTATAAGAATTGTTACAGGCTGGGCATGGTTGCGCACGCCTGTAGTCCCAGCACTTGGGAGGCAGAGACAGGCAGAACTCTGAGAGTTCAAGGTCAGCCTGGTCTACATAGTGAGTTCCACGCCAGCTGGGACTATAGGGAGACACTGTTTCAAAAAGAAGAAAAAAATTGTTACATGAAGACTTTCATGAAAAAAGGAAAAGATAAAATCTCAAATCTGGATGCACACAAAGAAAGAATACCGAAAATGGTAACTCTGTTGAGGATAAATGTAAAGATGTTAAAATTATTTAATTTTCCTTAAAGGTTGTTTCAAGAAAGTCATAATGTTGGGCTGAGGATGTAGCTCAGTAGTAGGACACATGCCTATCATGTGTGAGGCCCAGAGTTAAACACTTAGCATCAAGAGCATAAAGATTTTTAGAAAATCAACAAAATGAAAAAAGAAAAAAGTCAGTTTGAGAAGGAGGAGGGAGGGAGGGAGAGAGAGAGAAACACTATCAATTGCCAATATGGGGAATGAAGTAAACTTAGAACTAATTTTATAGATATCACATTAATAACAGACATATATTATAACAAATTTGAACTAAAAATTAAATGACATAGATGAAACAAATTCCTCAGAAGATGCAAACTGTCTGTGCTGGTTAGTTTTTATCAACTTGATACAAACTAGAGTCAGCTGGGAAGAAGGAACCTTAATTGAGGAATTTCCTCCATCAGATTGGCCAGTGGGCTTGTCTTTGAGGCATGTTCTTAATTGTTGGTTGATATAGGAGGGCTCAGTGCACTGAGAGAAGTACTATCCTGCTCAGGTGGACTTTTCACTGTATGACAAATGTCATTATGCAAGCTGGGGAAAGTTAATAAGCAGCATTGCTCCATGATCTGGGCACCTGGGCAGCATAAGATGAAATGAATTATTTCTTCCCCAGGTTGATTTTGGCCATAGTCTTTTATTATAGCACCAGAGAAGCAAATAAGGGGGGAAATTTGTACCAGGAGAATGGGGTAGTGCTGTGAAGGACCTAACCATGTTGTTTCGTGGAAGGATTGTGGAAGTGTTTGGAACTTTGGACTAGATAAGCAATTGAGTGCTTAGATCTTAATGGGCCACTCTGTGGGAACTTGGAGGATAAGAATATTGAGAAAAATGCACACCATGAAGATATGGCTTGTGAAGTTTCAGAGGGAAGTAAAGACTCTATCAGGGCTGTTTGTGTGATCTATTTTGAATTAAGAATTTGTGGCTTCTAGTGAGTTGAGGCTGAAGAATCAGCTGTGATTAGCAAGAGGCCAGCATTGCTGAAATGAAACCTTTGCTTTCCTGGGACAGTCCATGCTGGTTAGCTGGGGCAGAAGAATTAGCTATGAGACCAGCAATGTTGAGGTTAAATATTACCGGAAGTACTTCCTCAGCCCACAAAGGCTGTGGTCTAATGGGCTCCAAGACTACATCTCAAGCTGGAAGCCAAATTTGGCAGTGTGTAAGTGTCCTATGTGGTACTGGTTTTGAAGGCATGACAGGGTCATGGAGAACAGCTGAGGTTTGGCATTGTGAGAGGCCCATTGATGGAGGTACAGCCTCAGTTTTAGTGAAAACTCCAGACTGAAGGGGTCGTGAAGAGAAGCTGATGCTTGGTATCATGTAGCAGAATCAGAGTCACTGTAGAGAGGCCAAGAGAGGCTTTTAGTGATGGTGCAGCTTCAGTTACAGTGGAGACACTAACATATTAGAGATGCCAGGACCATGGGATGACCACTAAGAACAGGAGCAGATGTGGAGTGGAGCCAGCCTGAGGCTACCTGATAAGCTGTGTGTACTGCAGATGGCACAGCTGGAGGGGGGACTTACCGAGCCCTTTGGAGCCCAGACGATTGTGAGTGAATCACCAATGTCAGAAACTGAGCAAGTTACACTGTTGGAGTTTGGCTTTTCTTCGATTGAACTAGTTCTCTTAGTTCTCCTTTCTTGAAATAAGACAGTACATAACTTAGTTTGGACTTTATAGGAGCCCACAGTTAAGAGAATTAGAGTTTCTAAAGAGGAGAATTTGGAAGATCATTGGAATTTTAAAACTGTGGGACTTTTAAAAGTGTTTTATATTTATACCCCCATCCCCACTGGCATCCTCCCATAGGTTCCATCCCCCACTGGAGCCCATATACTCTGTCATCCCTGTTACTGTCCACTGTGTTGTCAGTGCTCCCAGCCGTTCCCCAGTGCAAGTCCATCCACTGAGTCTAGTCAGCCTATCTAGAGTCCCTTGTTTTAGGAAGAAGCTAGCAGCAACCAGTGGCCAACATCAGTTAATTTTCATAAGAAAAAAAGTGTTGTATATTATATTAACATGAGATCTTAGGGATAAACAAGATTATAGTTTAATAGTGATATTTGTGTGTCAAGTTGAGAAGGGGTCGACTGTACTGATGTTTTATCAACTTACACAAAATAGAGTCACTATGGAAGAAGAAACCTCAACTGAAGAGTTTCCTCCATCAGCCTGGTCTGTTAGCATGTCCGTGAGGTATTTTCTTAGTTGTTGCTTGGTATAGGAGGGCTCAGTCCACTGTGGGCAGTGCAATACCTGAGAAGGTAGGCCTGGCCTGTATAAGAGGTAGCTGAGCAAGCCAGGGGAAGCAGGCCAGAAAGCAGTGTTCCTCCATGATCTCTGCTTCAGTTCCTGTCTTCAGGTTTTTCCCTTGAGTTCCTTCCTGCCCTGGATTCCCCCACCAAAGGACTGTAATCTGTAAGGTAGATAAACCCTTTTCCCCCAAGTTGCTTTTGGCCATGGTGTTTTTTACAGATCTAGAAATGAAACTATAATACTATAAAAGTTTAGTTATGAAGAAATTAATTGTCTGAATAATTTTTTATCTATTTAAGAAATGAAACTGTGAAAAAAATACTCTCACCAGGGAGGAAAACTTCATGTTCAGAGTGCTATATTGCTGAATTCAAACTTCAGTTTTGGACACTTAAAAGTAACATGTGGGACTGGGAAGACAGCTAAATTTCTTACCACACAGGCAGGAGGACATGATTGATTCCCTGCATCCAAGTAAAAAGCTGGGTGTGGTGGCACATGTTTATAACCCCAGCACTTGAGAGGCAGAAAGAGGCAGATCCCTGGGGCTCACTGGTTAGCCATCATAGCATAATCAGCAAATCTCAGGTCATAGTGAAAAAAAAAAAAAAACTCAAGGTGAATGTCTCCTGAGGAATGACATCCAAGGTTGACCTCTGGCCTCCACATGAATGTGTACACAAAATACACATATACACACTCATACAGTGGCACAAGCACTCACACTGAAAGTATACCAGTGTAATAGTGTCATGAATGTTAAGGGAGTGTTCTGGTTAGCTTTCTATTGCTGTGATAAGAACACTGACCAAAAACAACTTGTGGAGGGTTTATTTTAGCTCACATTTCCTGCATGAGATTCATCACCAAGGGAAGTCAGGGAAGGAACTCATGGCAGGAACCTGGAGGCAGAGGCTGAAGCACAGACCATGGAGGAACAATGCTTACCGGCTTGCTCCTCTGGCCTGTGATACATCTACTTTCTTATACAACACAGGTCCACCTGCCCAGGGGTGGCACCTCCCAAAGTGAGCTGGACCCTCCCACATCATCACTCAGCAATCAAGAAAATGTCTCACAGACATGGCCACAGGCCAGTCCAATGGAGGAAATTCCTCAACTGAAGTCCCCTCTATACAGGTGTGTCCAGTTGACAACTGACACTATCCAGCAAAGCGGGTAACTAAACCACTTTCTGACTGGATTTGAGACTTAATCCAAAGGAGGGAATTCATATCTGGCACTATAAATCTTGTCAAGAGTTCATGGCTGGGGAAATCATAGTCCCTAGGGAAGAATCTATGACTGTTGTATTGCTAAACAGACATATGTCAAACTGCCTTCTAAACATTTATGTTAAACCCTTAGCCTTGCTCTGAGATGCTTTTTTGTAGTGTGCAGCAGTTAATGCAGAGGCTTATGACTGGCGAAGGTGTTGATGATGACTGTTTGACTGTTGAGTGCTCAGGATTTTTTTTTTTTTGGCCTTTTTGAGACAGGGTCTCCCTGTAGCCCCAGCTGGCCTGGAACTCACTACGTAGACCAAGCTGGCCTTGAACTCAGAGATTTGCCTGCCTCTGCCTCCCTAGTGCTGGGATTAAAGTTGTGCGCCATCATGCCTGGCAACTGAGTGCTCAGTCTTAACAGGACATAAATCAACGGTTTCCTTCTGTCAAAGGCTCAGAGGATATCATGAAAGGGGGCTCAAACTCAGGTCTTTAGGCGAGGTGGCAAGTGCCCAGGTGATCTGTCTCACTGGCCCTACTCTACTCAGTTTTGAAAAGGTAACATTGTTTTACTTCAGGGTTGGGGAAATAGTGGGCAGAGTGCTTGCTTGGCATATGAAGACCCCAGGTTCAATCTTCAGTATGGCTAAAAGAAAAAAAAACAAACAAGTTTTACTTCAGAAAAATAAGACATGCCATGTAAATTGCAAGGGCATTTTGTATGGCTATTCAACTACCTACTTTAAAGAAGTGTCTTTCCCTCTACTAATGGGCCTATGTCCTTAACAAAATCAACCCATGAACATGCTAATTTACATGGCAAAAGAGCTCTAAAGGTGACAGACATGATGAAGGTTGAGGATACAGGCATGGGGAGAGTTGCTTGGGTTATCCAGGTAAAACCATAAAATTGCACATCTCTTAGTGGGTGTGGTCAGAGAAGGGGAGAAATGATGATGCTGATTTTGAACAAGAAAGGAGTCATGAACCTCCACAAACTGGAGAAGACAAGAGGATGGATTCTCTAGAGCGTCCAGCAGGAACACAGGCCAACCTAAAACTTGTTAGCTGGGAGAGACCCAGTCAGACATCTGACCTACAGACTGTAAATGGTGAAGTTAATTTAAGACACTAAGACTGGGGAAAATTTTTACAGCAATGATATGTACTATTATTTTCTATAGCCAATGTATAATTTTGGTTTTTGATGATTTTTAAAACTTGACCTCAATATTTAAATTTTTTAATTTATTATTTTATGTGTATGAACGTTTTACCTTCATGTACGTAAGTGCAATCACATGTGTGCAAACTGGTGGAGGCAAGAAGGTGCCGGATCCCTGGAACTAGAGTTACAAAGGGTGTCAGCCACCATGTTGGTGCTGGGAACTAAACCTGGGCCACTGTGATGGCTAATCCTGGGTGTCAACTTGATTGGATCTGGGATTAACTTAAATGAAAGAGCTCTTCTTGATTGGATCATCTAAAGCAGAAGACACACCCTAAATGTGGGTGTTACCTTCTGATGACAGCTGGTATAAAAGGCAATGGCAGAGGAGAACACTAGCTTCTTGCTGCTTGTCTCTCTCTCTCTCTCTCTCTCTCTCTCTCTCCCTCCCTCCCCCCCCTCTCAGTGAGTTCATCTTGCTGCTGTAGACTGAAGATGAGCTGATTTTTTGGAATTCATCAGACTTTCAGTGCCAGATTGGGACTCCTGAGACATCCAGCCTTGTGGACTGAGCAACTATGGATTCTCAGCCTCTCCAGTGTGGTGCAGCCATTGTTGGACTACTCAGACTATCCTGTGTGCTAAACTGATAAATCTCTATACATAATATATTCATTCTACTGGTTCTGTTTCTTTGGAGAACCCTAATACAGCCTCTGCTAGAGCAGTCAGTTCTCAGTCAGTTTTGCCATTTCTCCAGCCCCAAACTCAATTATCTTTAATAGCAATGTACTGGTTATATTTATAAATTCCTTTGTGTGCTTTTAACCCTCAATATACTACTGTAAATAAGTTAGCAGTAGTGCAGTCACCTTAAAACAAAGGGTAGCTCAGGATTACTGGAGAAAACTTGGACTCAAGATAGGGCTGTCAAAAGCGGAAACAGAAAACCCATGAATAATGTTAGTTGAACTGCACTGTTTTTTTTTTTTTTTTTTCCTGAAACACACATTACTTGCTAAGTCTTCTCAGCCTCAGTTTTATGTTTAAAATCTCATTATGAATGTTTCCTTCACTGAGCTGTTAAATCCCAACAAAGGCAAAACCAATTAAAGGCATAAATCAAAAATTTCAGAAGAATGATGTTAAGAGCTGGCAACTTTGAGAAGGAATCCTTGTGGGCACCACCATCGAGCACTGGGTTCTGGCGTGCCAGGTCTGGGGCACTGGGTTCTGGCGTGCCAGGTCTGGGGCACTGGGTTCTGGCGTGCCAGGTCTGGGGCACTGGGTTCTGGCGTGCCAGGTCTGGGGCACTGGGTTCTGGCGTGCCAGGTCTGGGGCACTGGGTTCTGGCGTGCCAGGTCTGGGGCACTGGGTTCTGGCGTGCCAGGTCTGGGGCACTGGGTTCTGGCGTGCCAGGTCTGGGGCACTGGGTTCTGGCGTGCCAGGTCTGGGGCACTGGGTTCTGGCGTGCCAGGTCTGGGGCACTGGGTTCTGGCGTGCCAGGTCTGGGGCACTGGGTTCTGGCGTGCCAGGTCTGGGGCACCGGGAGCCGGGTCTGGGGAGCCGGGTCTGGGGCACCGGGTTCTGGGGAGCCGGGTCTGGGGCACCGGGTTCTGGGGAGCCGGGTCTGGGGCACTGGGTTCTGGGGTTGTGGGTATGGGCGCCAAGGTCTGGTTCGGGACACTGGCTCTGCGGCTGGGGCACGCGGTCCGCCCGGCTGGTGCTCCCAGCGCAGGGTCTCCAAGGCTGTTTTGGGTCCTCTGGGCTTCCGCCTTCCACGAGGTCACGTGCCCGTGCTCACGTGACCAGCGCTGCTGTCACTCTGCCCCGCTCTGCGTCCCCTCGAGTGCGGCTCTCAACGTCTCCTGCGGGTTCCCCTTTGCAGTCCGCTCCGGGGTCCCCCGCGTCGGCTGAGGCCTCGGAGCCCTCGTGACCCTGCACCCGGGCTGCGGCCCACTCGTCCCCGCAGCGCTCCAGGTGAGGCTGCCGGTCCAGCTTGGGCCTGCCGGGCGCTGCGTCCTGTCTGCGCGGCCTCCGGGTGCGGGTCTGTCTGGCCACCCGGCTTCGGTGTTCTGCCGGCCCGGCCCAGCGGTCAGGCTGCGCTCCTGCAGGTCTCACCCAGGTTTGTGAAACCGCCCGGCCTTCCCATAGAAGGAACGCCTGCGCGCGCAGGGGGTGGGGGGAGCAGAGCTGGGCAGGGGGAAGTGTAGGGCTGGGCAGGTGGGGGGC
>NW_008347810.1:2434207-2437394 GCF_000622305.1 Nannospalax galili
GGGAGCTGGGTAGGTGGAGGGCTGGGCTTGGGGAGGCAAGGCTGTGCAGGTGGGGAGCAGGGCTGGGCAGGGGGAGGTGTAGGGCTGGGCAGGTGGAGGGCAGGGCTGGGCAGGGAGGGGGAGGGGGACAGCTGGGCAGGTTGGGGGCAGGGCTGAAGCCTGGGCTTTCGCCAGTGAGCCTTTCAGCCCAGCCTGGATGGAGCCAGTTTCTACCCAGCCAAGTCTGGCAATGCCCTTGTTTGTTTAAACAGCACATACTCACATGCAGAATAGAATTTTCCGTATGATTTTTGCCTCTTGATGGCCGTGGGCAAGAGCATAAATTTTGTGAGTTTAAGTTTCTGTGTTGTGATAAAATCAGGTGTAAGCGTGTATCTGTAAGTTGAGGACGGAGAATTGCACAGAAGCTCATTGGTGTGCTTTATTTTTGTCACACTAGATGTCCATTGTTGGCTTGCCCAAGTTCAGAAATTTTTCTTAATGTTAATTGTGGAAATGACTTACACTTTCGGTAGAAAAGGAAAAGGATAGGACTGCTTTCTCAAAATCTGTGCTGCTGCTTTGCACAGTTTGTTTTGAATGAGTGATTTTTAAAGAAAGGAATTACAATTTTTATTTTTATTTTATGTGTATTGCCTGCATGTAGGTGAGTGCACCCGTGTCGTGCAATGCCCTCTGAGGACAGAAGAGGCCATCAGATCCCCTGGGACTGGAGTTAAGGATAGTTGTTAGCTGCCATGTGGGTGCTGGGATTTGAACTTGGGTCTTCTGTGAGAACAACCAGTGTTCTCAACAGCCAAGCCATCTCTCCAGCCCCAGGAATTATAATTTTTAATGTGTTACTTCAAAATGAGGTATTATACATGCTGTATTTTTCCCAGTTTTTCAGAAGAGGGAAGTGGAACCTGATTGAATAAATTTAATTTTTCAACGTATTCAGTCTTGGGTAGACTCCTCAGCATCAAAAGGGGAAACTTGTCCTATCTTGTACTCTATTTAGTTTTAATTTTGATGTCTCTTCAACGGTCTTTTAAAAAGTCTTTACTGGTTATGAAGGCTAATCATTGAAAATCCTTTCCTGGAAAAGATAAAACTAATACAAAACTTTTATGGGGCAATAGACAAGATTTGAAATATGTTATTGTTCGGTCTTAGCATCGTTGGTTTGAATTGAATGAAATTAAGCAGTCATCCTAATAGAGGTATTTGTGAAAACATAACACCTGGTATTCTGTTTTGACCTTGCATCTGAATTGAAGGTCTGTGGAAAAACTGAAGATCACAAAATTTAGATGACCAAAATGGATATTCGAGGCGCAGTGGATGCTGCTGTTCCAACCAACATCATTGCGGCTAAGGCTGCGGAAGTCCGTGCCAACAAAGTGAACTGGCAGTCCTATCTTCAGTAAGTACTGATGTGCTGTGGATTGTGGCTGTCATGTGTTTCTGTATCAGGCTTTCTCATGGTCATGCTTCTCTGAGAGAAATACTGGAAAAATACAAGTAAGTGTAGAAGAAACATTTCCTCCTTAAAACAGTCAGCTGTCTTAGAGAGCCTGCCAGTGCTGTAGAAACAGCTTGAGGGGGTGGACCGGTTCATAGTGCTTTTGATCTTCTCTCTGCAGAGGAATCACCGGAGGAAAGGCAGGAGGGCCAGAACATGCCACATGAGCCCAGCATAGTGATCAGTAGTGGCTAGTGATGGTTGGTAACTAGCTCTAACTAGTAAAAAGTACTGATGATTTGAGTTTGGATTTTGGTTCTTGTGGCTGATTAAGTGATCTAAGACAAAGCACTTAATTTCACTGAAATTCAGTAAACCAGAGTTCTGTAATTGATGTGAAGTTTAAGGAAGATTAGCATGCAAAACATGAAAATGATAGTTGATCGGAGGTGGGAGTTTGTGTCTTGAGAGTCACTATCCTCCTTGGGGTTGCAAGGAACATAGTTTGAAAATTACTCCTGGAGCTGTCAGAGGTTAGTGGTAGAGTGCTTCTGCAGTGAGTGTGAGGGCTCCATTTGCTCGGCTCAAAAACCAGAAACCCAGTGTCCTCAGCATCACTGCAGTGACTGTTGAAGTTCTTAGCTTAGAGTAGATGATGTGATTTGCTGCTTGGTTGGACTGCTTGTTTACAGTGTAAGTAAGGGTGGGTTTGTGGGTAGCTAGCCTAGCTGGAGGGAGAAGCAGTAGCAGTTGCAGTGGTATAAGGTCATTAGAAGGGGCAGAATTGGGTGGATTTGAGAAAGCGTTCAGTTCAATGTGGGGTTAAAAAGTCAAGGGTGACTTCTGGATTCCTATTTTAAGGGCCTGGATTATTGTGGAGCTAGTCTTGGAAGGACATGGACGGACTCACTGATGTTTGCCTTCTTGATCAGTATCTGTAATGATTCAAAGCCTCAGTTCCTGATTTCTTTAGTCTTTCTAGTGTGTGTTTAGAATGAAAGACAAGAAGTTCCATGTTTATAAAGCTTGAATATGTTTATAATGTACACAGAATAATGTTGATCATAAAGCATTAGCAGATCGGCAGAATTTTCTCTGACATCAGTTTTGGAATGTTTACAGTGACATGGAGATTTTCATTTGTGCTTCATCTTTTCTGTCCCTTCAACCCCATTGCCTCTGTACAACATGCAGTTCTGCCCTTTATTCTGTTATCTGTTTTATACATTTCTTTTATTAACCCCTTCCACTCTTTATATCTATGTGCAAATGTTCACCACTGTGAACCATGTGTCTGCTCTTGAACCTGTTGATGTGGGGACACTAGTGGGTGTGAAATGTCTTTCATGAAAGAACATAGAGTGTTGGAAGCGGGACATAGCTTACGAGTGAATCTTGCACCACGGCATATACTGTTAACATGAAAGTCTGGACGAGTTCTCCATGACTAAAATGCTAATTTGCTTTTGCCCTCATGAATTAACATGCTATGGAAGTACATTATTTTAAAATGTATTTGTATTTGATTAAGCCTTTTTTTAACTAGACAGTACAAAAAATGAGTGGGTGTTGGTATGTTCTAGTCAAATTAGAGTTCAGTAAAACTGTATGTTGAGGCTACAGAAATCATTGAATACCAGCTTTGCTCTTGAGTTTCAGGTCTAATGAAGAAACAGACCTTTTGACAAATAATAACTGTGAAGTATTAAAATGGAGACATGTGATGCATACACGCACAGACAT
>NW_008347810.1:2437511-2441687 GCF_000622305.1 Nannospalax galili
AGCAAGGAATAAATAGCTGTCTAGCTAGGCGCATTGGACAAATCTTCACAGGCACTTGAAGACTCCCACAGCAGTTGTCCAGGCAGAGCTGATGGGGACTGACTACAAGGATCTCTGGGCAGAGTTGAGGCTTAAAGAACTTGCAGTGCTTGAGGGCACCTAGTAGCTTTTATGGTTTCCTTCGTCTCCTTTAGGCTAGTATGAGTCCTGAAATGCCCACAGCCTTACAGACTTCTGGGAGTACATGGATCAGAGGTTATGTTTCAGAGAGATGGAGGATGACTTGCCTTATTGCAAGTTTGAAGGGGCAAAATATTTTCAGGAAATGATTTTAGAGGTTCATTTTAAAGAGACTTTGGTTGTGATGAATTTGAAGGCCAGGTTTGGCTTGGGAGGGGAATGAGGGTGAGACTTTGCATACCATTAAGAGGTGACATTTTATTGAATGTTTACTGTGGGGCAGGTGCTGTGTTAATTGTCTTACTTGATTGTATAATTTCATCCTTTATAAGTTGGTTATTGTTCCAATTTTGCTAAGATAAATTAATCCAGTTTCCACAGAAGTCACACCATTACTACAAGGTAGAGTAAGGTTTTGAGTGACAGGGCCTTAGATCAACACTTACCATTTATAACTATAAAAAACAAAATTATGATAAAAAGAAAGATTTTAATTATCTTTCCTTATGAATCTGCAGTCAGACAGCAGTTTATTCCATGAAATGGAGTATTTTTATGGACTCAGCAGAAGGGTTTAACAAAAGGCTGAAGGAAAGAGAAATGAAGGTCACAAAGCTTATTCCTCATTTTGAGGTTACTTTCCTTGAAAGTTGGGGATTGGAGAAGCAGAATAATAGGAAAATAATGCATTGGTTTTTATTAGGTTAACCAGGTATGACTTTTTTGGTAAGAATTGAAGCACAGGAAGTTCCTTATCATGCTCATGTGAAACCTGACCATTTGGGAAATTTGCTGTTATCTTTCCTGGTGATGCAGAACTCTTAGTCTTTTGGGATCCAAGTACCAAAACTTTCTACAAAACAATGGTCTTCTGTACTTTTCTTGAACTTTACCAAGGAGGGAGGAGAAGGGGCCTCCTCACTTCTTCCCACTGGCTTCTCAATTCTTACTGAACAGAAGAACTTACTCTTACTTTCTAGGGGCCAGATGATTTCTGCTGAAGATTGTGAATTTATTCAAAGATTTGAAATGAAAAGATGTCCTGAGGAGAAGCAAGAAATGCTTCAAACTGAAGGCAGCCAGGTGATCCATACCCTCATTTATCATGAGCACTTACTCTTCTCTCTCATGAAAAAGTCTAGAAAGGGCTGGAGTGTAAACTCAGTGGTAGAGTGCATACTTAGCATGCACAAGACTATGGAGTCAACCCCTAGTCTCATACCACAACATAAAATAGAAATCCTAGAAGAGCTTTACTGACGTTGCAGTATTACATTGTAGGCATGTTACTGACATTAACATTAATATTTATAAAAGTATTGTATTGTGCTGTGCAGTGATGTAGGTCAGACCCAGGGCTCTGTGGCAAGTGCTCTACCCCGAGCTACATCCTAGCCCTTATGATTTTTGTTAAGAGACAGGGTTATATGTTGCCCTTAGCTGGCCTCCAGTTTCCTGTTTGCCTGCAAGTCCTGGAATTGCAAGGCCGTGCCATTGTGGCTACCTCTTCTCTGCAGTTTTGAGTACAGTTCAGTGTAATTTTCATAATGGTCTTGGGAGAGCTATCCTATAGCTGATGTTATAAAATGCAGACACACCAAGGCTTTCCGATATAGTCTCCAGCACTCTTGTTCAAATATTCTCCTCCTCAGTAAGTCTGAAAAATAATGACTAAAATAAAAAAATCTAAGTCTGTCTATAGTTTTTAATGGTCTTTGTGGATTTATGCTACTGTAAGTAATCAAGAATGATAGTGACTAGGTATGTTTATTTAAAACAGTATTTTAAATCTTATCCCTAGAAACAGTCAGAAATCCAACACAGGTCATAGTAAGGGCCTCCTTTATTTTATCAGAGTATTTGTAAAAGATATATTTTTCATAATTTTGTTATGTAATAGCATTTCTATCCTGTTTTATGAAAGAGAAGCAATATTTTATAGACATTCCATTGAAGTGGTGTTTACAAAGGACAATGGTGTGCCTGGTGTGGTGACACATGCTTTTACTCCCAGCACTCAGGAGGCAGAAACAGGCAGATCTTTGTGAATTCAAGACCAGCCTGGTCTACATAGCAAGTTCCAGGCCAGCCAGGGTGAGACTCGGTCTCAAAATTAAAAAAAATTAAAAAAAGTCAAAGAAAATAACAATTTCATGTTTTGCAGTGTGCTAAAACGTTTATAAATCTGATGACTCACATCTCCAAGGAGCAGACGGTGCAGTACATCTTAACCATGGTTGATGACATGCTGCAGGTAGGTGCATTCTTAGTACTGTTGATGGCTTTGTCTTGTTTACTCTTGCACATACAGCAGTTCTGTAAGGTGGGGCTCACGGATTCTTCTATACATAATCCATTTTTAGTACTTTGCTAAAAGTGTCAAAGTTGGAAATGCTCACATAAAGGTATTTTTTTTTCTCCCAGAATACCAAGTAATTAGTATGTGTGTTTCTCTGAAATACATCAGTGTATGTCAGGTTTTTTTTTTTTTGCTGGACCTGGGATTGAATGTAGGGCCTCATGCATGTGAGACAAACCCTCTTCACTGAGCTACAGCCCCAGGCCTACCTCAAAGTGCTGCTGCTGTTGTTGGTTTTTTTTTTTTTTTTTTTTTTTTTTTTAATACACACAGAATCTACGGAGTCCTTGAGGCTTTCCAGACACTGGAGATGATATTTCCTTCTCTTGCTGTCAGCAGATTTTTGAACTGCTCGTTCTTAGCTAGTGCCTGGCACAGGCAGCTCAGTATGTTTGTTCCTTTTGAGACTGGTTTACCTATAATCCGAAACTTAAGAGTTGCATAAAATTCTATTTGCTGCTTGAATTGCCTGTAAATTCAGGGGGTCCTTGTCATAATTTTGTATTCTAAACGAGAGTATAAGCTTAGTTTGGTATATAGAGCAGGTTTTAGGAGCTAGGCCCTTCAGCTGTTTTAAATTTTTAAAAATTTTTTGGAAGGACTTTATGGCTCTAGTCCATCTACTCAACAGTTCCCACAGAGGCCCAAGTCAGGTTAGAATCAGATGCTCTTAGGCTTCATCCTAAAGTCTGGGTCCCTCTAGTCAGCAGGCACAGCGCAATTTGGGAAACTTGCTAGGTGGAGATTGGATTCAGGTGATCTCAGGCAGTCTGCAAAGGTCTGGGCCCCTATTAAAGGGCAGGGAAGCCTAGCACTACAACAGTGGGAGGTGTTGTAGGTGGTCCCAATGTAGGGGAATGAACACAGCACAATTTTGAAAGCTCACTATCATGCTGATTTAAGAGGATATTCTAGAGATCTGGGGTGGTAAAAGCAAAAGCTGGCCCATGGCCAAGGCTAGAACAGGATGTGGGGTCTGGAAGATTGGCATTACTAAGGTTATAAGGAAGTCATGACACAGTGGGCAGGATCAGACTTCCAGAGAAGAAGGCTGGTCTCTGGAATACCAAAATAATTGGGGGTGGGGACAGCCTGTGAAGGACCTAAAAAAACTAGACTGAAGGATTGAGCTGGTCTGGGTGCAGGGGATCAGGAGTCAGTGGGCAGGTCTGGTCTAAGAGGGTAGTCCAGAGATCTGGGGTGCTAAGAGCAAAACCAATCCTGGGCTCAATTCTAAGGTACCTTTTAAAAAGCAAGCAGGGATTTCATTAATTTGGAAAGAAAAATAAATCCTACATTGTGAAAAAAAATCATTGGGCTATGCAGTTTCTAAACTTCCTCAACCAACTATCCATGGAAAAATTTATTAATATTATTGTACTTATTATTATTTTGTGAATTCCCATAAGAGAAAAAAAGTACATTGACTGCAAAATATCTTTGAGGGGAATAAATAAAAAGAAGGTGGAAAGGAACCAAGATGGAGAAAGGCATTGGAAGAAAAACTATTTTGAAAAAAAAAAATAAAAAAAACTACTAGTTTTCATTTTGTTTCTTAAATCCTTTTTTCTTAATTTTATTTATTATTAGTTTTTTATTTTATGTGTATGAGTATATTGCCTGCATGTGTGTAAGTA
>NW_008347810.1:2441765-2448653 GCF_000622305.1 Nannospalax galili
TGCATGTGTGTAAGTACACCCGAGTCATGCAATGGCTATGGAGGTCAGAAGAGGGCATCAAAGCCCCTGGAATTAGAATTATGCATGGTTGTTAGTGCTGGGAATCAAATCTGGGTGCTCTGCAAGAGCAGTCAGTGTTCCTCATTGTTGAGCTCTCTCTCCAGCCCTGTTTCTGAAATCTTAATTAGAATAGCCATTCAACAGACGTTGGAGTTCAAATTATGAAAACATGAACAGAAACATGCTTCTGCATTGATATGCCTGTTCTGCATTTGTTCATAATTTTTAAAGTTCCAAAATATTTTGAAAAAATTTTGCTGACATTTTTGTTCAGTTCTTTTGTTCTGTTCTGTTTAATAAAATGGGTCCTTCTATATAAAAAAATTTTAATTAAAAAAATAAAAATCTCTTTATTGTAATGAACTCACAAAATACAAGCATTACACATTTAGATTAAAGCAACCACCTAAACCCTTCCCCAGACCCAAACTCTGTGCCTCTCAATGAACTTCTGTACAGCTAGAATGGCCCTTCTGAAGTCACGGAGCTTCACTTAAGGACTAACACTCCCACGGCCAATTATATTATAGTTTTAATGCACTTATCTACTACATACACAAAACAAACAAGTGACAGTTGAAACTAGGAAAACAGCTTTCTATCCTCTTTCACAGCCCATGTGTTCTTTTGTCTGCATTCCAGCTTCAGTGACTTTTCTAAATGTTAGTGTTTTTATTTTTACTTAAGTGTGTATGTCAGAGTGAATGTATGCCACCTGTATGTGAGGCCAGAAGAGGGTGTCATATCCCCTGGAGCTGGTGGACTTTTGTTGTTGTTGTGAGAGAGGGTTCCACTGTATAGCGGTGGCTCACTGTGTAGACCAAGCTGGCTTTGAACTAACAGAGATCTGCCTGCTTCTGCCTCCTGAGTGGAAAGAAAAGGTTTATTTTGGCTTATAGTTCTAGAAGGGATACAGTTCATCTTGGTGGGAAAGGTATGATATCAGGAGCAAGAGGTGGGCCTGGTAGTCAGGAAGCGGATTGATTACATTTCATCCATACATAGGAATCAGAGAAACAGAACAGGAAGTGGGGGTGAGGCTATAAAACCTCAGAGCCCATTTCTAGTGACATACTTCCTCCAGTAAGGCTCCTCCTAAAGGTTCCATAACCTTCCCAAACAGCCCCACCAGCTGGAGAGCAAGTGTTCAAATACATGAACCTACAGGGGACATTTTATATCAAAACCACAATTATTATTATTTTAAAATATTTTATTATTTTATTTTTTGTGTATGCGTGTATTGCCTGTATGCAGATAAGTGCACCTGTGTCATACAGTGCCCTTGGAAGACAAAAGAGGCTGTCAGATCTCCTGGAACTGGAGTTATAGACAGTTGTTAGCTGCCATGTGGGTGCTGGGATTCAAACCCAGGTCTTCCACAAGAACAGTCAATGTTCTTAGCCCCTGAGCCATCTCTCCAGCTCTGAAACCACAGTTATTTTATGGCACTGAATCTAGCATGAGGAAGCTGTGATGTTAGGTGCATACATGTGTATGAAATACATGTCCTCAGACATACATACTTATATACATATATGCTCACACACAAAATACACACACATCACATATAAACTCATAGTTTGTAATTTATAGCTCTCTCATTCATTTGTAGCTTAACATTAGACTTTTACCCTTATTTGTAGCTCTTCTGTGACATGGCATTATAAGCTTTTCTTCTCAGTGTATTTATTCATTTGTCATCCCCATAACACCAGAAAGTAATCTCAGGGATGCTGAACCACAGGGACTGGGAACTCAAGCCTTTTACCCAGAGTTCAGTATTTGCAGGCCTTTGTCTTTAAACTGAGGTTATATAGTCACAGTATTGTGTTTAAGTTTCAGACTGAATATGTGATTTTTCTTGAAATACTCGTAGTGTCATTTGTTTCTATTTGCATCCTACTTTAGCCCTGCCCCCATCCGTATATATTCTATTATTTTTGAATGTGTAAAACTTAGCATGCTTCCAGAAAGTCAAAACTATTAGGAAGTTTATGCATAGAAGAATTGTCAGTAACTTGTTCTGTCATCCCCTGCACCCCACTCTCTCCTTCTGTAGGCGACCACCATTGTTGGTGTCTGCTTTGCCCTTACTGTTTTCCTTCTTATTTACCCCTCTCTACTATTCAGAGATTTACTGGATATGGTCTCTTGTGTTTTGCTTATTTCATTTAACAAAATATGTCAGAATGATTACAAATTAGTTCATAGAGATGTTGTATTCTGTTTTTGTACCTCAATAGTGATGTACTATAGTTTACTTAATCAGGTCCCAATATTTTGTAGTCAGAAACAAAGAATAACCTCATTACAAGTGTACTTTCAAATTATTTGAAAGCATATTTCATGGTAAATTTTCAGAGGTTGCATTGCTAGGTAAAGGGGAACTTTAGAGATGGTTTTTGTTAAGATACTGCCTGGTGTTGTATTTAAGTTCTTAAGAGTGTGCTTCTTTGCTGGCAGAGGACATTGACAGGTAGTCATACTTTTCCTATTTGAAATGATATCTGAGGTTGAATATCTTATGATAGTCTTAAAAAGGAACTTTTATATCCACCTTTACTTACTATTTATGAATTATTTGACTTTGCCATTTTATTTTTCTGTCAGATTTAGGATTTTTAGTCTCTCTTCAATTTTGAAGAGTTCTTTATTTTTGAGAGAGGGTCTCACTGTGTGACCTTAGATGGCCTGGAACTTACTGTATTGACCAGGCTGGCCTTGAACTCAGAGATCCACTTGCCTCTGCTTTCTGAGTGCTGGGATTAAAGGTATGCACCATCAGGCTCAGCTTGAAGAGTTCTTTATAAATCTTTGAGGGGTATATCTGTGTATGTAGTAGAAATATTTTTCCCATTTTTCATTTAACTTTTGACTTAGCTTTATTACATATAGATATACAGAATGTAATATGTTATATATATAATATGTATTATATTCTGTATAGTATAATTTTGTTGATGTTTGGCTCTTTGAAACAGAATGTCCCTTTATAGACCAGGCTGGTCTGAGATTGACTGTGTAGGCTTGAATTCCTGGCAGTCCTCTGTTCAGCTTTCCAAGTACTAGGATTACAGGAGTTAGCCAGGCATACCTGACTCTCACAGAGTCTACTTTATCAGTTTTTGTTTTGTTTTTTGTTTATTTGAGACAGGGTCTTACTCCAGCTGTCCTGGGACTCGTTATGTAAACCAGGCTGTCCTGAATCTCACAGAGATCTGTCTGCCTTTTCTTCTCAAGTGCTGGGATTAAAGGTGTGTGCCATCACACTTGGCACATAGTTTGACTTTCAACATTTATGTATTTATGATTTATTTTTTATTTGATGAGTGTTTTGCCTGCATGCATGTGTGTGCACCTATGCACACAGAGGTCAGAAGAGGGCATCAGATCACCTGGAACAGGAGTTAAGAATAGCTGTTAGCTGCTGTGTGGGTGCTGAGAATTGAACCCGGGTCCTCTGGAAGAGCATCCACTGCTCTTAACCACTGAGCCATCTCTCCAGCCTCCAACTTTCGGCATTATATACTTGATTCATTTAGAGTTGGTTCTTAGGTGTGGTATAAAGAATATATTTAATTTTATGTTTTCAAAGCAACCCTGAAGTTATAGTACCATTGTCCTTGCTGTCCTTGATGTTGTGGTTGGAGGTGCTGCTTTGACATTAAGCCCCTCCCCCACCCCTTATTTTTGTATCTTCTGTACAGTTCTTTGGAATGCCTGTATTTTCATGCCCAGTACCACCCAGTTTTAATTATAGGGTCTCTTATGGGTAATTTCCTTTGTAGCTTTTTTTAGTGTTTTGGCAGACATTTTTCTGTATGAAATTGAGCATCACCTGTCTGGATTTGTGGAATAGTTTGTAGGCATTTTTCACTGAGTTGCTTTACATTTATAAATTAGGGAGAAAGAAGTAATGTCTTATGACACTGAATGTTTTGGACAGAAAAATAAGATACAAGGGATAAGAATAAGGGATGTTCTTAGCAAAGGCTTTTGCAATTTTCTTGTTAAGTTTATGCCTAAGTATCTTATTATCTTTATTGCTATTTTACTTCATTTTTGTTCTATCATTAGACTGTTTATACAAAAGTTGATCTATGTATTTTAATTTCATATTTTGGTATCTTTAAAAAAACCTTTATTTTTATGTGTATCAGTGTATTGCCTGCATGTATGTAAGTGTACCTGTGTCGTGCAATGCCTGTGGAGGTCAGAAGAGGGTGTCAGATCCACTGGAACTGGAGTTACAGACAGTTGGTAACCACCGTGTGAGTGCTGGGACCCAAACCTGGGTCTAAGTGCTCTTAACCGCTGAGCCATCTCTCCAGCCCTATATTTTGGTTATCTTAGTAAATCTTTTTATTTGAATTAATTTTATGGTTGAATTTTACTTTAATTTATAAAGGTACAACCTGCAAATAGATAGAATTTTACTTTCCCAATTAATATGTGTCTGATATATTGTTTCCTGATTGTTTTGGCTAATGTCTCAACTACACTAAGAAATGGTAGGTGAGCTAGTGAGTGCCTTGCTTTGTTCATGATCTTGGTAGAAGTATCTTTGTTGCTCCTTTGATTTACTGAGATCTTGTCTCTTAGACCAAGATGCATATGTAACTTTATGTTCATGTTTTAAAAATACTGCTTCTTTCTAAAATTTACTGATGCTCTGTTAATCATTGCATCATCAATTTTTAAAAAAGAGCTTATGGGCCAGGTGTGGTGGTGCCCTCCTTTAATCCTAGCACTTGGGAGGCAGAGGCAGGCGGATCTCTGTGAGTTCAAGGCCAGCCTGGTCTACATAGTGAGTTCCAGGACAGCTGGGGCTACAGGGAGACCCTGTCTCAAAAAACCTCTGGCCTGTGCTCACTGTGCTTTTTTAAAAAAATTTGAGAACACTTTTTTTTTGCTATTTATTTATTTATTTATTTAAATTTTTGAGTTTTTGTAATTTCATACAATAGTTTTTAATCAATTTTAGACCCCTCTCCCATCCATGTCCCTTACCTCCCCCCACCAGACTTTATGTATTCCATTATGCATGTTAAGTCCAATTCAGTCAAGCATTTATGCTCAGATGTCCTTCAATGTTAATTCGTCCACCGGAGTCTAGTCAGCCCATCTGGAGATTATATGTAAGACATACTCTCCCTCACCCAGTAGTAATCAGTCTCCAATAGTCCTCAGTCTGTATCCCGCCCACCCCCCATTTCTCTCCTCCTCTCTTGGCCCTTGTTTATGAGTTGGCATGGGTCCTGTGCTTGATGCCACTATTGCCACAAGGTCACATGTACAAGCTTTCAGTGGCCTGAAAACCTCTGCTTCCCTGTGTTCATGAACAAGCCCTGGCTCTTACAGTCTTTCCATCCCCTCTTCCACAATGGTCCCTGTGTTCATGAACCAGTCCTGGCTTTTACAGTCTTTTCATCCCCTCTTCCACAATGGTCCCTGTGTTCATGAACCAGCCCTGGCTCTTAACAGTCTTCCCACCCCCTCTTCCACAATGGTCCCTGTGTTTATGAACCAGCCCTGGCTCTTACAGTCTTTCCACCCCCTCGTCTGCAGTGGTCCCTGAGCCATGGGTGGGTGAGGTTCCATATAGGAGTCTTATCCAGGTACACACACTCTGGAGTCTCTTATTCTTTTTTTTAGTTTTAAATTTCTCCCATTGACTCCTTGATGAGTGTGGGAAGGGTAACTACAAAAGTCCCTGAGCCTTGGAGGGGGTGGTAGGTGTGGGATGATCTTCCTCCCATTGTGGCAAGGCACTGAACTTTCAGATCTCTGCATCATCTGTTTTCCATGGGCTGTTGGCCCATTTTAGTGGGATTCCATCTCCTGTAAAAACACAGTAAGAAGCAAGAACATTTAAACAGTGGCTGCTGTAATAATCTATGGGTGTAAAGACAAATGCATGGATGGTACTTAAGCAAGTGCATCACATCCATCTAACAAAATAATTGCAGTGCCTCCCCACTGGGGCCTATCTCCTCCCCTGCCACAAGGGGTTGGCCTGGTCTTGAGAACATTATTTTTATAAGTTTGATATACATCAGATACACGTTATTGATTGTTATTGTGATGGTTAGTTTTAATTGTCAACTTGACATGTTCTAGAATCATCTGGGAAAGAAGTCTTGGTGAGGGATTGTCTAGGTCAGGTTGGCCTGTGTGCATGTCTGTGGGGGATTGTCTTGGTTATGGTACTTGAGTGGGAAGAACTGCCCACTGTAGGTGACACCATTCCCTTGGCCGAGGAGCCTGAACTGTGTAAGAGCAGAGGAGGTGAACAGTGACTGGCACGCGTGTGCTTCTCATTCCTTTCTGCTGTTGACTGCGTCCACTGTGACTAGCTGTCTCAACTTCCTGCTTCTGTGACTTCCCCACAGTGATGGACTGTGAAAAATGAAACCGAGACAATGACTAAGATACAAGTCTTCTGTGTTAATTTTATATCTTTTTCCCCGTTTCATCTTGCACCAAGATGGTATGTTAAAATGTCCTTTCATACATGTGTTTCTTTTTCCTAGCACTTTCTGTGCTTTAGAGATAATAAAGGTGGATGCAGTATTATTTTGCACATATATGAATTACTGTTATATTTTCACTGAATTGTGACGTTTAACATTAAAAAATACACTTCTTACCATAAAGTGGAATTTAAACCAAAATGCATTAATCCTGGGATAGCAACCCAGTATGGTGATAGTATGTCAGCAGTGACGACTCCTTCTCCTCCTCCTCCTCCTCCTCCTCCCCCCCTCCTCCGCTCAGCCCCAGCGCTCGCTCAGCCACCCGGAGGGACGCGAGCCGGCCGCCCCG